>NC_059341.1:34661000-34971500 GCF_018350155.1 Leopardus geoffroyi | reverse complement strand
TATATATTAATGTTTTATTGGAAAAGGTACATGAGGGGCACCTGGCTGGCTCAATTGGAAAAGCATGCAACTCTTGACCTCGGGGTCGTGAGTTCAAGCCCCACGTTGGGTGTAGAGGTTACTAAAAAATAAAATCTTTAGAAAGAAAAAGAAAGGAAGGAAAGGAAAGGAAGGAAAGAAGAAAAAGAAAGAAAGAAAGAAAGAAAAAGAAAGAAAGAAAGAAAGAAAGAGAAAGAAATAAAGAAAGAAAGAAAGAAAGAAAGAAAGAAGAAAGAAAGAAAAAGAAAGAAAGGGAAAGGGTACATGAAAACCACCTATGGACATGAGCCCAGGTGAACATAACATGCAAGCCTCATCACACCGTCTTTTGTCTTATAAAAGCTTAACTTCTTTGGAGTAATGTCTTGCCATTCCAGCAACAGTGTCCCAGTTAACTTGTTTCCTTTTTCTCTAGGCTCAAAATAAAATCAAACTCCTCTCAGGTCAGGGCTGAGTTGAGTCTTTGGCGAGTGAAGAGAGCCATTTCTTTTAAGGGGTCTCCAGTGGCTTTGTGAGCTTGGTGATGGGTTTTGAGCTTAGCCAGGATACTGAAATTCTTCCTCATCCAAACAAACTGCACATCCACCCTGGACCATTTGGGGCTCTCTTCTTTGCTGGATGGGTCATAACAGGGATTGTTTTTTTCAACCTATGTATAGTCTGAGTCAGCCTCTTTCACAGGCCTCACAAGTGCTTTGATGCCTGGCTCTTTGCAGTTGCTATGGTAGAAGGCTTCTTCCTCCAGCTTCAGGACTGGAAGGAAGTTCTGGGCCTGGTAGTTGTAACATCATCCCAGCACGCTGTCTGCTAGGACTGTGCTTAAAGCTCTCCAATGCTGAACATCACATCCACACCTTTGTCTAGTCAGCTTTCTGGCCCTGACTTTATTAGCCACTAACTGCTAGATTCTCCCCAGAGTTTTTAGAGGCTGAAGCCTTCTGAAGGCTGGAGTTTATCCACTTTAGCTGATGCCCATGCTGGGTTCTTAGTCTTGGTACATTTTCCTGCTGGCCCTTTATTGTCTGTCTGGCCCAGCAGGCTCAGCAGCTCCAGGCAGCCTCTTCTCCAGTCTCAACATGGTCTCCTCCAGGGGGCTGAAGACCAGAGGATCCTGGAATCAATGAAGAAACACAAAAAGCAACTCTGTATCTGCCTCCAGAAACTTCCCCAGGCTCCAGAAAGCCAGACCAAGATCAGCATTTTAAAATAAAGAATAACATAGTACACAATAGCATAGAATAGGTTAGAATAAGACAATAGATAATAGTGTATCCAATGTCACAAAGGTATTATTTAGTGAAATACTTGTTTAATGTGTGTACTGAGTCTCATAAAATGTATTTATGACTGTGGGTTGCATTCAAAAAGTTTAAGATGCATTATTTTAGTAACTTCCCTAAAAGAAGGACCGGCCCTTTAGCCTTTTGATTTGTAGAGACTGCAAATTTTCACATGGCCACATACCCTAGAAATCAGTAAAAGCATATGCGTCCTTCCGTTTTGGCTCTTACTGAGTGCTTGGTGCATCCAGGCACTCTGCTAGAGCATGAATAAACCGGCCTCAGCACTCAAGGGTATTTTACAAACTAGTTAAGATCTCAGAAGAGGGAGATAACATGGAGATTTTCTAACTACTTGTTCACAGAGTGGTACAAGCAATGAGGGGGATAGACATTCAGAGAAGGTCTGGGTCAAGGTGACCATAACAGCCTCCTTGCACAAGATCAAACAGAAGCTGGGTCTTCAAGAGTGGGTACAATTTGGATAGAAGAGAATATAATAGGATGAGTTCACCATGTCAAAAATGAGAGGAAAGGCTTGGAGGTTTTCAGTCAGAAATTTTCTTGCACATCTACAAAGGCTCAAGGGCAGTGCGCTAGGAGCAGGGAAGGCAGCACAGTCTCTGCCCTCGAAGCATGTGGAGTCACACAGGAGGAACAGAGTCAGTGGGCTTGTCTGTAAAATGAAGGGGTTAGAATGCACCTGTCTTCTTGGACTGCAGGCTGCTCCCACTGGGGACTGTGAAATCAACTTAGTGGATTGCAGCTGACATTGTTTGATGAAATAGAATAGACTAAAGTAGCATAGAAGCCACCAGAGAGCAATGCATGCAATAAAAGTAAGTATGGTTCCAGAAGCCGAGTTCATTTAGGTGTGTCTATGTATATGGGACCACGAGCAGTATATTTCTTATTGTGACTTACAAGCCATTCAAGGCTTAGAAGCCATTGAGTAGATGCCCCCTAAGGCCTCTTACAGCTCTGCTGGTCACTGACTAGATGACTGGGTGTTTGTCATAGGTAACCACTTGTGTGTCCTGATGATGAAGGATGGGCAGGCCAGGGAGAAATTAGGGGAAGGAGAGAAGTTTTGGCTGAAATTGGGAGTACTCATGATAAATAGCACCCACATATGTAAACAGCGGAGCCTAGGCTGTTCCTGGAAAGAATCTTGTGGGCCAAAAATTGTTTTCCAACTTTCTCACCAACTTTGACTCAAGATCGCCTCCACTGCCTCAAATCAGAAATGCAAGGCTCATGAGCAGACAGACCGTGTATGAGGAGCTGGAAACATCTGTGATGCCAGAGAGCCAGGCCCAGCCTTGGGGGGTGGAGGGTGGGTGGTGGGTGGGGAATTCCTGCTGCCCCTTCGCCAAACCTTTAGGAGAGCAAAAAGTGGGAGTTCCCTTCGCTAAGGGAGAAAGCAAACTGCCTTCAGGGGTGGCAGCTGTCCCTATGGGGTGGAACTTCTCAGCCTCCCGGAATAAGCTCCAGGAGTTCTCTGTTCCAGGCTCTCCTATCAGGATGATGAAAATCGGCAATTAACACCACCGGAGGAGGACAAGAGAGATATCCGGCAATCTCCAAAGAGGGGCTTCCTCCGCTCTGCCTCACTAGGTGAATACTCACACCTCTCACTCCAGATGTGACCAGCCAGGTATCACCCCCCAGATGACTGGTCAGGCATTCAGGTGGCTGAGAAACTGCCATGGCCTGGCTCAGACAACTCCCACACAGTGGCTGCCCAGTGATGAGACAGGATTCTAAGGGCAGGGCTTGTTGGGTGGAACTTGACCATATGCTACCTGATATGGGAGCCAAATGGTAGAGAGAAGGTGATCCAAGGGCCACTAACATGGCTTCTACACCTCCCAGGGTATGAGCCTCACAGGCCTGTGTCCCCTTTCCCTGTGCTGATCACAGTTCTATGGCTGGCTTTGCAGGTCGAAGGGCCTCCTTCCACCTGGAATGTCTGAAGCGACAGAAGAATCAAGGGGGAGACATCTCTCAGAAGACAGTCCTGCCCTTGCATCTGGTTCATCATCAGGTAGCCCAGACTTTCAGATACGTCACTGGCCATCACCCCACAGGCTACAAAACCCCCATGATTATGGCAAATCCCAAGACACCATTCAGTCTTCCCTGTCTTGACCACTCATAGTCCCAACCCCTGGCCCTAACAGCCCCCGATGAGGGCACTTGTCCACGCAAGTGAGAACGTTAACAAGGGGTGTCAGTTCCCAGGGTGGAGATGTAGCAAATACTGGTGAACAGGAGCTCCTCATGTGGTCCCAGAGGATCAGCAGTGCCAGGATTCTGCCTCATCTTTCTTCCTACAATGGTGCAGATGTTCCCTCCACAGACATTGGCTTACACTACAGAGCACTCAGGCAGATGTACTTACATAGCGTTACTTATAGATGTACTTATACAGAGTTGCAAGATACACCAAAACATAGAAATGATCAAAGATTCTGCCAGCAACATGGTCAGGAGGAGACTGATATTCAAGGAAAGCAGGTCCAGAGAGATTTGACAGTTGAAGTATCTCTTGGCATGGCTGACTCCAACTGAGCCAGTGAAATCCAAGACACCAATGTCCAACATAATCTCAGGATCTTAGAAATAATGCAAACCTCAAAGAACCAAAGGCCAGTCTCTTACTTCTGGGCAAATTAGGGTCTAAATTTCCTAAAGTTTTTACCTCTCAAATTGTATACTCCCTCACCACAGGCCCATGCATTAGATGATTTCTTTTAATACCCAAGGGCACTCAACTGCCAATCAAAACTTATAATGTGCAAAAGATGGCCATTGTGGCTCAGCTAAGTTGATATGACTTCGGCTCAAAGTATCCACTGTTTTGCTTAGCCGATGTGGCATTGCCAGCATACATATGATTTCCACTGGGCTTTCTGGAGTATTGAGCATAGCCTTATACTTCCCTCAGATCTCCAGGGAACCAGGGACCCAGGCTGGGGACCATCAAGAGCTGTGGGCAGGGGAGGCAGGCCGGGGGGACACTGTATGTGCTATTTAAAAAGATTTCTAGAAGTTCATTTCACCCATCTATTCTTATCATGAGGTTAGGAACCTCTGCTTTATTTACACTTCCCCCTTCATGCCTTTCCACTACCCCCCAACCCACTGCCATGATCCCTTTCCTCTTCCTCTCTGTCTGGGCTTTCCCACTGCACACTCTCCCATGGACACTTCCACTCAGAGAAATTGTTGTGGTGGTGACATGGAGGCCAGAGGATACAATATGTAAATAGTCTAATCACAGCACAGTGTAAGATTTGAACAACAGCTCAGAGACAAGCTGAGCTAAGGATCAGCAGGACATTCTTAATAGCCTAATTGTAAAAATTAAAACAATAAGCACTGATTTTTTTTCTAGCACTTTATGGCACTTCACAGACCATATTGCACTTGAACCTCACATCAACCCTGCAAGATAGGTTGATAGAGGGCATTCGTGTTCTGGTTTTAGAGCTGATGAGGGCAGCATTCCTGGTAGACTGCTCACGAGAAAACCAAAAGCAAAAGAATTCACTGCTGACTGGTGATAGGGCCAGTGCTGAAAGGCAGACGAGCTTGATTCCACTCCTTTGCAACTTTCTGGATTTGGAGGAGAAGGCGATCACTGCAGACGGACATGATCACAGAATATATTTTAGGGTTGCAGACATGAGCACTGGGTCGTGATGGGGGGTGGGATTCAGAGGGCTGAAAATGATGGATGTGGGCTCCAGGTAGGTGGAGCTCGCTGGGAACAACAGCTGCTAGGAATAGGCAGAGGCCTGACTGCTTCCAGTAACCCGTGTTCCTTGTGTATCTGCAGGCATTGGCTGTGGCAGGCCTGAGCCCCCTCCTCCAGAGAAGCCATTCCCCCAGCACATCCCCCAGGCCCTGTGCCACCCCACCAGCCACTCCAGGCAGCCGAGGCTGGCCCCCACAGCCTATCCCCACCCTGCGGCTGGAGGGTGCCGAATCCAACGAGAAACTCAACAGCAGCTTCCCGTCCATCCACTGCAGCTCCTGGTCTGGGGAGCCCACACCCTGTGGTGGAGGTGGCAGCACTATCCGGAGAGCCCGGCCAGTGTCCCTCACTGTGCCCGGCCAGGCTGGGGCCCAGGGCAGGCAGTTCCACGGCAGTGCCAGCAGCCTGGTAGAAGCGGTAAGTGACCCGGAGCTGCACAGCAGGCAGGCAGGGGGAAGGAAAGGCTGAGGGCAGCAAGGGGGCTTTGCATGAAGAATGGAGAAGGGAGGATCTGGTCCTTTCCCAAGTAGAGTGGATGTCAAGTCTCTTGGCCAGAAAGACCCTGACTCCCAGGGTTCACTGAAGAAGGGCATGGTGTGCAGAAAATGGTGATCACACAAGACACTATTAGGCTTCTGCTTGGGCCGGGCCTGCTGTAGGAGGAGAAAGTACTGAGCAACATAACCCTGCCACAGGCCAGTGAACCCCAAGCAGGGCCCCGGGCACCAATTTACAGCCAGTGGTGAGCTCTGAGGGCTCCAGATGCAAATGTGGGCCTGGGCTGGGTTTGTTCAGTATCAGTATCTGTGGTTCTCGAGCCTGGGGCTCATTAGAATAACCCAGGAGCTTCGGAAACCTAGGACACATTAAATGGATATTTTTAAAAGCCCTTTGATGATTCTAATGCACAGCCAGGGGTGAGAATCACTGTTCTAGAACGAGAATGCTTCCGGCTCCTCCATGCTCTGCCCTGGCCAGAGCAGCTAATGCACTCCTGGCACCACATTTTGGGGGACTGTGACAAATTGGAACAAGCCCAAAGGGGAACACAGCAAGGGGTTGGCAGGGTCCCTAAATGCCATTTCCTATGAGAACTGTCGGGGGAACTAGGGAAGCAAACCTGGAGGGGGGACAGCCTAGGAGGCCACGATAGGCATCTCAAACCTGTGAGGCCCCTCATGTCCTGGGCAGGGGCTCTTAAGTGCAGGCCTGGAGCGGCAGATCAACCTGCCAGGTGAGCGGATTCAAGGTCACATGAGGAAGACCTTTCCAACAGAGCTTTTCCCAAATGAGGAGGGCTTTCCTATAAAGGGGTGAGCCCGCCATCACTGGACACATGCAGGCAGAGACACCGCCCATCCAGTCGTCAGGCTGTTGTGCAGGAGGTGGAGAGTTAAACCAGATGACCTCTAAGGTCACTTCCAGCTCCGAAGCCCTGTTCTTCACTTGACCTTGATTATCCCTCATTCAGTTCACAGATTTCCATTGAGTGCCGACCACGTGCAGGCTCTGTTCTAAGTGCGGGGATATAGCTGAGACACCAGTTTTTGCTCTCATGAGCTCATGCTGTGGTGAGGAGACACAGACAATAAATAAACATGTGTGTGGCATGTCCCACAGGGTGGGAGCTCTGAAGAAAACTTAAGCAGGAGAGGAAATAAAGAGTGATGGGGTGGGGAGCATGACAAATGGAACTGGGAGGAAGGCATTCCAGGCTTCATTATGAATCCCTTCCCCTTAGCTCAGAGCCAGTCACTAAAGCAGCCTTTAGGAAAGAGGGAGCAGCTCTGGGATCACCTGCTGACCTTTGGAGCGGGAACAGAAGCAGGTGCAGACATGCCGTTCTGCACACCTCCCCACAATCCTCTCCCACAGAGGCAGCCAGCCAGCAATAGGCAAGGGGCACAAGGTAACAAAAGGTTAACAAGTTTCACAAAAGGAGGATGAAGGTTTCTTGGCAAGAATAATATGACAGGCATGTGGGGGTGGCAGGGAGGAGAAAAGACAGGGTGGGCTGGGTTCTACCTTAGACAACGGCCCAGCAGCACCCCTCTGGCCCCCTCTGTAAGCTGAGTTCTCATGTGTTTGACAACAGTTTTTGAATGCCCCAGCCAAAACATCTCCCCTCCAACCTACACACCCCTGATTCCTTTGGGCAATGCTCTGTGTCCACTCCTTTCCTATGAGCACCCCTACACACACACACACACACACACACACACACACACACTTCCCAAAGGTACCAATTATACGCCCCTTGCTCTAGCCCTAAAGAGAAGAGTTAAGCTCCAGGAATAATGTTCCTCTTTGGTTCTTCTTCATGGTCCTCCCTTCCCGCTTCAGGTCTTGATTTCAGAAGGACTGGGGCAGTTTGCTCAAGATCCCAAGTTTATTGAGGTCACAACCCAGGAGCTGGCTGACGCCTGTGACATGACCATAGAGGAGATGGAGAACGCCGCAGACAACATCCTCAGTGGGGGCGCCCAGCAGAGCCCCAATGGCACCCTACTACCTTTCGTTAACTGCAGGGACCCAGGGCAGGACAGAGCAGAGGGCCAAGAGGGCGAGACCTGCGCGCCCACCCTGGCGTGTCGGAAGAGCGAGGAGGAGCTCCAGGACAGCAGAGCCCACGTCGGCAGCCTGTAGTAGCTAGGGCTGGGGAGACGCTGGGTTTTTTATTTGTTTCAATGTTCCTAATGGGTTCGTTTCAGAAGTGCCTCACTGTTCTCGTGACCTGGAGTTAACCGGAACAGCGTCTTCATTCATTTCGTTGGGACAAGACGCAGAGTTGGGTGGTGGTAGAGAGCCAGTTTTTCGGGGGGCATGGAAGGCAGCAATCCCAGTTTGTGTTGTGTGCACAGAGGTAGAGTGGTGAGGAGGAGTGGAAGAATCAGGGAGGGAGAGCAAGAGAAGAGACGTCTGCCCTCGCCTCCGGGCATGAAAGAGAACCTCAGCTTCCTGCGGTAGCCCTCACCAAAAGGACCCTATGTCAAACGGGTGTCAACTTTGCTTGTAAAAAAAAAAAAAAAAAAAAAAAAAAAAATCATTTTGCACATATTCTGTATGAGCCTCACTGTCTCCATAGAGCCAGGGCCCTGTGGATTTGCAGAAGGAAGCAGGGGTAGGACTTCAGCGAGGACCCAGCCCCATCCCAGAGAGGGAGGAGGAACAGCAAAGAGGCTGCAGGAGCTCGGGAACCCGGAGCGGCTGGCGAGGGGCGTGTGGCAGCCTCACCGCCAAGGCCCCGGCCACGCCCACTCGTCTGCGTCAGGCTCACCTAGCCTGCCCTGGGCTCCCAGCTCCAGAATGATGGCTGGGCCTGCGTTGGCGGGGAGGGGCAGCTGGCGCTGCCTGCCAGGGAAGGGGCAGCCAGTTCTTGACGCGACGAGGTGGTGCTGAGCTTCTGTTGAGCGCTCTTTTGTTTTGTGATTTGACATATTTCTTGACAGCATGTTGCAGTTTTCGTTTTTTTGGTTTTTATTTTCATTTTGTTTTCCCAGGGGGAGGGGAGGAAGAAGTGTTTACAAAGCTTTGTAGCCACCCACCTTACTGTTTTCACTTTTGCAAATGTAAATCGGGTTTGGTTTTACTGTATTATTTAAATGATTGTGGTTTTCTTTTTCTACGGTGGGTTCTGTGGAGCCGCTGTAGTCCGAGTTTTACCAGCCATTGTGTATGCGCAATAATTTGTTATAATTTCCGTAGGTAGTAACAACAATTTTTTGGGTTTGGTTTTATAATTTAAAGTAATGCACTTGATGTGGTCTTGCACATATGGGTGATTGAGTTGGGTTCTTTTTAATGCTGGGTGTATCCGTGGGTGCCAGAGAGCGGAAGCACGGATGAGAGAGTCTCTGTGAGTGTGTGTGCTACGTGTGTGTGTGTGTGTGTGTGTGTGTGTGTAGTGGGTTGTCTGGGCACATGTCCTACGTGTGTATGTGCACCCATGCAGTGCGCCCATGCGTGAATGAGTGTGTCGCTCCCCCTTTCTGGTAACTGTGGGGAGATCTGAATCTGGGGCCATTTGAAAGCAAAAACAAACCACTGTCTCTGCTTCTGAAACGGGAATCAGTAACTCTTTGCATTTTCTGTCCCACAAGATATGCAAAAACAATGCAATAATATTCATTTTAAAAATACAATTGTGAGTTGTGTTGGCATTAAAACTGTATTTAAAAAAAAAACAGAGAAATTTAAGGGAAAAACTCAAGAAGGCGTTTTGCTTCGATATATTCCGTGTAATGTTTTATTGCATTGATAATGTTTCTGTTGAAGAAACTGTTATACTTGAATTCAGGTCAGTTTCAGTATTTTACAAATATTTTTTTAAAACTGAATTGCAATTGTGCCAAGCGAATATAATGAATTGAATTAAGTTTGTTTTTGAATTCACTTCTTGTATATTTTGCTGCATGTAAGTAAATCATTTTGTATTTGAAGTGTGACAAGCTTTACCCTTGAACTCTGAAGTGCTTTTCTATATGTGGTTGGGGGAAAGGGAACGAATATTCTTTTAATTTTTACAATGAGCAAAGGTATCACCAGTGTAAATCATTACCCCGCGATCCACAAACAGGTTTGGACATTACTGTTTTGCATATCTTGTGTTCGCTTCCATTTCCCTCAATTTTTCCAAAACTATATAAGTATATTCGTACTACATCTTGCTTTGAGAGACCAGGACATGTCTTATTCCTGTCTTCGTTCTATCCACTCTGCTCCAGTTCTCTGATTTGGACTTTCTCTAGGGACACTCCTTCACCATGAGGGGACATCACCAGGCTGGCGTCAACGTCCCCCATGGGAGAAGTGGCTGGCTTTTCTGTTCACTTTCACTGCACAAACTTTCCTCAGTGGTTTCCTCAGGAAAGTGTACACTGACTTGAGAGGATGGAACTAGAGTCGGGCTGGTTGGAGGGAAGGGAGTCCTCCCCCTGGCAACTGCTCTACCCAAACTCAGACGGCAGGGGCCAGAGAACAGCAACCAGGTAAAAATCTTTGTCCATCCAAACGTCAGCTCTGTCTTATTCACTTCATCTCTTCCTCTCTGGAGCAGGATTTCTTCCAGACCCACCCTCGTGTGTGTGGCAGCCATGGAAGGGACCAGGACAGGGGAGGACATGTCAGGAGTTCACAGTGATAGTGGAACCAGAGACTTTGTGGGAGCATCTCTTATGCCCGTTTGTGTCTACCTAGAACATCATCCTATTGGTGCTGTTTCCTTCAAATAGAGTTCAACAATGATGGTTGAAAAGGAAGTGATTTGGGGAAAACAGGACCCAACCATTCATCCAGGATTTACTCATTGAATGTCTTCTGGTCCCATTGTGCTCTCAGCCCTTATATGAGCAGCCTAGAAATTAAAGTTGGAGAAAGTCCACTACCCCAATGAAGATGAATTTCACTTTCAAGGACTGATTCATGAAAAAGTGGAGAAATGTGCCAGATACTCCCAGGTTAACTTACTGTCTAGAAGCAGGAGGGTTTCTTCCTGTTTCTCCAAGCCCAACCCATCCAAACATTTTTGGTTTGTTTTCAGTGCTGTGAAGGCCTTCTAGAAATTAGTTAGGTGTCATCCTTTGTCTAGTTTCCCAAGATGTCTGCCACTGTGCTGCTAAGATTTTAATTATGATGGAGAGGGGAGCCCTTTTGGATTAATACCTGGTTCTTGCTGTACGTTTGGTCCCTGGATAGAAATTTGGAATCTTAATTGACTACATGCACACAAACACACACACAACATACACACTCAGACTTCCTGCTGCTTTTTTCCTTTTAGACTTCTTCTGCATCACCAAATCTCATTAGCCGGCTGCAGGCCAGGCTCATGCCAGCTACCCCCAGGGCCGTACCTAAGTATGCCCCTTACCCTTCACCACTCATGCCTACAAGGTCCCTTCTTCTTTATAGTCATCTCTGTCAGAAGACTAGCTAGCCTTGCACCCTATAGGGACAATGTCAGCAGTGACAAGGGCATCTGGCCCTATGCCTCTATGAAGGAAAGGAGTTTCATATGGGAGTTCCCTGTCTAGAGCCATGAGTCTTTCTGGCATGACCTCATGGTCAATTGGTAAAGGGCTGACATAAGATACTTGTCATCATGACAGACTGGTTAAATCAGTCATGAAATCCTGAACCTCGTCCATTAGATGTTTACCCTCCACCTAGAGCAGAACTTACCCCATGACCTTGTAAAACATAACTGTCAAATCTTCTGAGAACCCTTAAGTGGCAGGAGAAAGCTGCTAATGGCTGAGGACCAACAGGACTTGAAGAAGTGCAATGTAAGTTCTGAGGGCGGTGAACGCGATTTTTATTTGTCCTCTGAATGGCCCAGACTCTTTTATTTCCACACTTTGGCTTTTTAGTAGTCATGTGTGTGATTTTCAGTTGTCTCCTTTCTGTCTGTTTCTAGAAAGTTCTTTTTGGTCTTGAGCAGAAAGAGAAGAATATTTTCCTAGATTTTGGCTTGATCCATGAATTTTTCTCTGCTTTGCTTCACAGGCAATTAGTTATAGTCCCTCCCCTCACCTTCTAAGTCTGACAGGCTGCCCTCTGACTGGGAGGTCCAAGGACAAAGGAACAAGGCTTCCTTACTCTTTATCCTATGACGCTGCTTCCAAATCTCAGGGGCTTGTCTGGAGAGAAGCTATCATTTTCTCACAGCCATTTTCCTTCCAGAACTTTTCCTGATCATTCACTTAAAGATAGTAAGGCAACCACAGGAGAAGTGTACCTTTCAATGCCTAAGTAATATCTTTCTGAGAAATAAGAACACCCTGAAAATGAAGAGTTTGGAAGGTATCAAAAGGGTTTCATAGAAGCCCGTTGATACATGCCCATCATTCCTAAAGGTCAAGATATGTAGCAAGAACCTAGTTCAGGCATACAAAATAACCCTGGTAGTCAGGTTTTTAGCCTCATCAAAGTACAATTATAAATGTTGCTAAGGAGGATGAAAGCATCTCAATCCTGAGGGACCTAGAAAAAAAATGAAGTATCATTGTCTAAGAGTTAGAAACTATTTAGCAAAGAGACCAGAAAAGGGCAATCTGGTTTCAAGAAGACTCATTTAAGCCCCAAGTTAGTAAAAAAAATAAATAAATAAAATAAAAATAAACAAAAAAAGACATGGCTCTGGTCAGGGGAAAGTATTGGCACAGAGAGAACAGGAAGGCAAATGGGCCAAAACAAAGGGTATGTCTTGACTCTTTATGCATCTGTCCCCATTTTATGGAAAGAAGTGTCCAGTTCAACCACCCACAATGGCAAGAACAGGGGAGAGGCTGATGCCTCAAGGATCAACTTTAGAAAAAGAGAAAACTAAAGTTTCCATCTGGCATTGTTTTCCCGAACTGGCTAGATGTGGGGTATCTGCCACACTATCTTTCCTCTCTGCTGGTGTCCCTCCCCTTGTATTAGCCAGTATGCCACCTGAAACTGACTCTAGTCAGTTGGAAGGTATGAAGGGAGGCCTAATGTCACTCACGGCGAAGCTCCTGGTCACCACATCCGGGTTCCCCATCAGCTCCCTCTGAGGAGACACAAGGAAAAGAGACAAGGGAACGAAGTGTCCTACAACTGTCAGGGAGAGAGAGGGCCTCTTTTCCATTCCCCAAGCCATTCTCTCTATTCCAGCTTCCTGCCCAGCCCCCCTTTTTCCTTCTCCCCACCCCCCAGTCTAGTCAACAGAAGAGTTGAGTGGAGTCCAATGTGCAGATTCTTACGTAGTTTCTTTGTGAAACTAGTTCTGGTTTTAACTTTATTTTTTTTTATTTCAAAGCAATGAAACTTTGCTTTGAAGCCAGATACCAATAGAACAGGTGGTTTCTGCCAGACTTCCACATGGTTGGGAGATATTTGAACACCACACACACACACACACTTCCTTAAGGAACAGGTGCTAGTGAAGGGGTTGAGCTCTGCACACATGATATTGTCCTCCCAGAGGACTGAGCACTGTGTAGAGAGAAATGGAGAGAGAACCAGAATAACTTCCTTGGGTAGAAATAGTGTCATCTGAACCTATTATTACTGTGAACTAAATATTATTTATCTATATTGAGAAATACTACTACTTCTAAAATCAAGACTTTTCCCTCACATGATTTTAAGAGACTTGCTCCACAGCAGATGCAGTGGTATAGACCCTTTGGCCCTTTGGCTCTCCAGTATTCTAGAAAAGCCTTTTGATGGGTCTCTGAAAGGGAATTAGAGATTGCCAGAAGGATAATTGAGCTGAGTTGAACAAATCTATTCAACACTGAGAGCAGAGTCAGAGTTGGGACTGTCCACAAAAATCCCCTAAATATCTACCAAATTAAGAAAGACAAGACAAAGACGAGAAAATTAAACAAAAGCTTCAAATGTTACATCACCAAATATTTTCCCTTCAGATCAGATGCTGGCCTCTCCACAGCTATACTCTCTTTTGGGGGACATCCCATACACCCCATTTCCCAGAATCTAATGACTTTCATAAGGTTCCTAGAAAGGGCAGCATGACATTTAATCTACCATAAATCAGACATTTACTACAAATTTGCCATCCAAAAATCACTCATGTACTTCATACATAAGAAAATTTTTCACCTAGATCATCAGAAAAGTCTCTTGATGGAAGAGGTTGTACATCTTTAGGGAGGGTAATTTCTATGTGAAGAACTGTGGAAATAGGATGGTTCCTATTTTCAGTTTAAGCCTGAAGAACTCTTGTTCTGATATTCTTGGAGCCCCAGAGTGTATAAGCAGAGGAATGAGGAAGATGAGGGTGAGTGGGCACCAGCCTCAGCACTGAGTCACTGCCAAGGGATGCTGAGGGCTGCAGGTTTCAGACCCCCTGCATGAAGTCTCTCCTGAGCCTGCAACCAGGAAGGAAGAGAAGAGAAGGCTCCCTTCTGTAGAGTCAAGGAGGAACAAAAGAGGACAGGTCACTGCATCCTGTACCAAGCCCCCAACCCCAAAGATTTCCCAACATGGGGAAACTACATTAAAGCTTAAAAAAAAACTTGGGAATCAAGGGTAGACGGTAAACAAACAACCCTGTGCAAAGGGCTCCTTTGTAAGGCAACTCCAGTGACCCAAATGCTATGGGCTCTTTTCTGCTTGCACACATCACACCACCCATGCATCAAGCTGCATCCCAGTCCCCCAAGTTTGGAATCCATCTCTTGGTTTCTCAACTAGATTATGCACTACCCCATAGCCACTTTCTGCCCTGCCCAGAACATATGCTGTTCTCCTAGAGCCTCATGGGAATGAGGTCTAGCACCAAATAGGCTGTGGGTATCAAAGGCATAAACAAATTTGGACAAATCTGTGATGGTAGTAGTTGAGAACAACCTGTGGAAAAACACACAAGTTTGTTAAGAAATTGGGTGGTGGGTCCCCAGCTGATGAAGCACTGGAATGTCTGTTACTCTCATAATCATCTTGTTTTAATACCCTAGAGCTGCCAAGCAAAATTTCCGTCCACATAAGAGGCTCCAGATACATCCCCCTCTCCTCATGTCCTCTTGCTCAGGCCCGAACCAATTTGTATCATGCTTGTTCTCAGAGCATCACAGAAAGATGAACGGTGCCTCCATCGTCATCCCACTGCCTGTCACCACCCCCCACACCCCTGCACACCCCTCCTCTCCAGGCTCCACGACTTCACAGTCTTACTGTTGTAAATACTGTTGTACAGTTTGTAATCATCAACTAATCCCGTTGTCAAAGGCCTCGCCTGCTGCGCCTTCTCGCCTTTGAGAAAGGCCAGGGAATCTAGAAGGGGTAACCTTTCGAGAAGAGCTTCAGGGTCATCTCTGTGTGAGACGCTATGTATATTCCTGTAAGATTGCATTTTTATCTAAGGAATGATGTTATTTAAAAAACAAACAAAAAAAACAAAAAACAAGAATTGCAAATAAATTTCTTAACAATGTCTACACTGGTTTTATCGTATCTTCCACATCCTTCCTCTTCTTGTGTTTCCTACAGGTTACAAAAATACACTTAACTGCCAGATTACCCTCTCAGAACCTCCAGAGGGGTGGGGGCCAGGAAAACATGTGAAATCTGAATCTGATGATAATCTCTAACCTTATTTCAGCAATTTATTCACTCCTTCCAATGAAAACGTTAACAGAAAAACAAAGTTGACAAGGAAAGAGAATAGGAGGAATTGAATGGATAATCCACAAAACAGAAGAGCAGCCTTCCCCCCTCCCCCCACGATATTTGGAAAGGCATAAAATTGGTTTTGAATGAATGAAGGGAAGAAGGGAGGAGGGAGGGAAGGGAGAAAAGAAGGAGGGAGGGGGAAGATCAGATTATGTATATTAAAGATTAAAAATTCAAGGTTCTTTTTTTTGGGGTTCTGTTTTATTATTAAACTGACTCTGACAAAGCTTCCAGAATAATTCCCTGTGTAAAAATAATTTGTCCCAGAAATCCATGTGTCTTAGTTGAATACAATTATAACAACAGAAACCCTCCCACCGTTGGATGTTCAAGTCCATTTTAGGAATTAAAGGACATCAACCAACCTCCCTACTTCTCCAGAGCCTCCCTCCTCCCTAGCCCACCACCCATACCCTAAGCTCTGAAGTCTAGGGCCCTATGAGGAGAACAGAGGAGTGAAAGAGCTGGGGACTGTAGCTACCAGAGCAGGCTGGGAGGACACTCCACAAGGACCTGCCCACAAGGTCACAACCCATCAGCAGATCCAGTCATTATTAAAGCACCAAAGTTTGTAAATACCTTTAACCAATGAGAATAGATTCGGGATTCACCCTATAATAAAATTACTCTGCCTTGCATTTTGTATGCTTTCCTGAATGGGAGTAAAAGGAGTGGAGGGATAGCCCATGGCAGGAATTAAACATAACCGTAGGAGCACATCACCAAACTGAGGCATCCCTTATGTGTGCAGGGCCTCACTTCTGTTCTATAATTTGGTGTCAGCTCCTTCAGCCTGGCCTGGCCTTCAAACACTCTTCCTATATCAGGTCTACTTCTGCCCATTTCTTCCTTTGTCCTCACAAGAAAGAGGACAAAGATACTAGATATTAACTAGATATCTAGGTACTAGATATTAACTGGGCTGCACTTGCTAATGGGCTGAATTACTGCATGGTAAAAAAAAAAATCAGTATACATACATGACACTCCCTCTTGTCCTTTAATTTTCTAACCTCCATGTAATGAGCAGAACTAAGCATTCTTTCTACAAATCTCTATCTCTTATTTTTTTCTCCCTTTGTTTCCATATGGCTTGCCAGGTAAGTGGCTCACCAGTCCCTCAATCTCTTGCTCTTCACAGCATATAGGGATATATTAGCCCAAGAATTAGTCTGTGAAAAGTGGGGGAGCAGAAGACTCTGAACTCACCAAGAGCCAAAATGACGGGCTCCAATCCAGCCTTCACAGAGCATTATGTTGTACATTATCAGACATTATTCTGGCTAATGATAGAGTAACATTTACTTTCCAACTGACTACAATGCCATGTATATAATTTCCTGGGGAATCCCACAGGGAGGAGAGGCAGGGCAGAATTTGGCACTCTTGAGAAGTTCAAAGAACATCAAAATCCCCCATCACAAAGGTTGACAATTTAAGCCCAAGTGTTTCAATGATGCTCCACTGAGATTCCATGTGACACAATTTCGGAATCAGAAAATATAGTTATATATTTGAATACCATTATCTGTGTGACATAATTCTTGATACTCAGTAAAGCCTTCTCTTCTCACAACTGACACATGCAATTCTATCATTTGTGTCTCCTCTTTTTAACTTTTTAACTTTTTAACTTTATCAAAGTGTGGTTTCTGAACCACCTGGCAGAATCATTTGGGATACTTGATTAGAACACAGATTCTTGGGGTGCCTGCGTGACTCAGTCAGTTAAGCAACTGACTTTAATTTTTGGCTCAGGTCACGATCTCACGGTTCCTGTGTTCGAGCCCCGCATCAGGCTCTGCATTGCTGGTGCAGAGCCTGCTTGGGATTCTTTGTCTTCCTCTCTCCCTGTCTCTCTCTCATTCTCTCTCTCTCTCTCTCTCTCTCTCTCTCAAAAATAAATAAATAAACTTTAAAAAATTGTTTAGAAAGAACACATATTCTTGTTTTACCCACAAACTTGTCCTTATCTCAAAGCTATTAAATCAGATACTTTGAGGTTGGAACCCATCAATATGCATTTCAGCAAGCTCTCCGAGTTGTTCTTATTTAGACCAAACATTTCAAATTGCTGGTATCAAACTGATTTCTATTAAAATGTATGGTTCCTGGGAGAGGAAAATTTTTAAGCTTCTTTCATTCCATTACATCCCAGGGGAAACCAAAGGTCTTAGAGGATATAAGTAAAAGATTTGAGAGCAGATTTTGATGGGAAATGGGAGCAATCGTTGTCAGCACTGAGGAGGGAGAGTGGAGACAAAAGGGAAAGTACAACAAAATATGCAAGAGGGTAAAGGTTTAGGTAACAGAACCAGAGGCATCGTGAGGCAAACTTCTATTTCACCCACCTAGGAATTTTGATTTGTCTAGGGAAGCAATGAAGTCAGATTAAGCAAGTGATCTGGCCTCTGTTCTAAGATCCAGTGAGAAATGAAAGATGGCTTGACCTTCTACACATGGCTGCCATCTTAAACATCTTCTTATGTTTCTTCTTCTTAGTCTTCCAGACTAAGACTACCGGAAAGACTTCTTCTGAAAACTCCTTTGAAGGTGTGGTAGTCCTCAAAGTCAAGCTACTGTCAGTGGGACTCTCCCCTAGTCCTCTCTAGAGCATCTTAAGTTAGAGGAATGTCAGCACTCTACATCAGGGATCAGACTAATGGGTTGGGACTGATAGGATATAGGAGGAACAAGAAAGAGAAGACTCTGAGGTGTTGAGGAAGAGGATCTTGATGAATTACCTGTACTTCAGGCATTCTCCAAACATAGCAATGAGTGGCAGTCACCTCTAGAAATTCTACCTAATAATCTTAAAATGTCAGGTTTGTGCTCAGGAAAGGAGAGAATTTGAGATATGTTAGTATTAGGGTGGCTACATTGCATGTTGTCTATAACTAGGACTTTTGAGAGTAAAGAAGTTCTGGCCCCTTAGTTGTCCATCCAATGAAGACCTTTGGTCGCTCTGATTAGAACCCAGAAGAGAGTGTAGCCTAAAGAAGATGGAGCATGGATTAGCTGGCACTTGGTAAACAGAGCCTCCTTTAACTCCACTTTTGCTCCTAAAATCAAGTGTCCACAGACTGACCTTTTTAAATAAATCAGATTACATCACATCCCTGCTCTCAACTGTCTAATGTTTTCTCATCACATTTGGATTAAAATCCAAAGTCTTTACCATGATCTATAAAGCCTTAAGCATCTGGCTTCACCTACCCCTCTACTTCTCAGACCTCATTTCCCACCATTGTCCCATCCCACTCACTTCCAGCTATAATCACCTTCTTGCTGTCCATTAAACACATAAAATGTATTCATCCCTTTGCCAGTTATCAATTTATTGCTGCTGAGCACTAAACCTATGCTTTTTACCCTGCTCTGTGATACTAGAGTTCAACCACATAAACATTTCTCCTTTGCCAGCTGGCTTAATGCTTAGTACAGTCTTTGTCAATAGAGGGCACTGAAAGGCCATTGCAAAATAAAAGGACTTCCTTTCACAATTCAGTGTGTTATTTTTAAGCATATAGCCATGGAGCAGTATGTGGGAGGCTTGGTACTGGTCATCTCAGTAGTCTTTACATACCAGCTCCAGCCTGCTGATGACCTCCAGCAGGTTTCTCCACCACCCAACAGGCCATGTTTATGGATCTTCTCTGACCCATGCCCTCTGGCAAGTTTCCTTAGCACTAGCAGGCTGTGTGATCCAGTAGCACCCATGCCTCTCCAAGAATGTCTGGATCAGCCTTGAGGTGAGTGGTGAGGAGAGCTTTTCTAAGTTCTTAGTTCCTTCCTACACTACTCTCCCTCAACCCTAGAGATAGTAGCTACTTTTTTCTTCTAGTTTGATAGCTAACCCTTTTTATAAGCAACAATTCTTTATATTAAATTTCTTCTATTCAAATTACTGGTGTGGGGTCTGTCTCCTGATTGAACCCTGATATAGAATTGATACTAGAATGTTCTGGAGAGACAGACTCTCAACGATAGAATTTGAGAGTGAGTTTGGTCATGTATTAGCATCTGAGGGCAGTACTAAGTTCTTTGTTAGTGGAAATTGGATGCCAGTTATCCATGACATAGAGTGACATCCCAGTTAATAAAATTGCCACCTATGATGATGTATTAATTAATGCCTTGGGAGCCCAAGTAGCTGCTGCATTTATTATTATGGCAGTAGAAATGACAAGGACTGTGGTGTGGAACTGACTTTCCCAAGTACATTGCATTACTTATGGGAAGAAAAAGACAGGCTCAGGATCATAACCTGAGAATCGGAAAGCTCCTACCACAGTCCTACTATAATATTTTATTTCTTATAACTAATACTGCTGAATATCAAGCACAAATTTAACTGTGAAAGTGGTTGAATTACAATAGCAGTTGGATTCACAGCCTTCACAAGCTTCTTAAGTGAAAGTTAGAACACTGATTCAGAAATAATGAGACCTTGAAACATGGATGGAGAAATCTGGTAGGATTCAAATGAAGTTGAGATTCTAAAATCTCTAAGTCATTCTGAGCATCCCTTTGCAACAGAAGCAGATAAGTGCTACAATAACTAGCCTTCCTTTGCTGGAAAACTATGATAACGTCATCTAAGGCAGATGTCTTGAAAGGAATGCTTATTCTCCTCAAGATGCACTATCATCACCTCTTATTGCTTCTAGACCCACAACTTGGGTCAAATCTCAGCATGTGTCAGGGACTCAGACACACAGTATGACCCAAGAGGAAATGGCTTGTACTCTAAATAAATTATGACTTGTAAACCTAGGAATATGTGGGAGTGTATTCTAAGGGAGTTAGAACATGGAGAGTAGAGGGATACCTGGGTGGCTCAGTTGATTAAGCATCTAACTCTTGATTTCGGTGCAGATCATAACCTCATAGTTCATGAGATCGAGCCCCTCATCAACTTAGCACCTGCTTAGGATTCACTCTCTCTCCCAGTCACTCTGCCCCTCTCCTGTTCCTCTTTCTCTCTCTTAAAATAAATAGATAAACTTAAAAAAAAGAACATGGAGAGTGGAATATAACTCTGTATCAAACCAAATTAATTTATATGTATGTACTTACTAGAGATTTCAGATTTTGTATTTCAAATTATGCAGATGAAAGTGGCTCTGACACCTTACTTAGGTGGTCAACTGACTCTTGGACTCAGTAATGTCCTCTGCTTCATGACAGTGAGATACCCTAGTTTCCATGATCTGATATGAAGGAAGGTATCTGAAGGTTTAGGAAGATGGAAATGTTGATATGTACTTATCATGTGTAATATGCATACCCATACCCTCAACCATATTCCCTGAGAAGGCTTAGAAGACCCTCCCATCACTAAGATTTTGAGAAATAAATTAGTGAAGGAGTACCTGCATCCTTTCAAAGCTCTGTAGTTACTCTCATTTGTAGACTAGATATGGCCATGGGGGGATGCTACACTGATTTCAATAGGTTCAATGAAATCCTGGAGTTAGAAAGATCAAGAGACAGCATGTCACTGCCTGACAAGGTGAACACATTTACTACATAAAGAGGAGCAGGTCCTTATCAGGGAAATACAAATCAAAACCACACTCAGATATCACCTCACGCCAGTCAGAGTGGCCAAAATGAACAAATCAGGAGACTATAGATGCTGGAGAGGATGTGGAGAAACGGGAACCCTCTTGCACTATTGGTGGGAATGCAAATTGGTGCAGCCACTCTGGAAAACAGTGTGGAGGTTCCTCAGAAAATTAAAAATAGACCTACCCTATGACCCAGCAATAGCACTGCTAGGAATTTACCCAAGAGATACAGGAGTGCTGATGCATAGGGGCACTTGTACCCCAATGTTTATAGCAGCACTCTCAACAATAGCCAAATTATGGAAAGAGCCTAAATGTCCATCAACTGATGAATGGATAAATTGTGGTTTATATACACAATGGAGTACTACGTGGCAATGAGAAAGAATGAAATATGGCCCTTTGTAGCAACGTGGATGGAACTGGAGAGTGTGATGCTAAGTGAAATAAGCCATACAGAGAAAGACAGATACCATATGTTTTCACTCTTATGTGGATCCTGAGAAACTTAACAGAAACCCATGGGGGAAGGGAAGGAAAAAAAAAAAGAGGTTAGAGTGGGAGAGAGCCAAAGCATAAGAGACTCTTAAAAAGTGAGAACAAACTGAGGGTTGATGGGGGGTGGGAGGGAGGGGAGGGTGGGTGATGGGTATTGAGGAGGGCACCTTTTGGGATGAGCACTGGGTGTTGTATGGAAACCAGTTTGACAATAAATTTCATATATTGAAAAAATAAGTAAATAAATAAATAAAGGGGAGCAGGAACAAAGGTAATCAGAATGCTTTTGGCCAATTTGGATCTCAAGTGGTGGTTAATTGATTGTATAGTAATAAAAGAGATCTCCTATTAAAATATTGCTAGATCCATGACAGGAGTCAACTATGACCCATGATCCAAATCCAGCCCTTACTTATTTTTATAAATAAAGTTTTATTGGAACACAGCTACACCCATATATTTACATACTGTCTATGGCTGCTTTTCTGCTATACCTGTAGAGTTAACTAGTTGTGACAGGGACTGTTTGGTCTACAAAGCCTAAATTTTTACTATTTGGCTTTTGTCATTAAAAGTTTGCCAACCCAATGAGAAAGAATGAAATATGGCCTTTTGTAGCAATGTGGATGCAACTGGAGAGTATTATGCTAAGTGAAATAAGTCATACAAAGAAAGATAGATACCATATGTTTTCATTCTTATGTGGATCCTGAGAAACTTAACAGAAGTCCATGGGGGAGGGGAAGAAAAAAAAAGAGATTAGAGAGGGAGGGAGCCAAAACATAAGAGACTCTTAAAAACTGAGAACAAACTGAGGATTGATGGGGGTTGGGAGGGAGGGGAGGGTGGGTGATGCGTATTGAGGAGGGCACATTTTGGGATGAGCACTGGGTGTTGTATGGAAACCAATTTGACAATAAATTTCATTTAAAAAAAAGTTTGCCAACCCAGAGGTGCCTGGGTGGCTCAGTCGGTTAAGTGTCCTACTTCAGCTCAGTTTATGATCTCACAGTTTGTGAGTTCAAGTCCCACATCAGGCTCTGTGCTGACAGCTTGGAGCCTGGGGCCTGATTTGGATTCTGTCTCTCTCTCTCTCTCTCTCTCTCTCTCTGCCCCTCACCTGTTCCCTCTCTCTCTCTCTCTGTTATAAATAAACACTAAACATTTTTAAATAAATAAATAAATAAATAAATGTTTGCCAACCTGGATCTATATAACTGAAAAACTTCTAGTTCTGTTGGTTAAAGATCTGGTTTGAGTCATCGCAATGGAGACTCATGATCTTTCATCCAGTTTCTAGTCCTAAGCCAATTCACATATCCAGAGACCGTTGGTTAAAGGGGAGACACTCTGCAGAATGGCCACAAGTATATACAGCAAACATTCCTCTAGGACTTCCCTGAGCATATCTGTAGCCATTTACCAGTAGCTGGGCACTGGAGAAAAGGAAATACCCAGACTAATAAGGGATTGGTAGATACAGGCTCTGAATTGAAGTTAATTCCTAAGAATCCAAAGCACCACTGTGTCCCACCAGTCAGAGTGGGGGTTCACGGTGCTTAGATGATAGATATATACCTCACAGAACTGTGTCTGATCAAGGAACTAATTTGGCAGCAAAGAAAGTATAGCAACAGGCTCATGCCCATAGAATCTCCCATAATACTCCATTACCCAGAAGCAGCTGACTGAATTGAAAGGTGGAAGGGCTTACTGAAAACTCAGTCATAATATCAATTGTGAGACAGCACCCTGAAAAGATGGGGTCTAACAGGCTAAAATACATGCTTTGAATCAGAAGCCATTATGTGGTGCTATCTTCCACACAGCCAGAATATATATACTCTCTGAATCAAAGAGTAGAAGAGAGAGAAGCTCCTCTCACTATTATACTTAAAAAAAAAAAAAACATTGGCAGAATTTTTCACTTCCCATTCAGCAACCATGAACTCTTCTGGTTTGGAGGTTAGTTCCCAGTGGGGAAGTGCTTCTATCAAGGGCATGATGGCTCTATTGATTTGGAAGATGAGACCACCACTTGGCTATGTGGGAATCTTTATGCTGAACCAACAGGCAAGGGGAAAAAAAGAGTTACTCTACAGACTGGAGTGATTGATCACAATTGCCAGTGAGAAATTGAGTTGCCTCTACACGTAGGGGACAAAGAAAACTATTTCTGGAACCCAGAATACTTCCACGCCCAATAGTGAAGGTTAATGGAAAACTATAGCAAATAAAAGGAAAAGTTAAGACTCTTGAAGATTCAGACCCTTCAGAAATGACAGTTTGGGTCACCCTATTAGGATATTTTGGGTCACCCTATTAGAAACTTAAGTTTCTGGCTCAGGGCAAAGAAAAACGTAAGTATGAAGGGAGAAATATCAACTATGACTTTGTGACCAATTACAAGGATTATATCAGTTTTACATATTTTCTTTTTGTGTACATATTTATTTGTAAATTGTAACTATTTTCTTCTCTCTTATTCCTTCCCTTATTATTTTATATATACAAGTTGCTAAAAATTAGCTCTGTAGGGGCACCTGAGTGACTCAGTCAGTTAAGTATCTGACTTAGGCTCAGGTCATGATCTCACTGTTTCTGTGTTAACAGCTCAGAGCCTGGAGCCTGCATCAGATTCTGTGCCTCCCTCTCTCTCTGCCCCCCCCCAAAATAAATAAAACATTAGGAAAAAATGTTTTAAGAAAAGAAAATTAACTTTATAATTTAGCCATTATGTAACAAAATTTTCAATGGAACTATGACCAAATTTGAAAGTACTGAATACAGTCAGCAATGGGTATAATGTCTATTGTGACTATTTTCAGTTTGGAGAAAGTGTGAGCACTGCTTCCTTGTACAAAGAACAACTACAGCTTTGTTAGGTGGAAACAGAGTTGTTTCATTGTTGTTTAGAAGTTTAAATGTGTGCAGGAAGATACATATGGAAGCTGAGTTGCCCAAAGGATAGACTGCCAGTTACCAATTTATTGTCTTTTTTTTTTCCTGCCCCAGCTTTGTGATACAAGGGCTGGACCCTGTAAACATTTCTCCTTTGCCAGATGGTTTAGTGTTAAGATTTGTCATTAGATAAAATAAGTAATACTGGAAGGACACTAGGAGGCAATAGTAGAAAGAAGGGAATTCCTTCAATGTGCTATTTCTTGGTGCAGCAGCCACCAAGTTCTGGTGTGTGGGAGGCTTGCTAGAACTCATCTAAGTAGCCCTATGGACTGGCTTCATTTGCACTCTCTGACAAGTGAGTCTGCTTCTACAGAGTAGCTCTGACCCAAGTTTGTCACCCTCTGGCAGATTTTCTCATCCCCCACAGGCTACATGTTCCTGTAGCAGTCATACCCTTCCCTCCTGGTTCATCTCCATCAGTCCTAGAAGCAGAAGCTGTTTTCTGTGATTGCTACTTCCAGATCCCTTATAGTCCTCTTTTATCCCATTACGTAATCACCTTTGACTACTTAAACTTTGCACCAAACTCTCCTTGTTCAAATTATTGGTGTCATTTCTGTTCCTGATTAAACTTTGACCAATACGCCACCTCAGAGCCCTTGCTCTTCTCTCTGTCTGAGACAGTCTTCATCTGGATAATTGCATGCTCAAATATAGCTGTTGACGGACTGCTGTCACTGTCCAGACTGTCCTTCTTATAATTAAGCAAAAGTCTCTGATGCAGCCTCCATTCTGTGAAACAAGATGGCACAGATCCAACCACTGAGCACCATGCCTGCAACCAGGATAAGCCCAGGGAAAGGGGAAATGCAAGGTTTACTTGGGATATAAACCAGACCTTGAGTTTTGACTCTCAATAAACCTGCCTGAGAATAGTATTACCACTACCCACAAGCTCTAGGAATAGCATCAAGATTCTTTTAGAGCACAGGATTATACTCCATTTGTCCGAAAATGTATTTAGTGTCCCTACTATGTACCAGCCACTCTTCAGGGCACTGGATATACAGCAACACTTGGCTCTGATTCACCCCTAAATTTTTTCACAGTTCCCTCTTCTACACAAATTCCAGGCATGCACTGGATAAAACCGCATTCACAGGGTGTGGCCTCCCCACAAACCCAGCTGAGTTTCAAAATAGGGCCTCAGAGGCCCCTGCACACAGTTGTGCTCAAAGATGCCCAGCCTAGGATGATAGTAGAAGGTGGCATCCAGCAGCACCAACTGCCAAGCTTTGTGCCTGGTGGAGATTGTGTGAGCCCAGCAAGTTCTCATTTTACAGTAGTATTGCAATAGGAGGTTCTGGAACCTCAGATCCCAACTGTACGACACCAGTGCAGATCAAGGTGGATCATTCAGGACAGTAAGAATCTTTCCAGGGCTGGCCTATGCAGGAGCCTTCTTATCTAAGCAGAAGGGTCAGAAGCAGCAGTCACCTTAGTCTCTGGCACTCTCTGCTAAAACTTATACAAGCCCCTCAGACTGTGACTGGGTCACCTGCTGGAAGAAAGCAAAGGAGTATTGTTTCCTGGGATGGAAGAAAAGCTGTGAAAACCGCAGATGCATTAATGCTGAGACCAGCCAGCCTCCACTGGCTCTTATACCATTGTGGGGCCCCTGGGGTCAGTGTGTTAGTTTTCTATTGCTATGTAACAAATCTCCACAAACTTAGCAGCTTAAAACAACATACATATATTTTTTTAAGTTTATTTATTTGTTTTGAGAGAGACAGAGAGACTACGAGTGGGGGAGGGGCAGAGAAAGAGGAAGAATCTCAAGTAGGCTCCACACTATCAGTGCAGAGCCCAATGTGGGGCTTGAACTCACAAACCATAAGATCATGACCTGAGCCAAAATCAAGTGTCAGACACTTAAGCAACTGAGCCCCACAGGCACCCCAACATGCACATATTATCTCACAGTTTCTGTGGGTTAGGAGCCCAGGCATGGGTCCTCTGTGCACAGTTTTGCAAAACTGCAATCTAGGGGTAAGCTGGGCTGTATTCTCATCTGGAGGCTTGACTGGGGAAGAATCCACTTTAAAGTTCTTTCAAGTTGTGGGAAGAATTTAATTCCTTTGCAGTTGTATGACCCCATTTTCTGCTAGCAGTCAGCTGGGTGCCACTCTCAGCCCTAAGAAGCCGCTTGCAATTCCTTGCCATGAATGCCTCTTCAAAGCCAGCAAGGGAAAGTCTTGTTCTAATCTGCTAAAATAGAGTTATATATAATATGACATAATCAAAGGAGTGACATCTTATTGGTTAGAAGCAAGTCACAGTTTCTGCTTACATTCATAAGGAGGGATTATACAAAGACATGGATACCAGGAGGCAGAAAATCATTGGGGGAGACCTTGGGATCTGCCTGTCACAGTCAGACTCAAAAAAATTCCAACTACATCCAACTAAGTAGTTTCGGAACATTATGCTTGCTTGGACAACACAGACTGTACCCAACAAGGTAAGGCTCTTGGCATTGCCCTCGTTCTTCATCTCACACGAAGCACCTGGAAGGAACCTAAGCCTCAGGCACAAGATGGCTACTCAAATTAGTTCTGGGGGCAACTGCTTAGCACAGGATGAGGTAACTAGCCATACCTTCTCTGTAGCATATTCACTCTGATCCCCATCTTGTTGCCTCCCCCCAGATGTGGAGAGCTTTAGCCATATCTAGTCAAACCACCCTGTGCTTGCAAATAGCATGACTCAGCAGGGAGCCCAAAGCATTGTTAGTAATGTATGTGTAGACTTGACCTGAGCTTCAACATAACTCAAGATAAACAGGTACAGAAAAATAATAATAAAATTTTTAAAAAGATAGGTCAGGTCTTGGAGAGAGACAAGATTCTGAACATAGTGAAGCCCAGTGCACTGATTCCTCCAAACCTAATTCCCACACTACCCACACTCATCCTCTCCCCAGTGGGATTCATCCAGATTTATTCAGTCCTCATTGGAGACTCAAGTGAGGTGGCAAGACTGCGCCCACACCTAGGAGCTTGAGTAACTTGCTCTGACAGTCCAGCTGAGAATTTTCCTGTAGAGAAGAATTACCTTCCCTTTATTTACAACCCAAATTGGGGAGGCCAGAGCACAAGTCAGCCAATCTCCTCTGAATCTTTAATGCTCTTAGTTCTAAGACTATGAAAGCTCTTCCTGATTTGAAAATACTGGAAGGATGAAGTAGCAAGCTCAAGGCCACAGGCTTCTGGGGAGGACCAAATTAGATAACACATTTGAGAAAACTCTGAAATATTATCAAGTGTGTACCACCCCCCCCGCCCCCCCCCCCACACACACACACAGTTAGACAACCTGAGCCTGGCTGTAGAGAGAGGACACAAGAACAACAAATGTTTATTTTATAAAGGACTAAAGCAAAGAAACAGGAGGAAGAAGCCCTGCCCCAGACACAATATTTAAAGGAACACAAACTTCCTAGGGTAAGGGAGGAAAGACTCTCAATAAGAACTTCAAACATTAGTCAAGCCAAAACTTAGCACTGGCAAGCCCTTTTAGCAGGTAATGGTGGATGCTGTACATGAAGAAACCTGAACAGAAGAGGATGATCATGAAGGATAAGGTGATGAGGGTGTAGATGGACATTCGCTTCTCCATGGTCCCCCTGATCAGGCAGAAATAGGGTCCTGGACAGCTCTTGGTGCTGCAGTGAATGATGGCTTGGCTCACCAGGGGCAGGTGTTGGTACATGAGAAAAAATAAAAACACACACTGTGCACCAACCTGCAGGAGGAAGTAAAGGAGATACAAAAGCAAAAGCATCTTCTCCTGGTGGAAGTTCAGGATGGACTTCTTCGGGGAAGGGGCATGCTCCTGGATTCCCACCATGGAGCCCTCCTCCATTTCACCTGCCGCTGACTCCACTGACTTGGCTTTGATTTGCTTGTGCTGAATCTGAGCCATGAAGAATTCCATGAGGAAGAAGAGGGCCAAGAAAATAAAGAAAAAAAAGTACCAAATTCCCACTACAGGACTGTTAAAACTTTTTTCAAAACACTCAATCAAACAAGTATTGGTAATGTTGCCATGGCACCAGAAATCTTCATGGATGGGAACCCAGGGCAGGCGGACCACGTACACCACCACTCCATACACAGCGATGAACCCAAACCACAGCTGTCGCCCAATATAGTAGCGGGATTTGTCACCAGCCACTGAGTGTAGCACAGGGATCAGTCCAGCCACTGCCGCTGCAGCCATCTCTTCAGAATCTCAAGGGACCACAGAATCCAAGACCAGGAGGACTCCTGACAGCACCTCAAGAAGGGCAGGAAAGGAAAGAAGAACACAGTGTCAGAACTTGCGAGCAGGCGGCCAAGAATCCTAAGCACATCCAAGGAGATGGCTCAGGTTTTAGATCTGCTACCAGCTGTCAGTTTCATATCTTTATACACATGCAGTATTTGTGCCCCATGATATGGTTATTCCTCTCTCCACGTTTCAGCCTATGATAAAGGCTGTCCACTCTGGACACGCCCAACTGCACAACAGTTACATATCTCATCTTTCCTACTAGATTATCAGTTTCTGGAGGTCAGGAGTCAAACTTTATTCACAGTTAAAATGTCCATATCATCCGGTATAGATAATGACACATAAGGGTCTAATTAGACTTGATAAATGAACAAAAAGATGGAATGAATAAATGAATTTAACTATTCAGGTGTGTCTGGTTGTTCTAGAAGCCCTATGACAATCTCTATACTTTGTATCTTTGCCAGGAGATTTCCTAAGACTATAGAGAAAAATAGAACATTTCCTTTTCTTTCATGCACATGGCTTCTGTTCCATCCACAATTCTTCAGAGGGTACCTATCACCATACTTTATTGATACGACTACTACTAATAATACTCTTTAAGAGTCCCCTTCCCTGTTTTTATGTTATTTTTGCTTCCCTTTCTTTATGTTCATCTGTTTTGTATCTACATATGAGTGAAGTCATATGATATTTGTCTTTCTCTGACTGACTTATTTCACTTAGCATAATACCCTCTAGTTCTATCCATGTTGTTGCAAATGGCAAGATTTCATTCTTTTTGATTGCCGAGTAATACTCCATTGTGTGTGTATATACATACATATATATATATATACCACATCTTCTTTATCCATCCATCTGTCGATGAACATTTGGGCTCTTTCCATACGTTGGCTATTGTTAATAGTGCTGCTATAAACATGGGGGTGCATGTGTCCCTTTGAAACAGCACACCTGTATCCCTTGGATAAATACCTAGTAGTACAATTGCTCTGTCATATAGTTCTATTTTTAACTTTTTGAGGAACCTCCATACTGTTTTCCAGAGTGGCCGCACAAGTTTGCATTCTTACCAGCAGGGCAAAAGAGATCTTCTTTCTCTGCATCCTCGCCAATATCTGTTGCTTCCTGAGTTGTTAATCTTGGCCATTCTGACAGGTGTGAGATGGTATCTCATTGTGGTTTTAATTTGTATTTCCCTGATGATGAGTGGTGTTGAGCATTTTTTCATGTGCTCATGTCTCTTCCTGTCCTTTGCCCATTTCTTCACTGGATTATTTGTTTTTTGGGTGTTGAGTTTATCTTTATAGATTTTGGATGCTAACCCTTTATCTGATATGTCATTTGCAAATATCTTCTCCCATTCCATTGGTGGCCTTTTAGTTTTGCTGATTGTTTCCTTCACCGTACAGAAGCTTTTTATTTTGATGAGGTCCCAATAGTTCATTTTGGCTTTTGTTTCCTTTGCCTCCAGAGACGTGTTGAGTAAGAAATTGCTGCGGCCAAGATCAAAGAGGTTTTTGCCTGCTTTCTCCTCAACGATTTTGATGGCTTCCTGACTTACATTGAGGTCTTTCATCCATTTTGAGTTTATTTTTGTGTAGGGTGTAAGAAAGTGGTCCAGGTTCATTCTTCTGCATGTCGCTGTCCAGTTTTCCCAGCACCACTTGCTGAAGAGACTGTCTTTATTCCATTGGATATTCTTTCCTGCTTTGTCAAAGATTAGTTGGCCATACGTTTGTGGGTCCATTTCTGGGTTCTCTATTCTGTTCCATTAATCTGAATGTCTGCTCTTGTGCCAGTACCATACTGTCTTGACGGTTACAGCTTTGTAGTATAGCTCGAAGTCTGAGATTGTGATGTCTCCTGTGTTGGTTTTCTTTTTCAAGATTGCTTTGGCTATTCGGGGTCTTTTCTGGTTCCATACAAATTTTAGGATAATTTGTTCTAGCTCTGTGAAGAATGCTGGTGTTATTTTGATAGGGATTGCATTGAATATGTAGATTGCTTTGGGTAGTATCGACATTTACCAATATTTGTTCTTCCTATCCAGGAGCATGGAATCTTTTTCCTCGTGTGTGTGTGTGTGTGTGTGTGTGTGTGTGTGTGTGTCTTCTTCAATTTCTTTCATAAGCTTTCTATAGTTTTCAGTGTATAGATTTTTTCACCTCTTTGGTTAGATTTATTCCTAGGTATTTTATGGTTTTTTGTGCAACTGCAAATGGGATCTTGATTTCTCTTTCTGTCGCTTCATTGTTGGTGTATAGGAATGCAACCGATTTCTGTGTGTTGATTTTATATCCTGCAACTTGGCTGAATTCATGAATCAATTCTAGCAGTTTTTTGGTGGAATCTTTTGGGTTTTCCATATACAGTATCATGTTGTCTGTGAAGACTGAAAGTTTGACTTCCTCTTTGCTGATTTGGATGCCTTCTATTCCTTTGTGTTGCCTGATTACTGAGGCTAGGACTTCCAATACTATGTTGAGTAACAGTAGTGAGAGTGGACATCCCTGTCATGTTCCTGACCTTAGTTTAGCTGAACTTAGCTCTCAGTTCTTCCCCATTAAGGATGATATTAGTGGTGGGTCTTTCACATATGGCTTTTATGATCTTGAGATATGCTCCTTCTATCTCTACTTTCCTGAGGGTTTTTATCAAGAAAGGATGCTGTATTTTGTCAAATTCTTTTTCTGTATCTATTGAAAGGATCATCTGGTTCTTGTCCTTTCTTTTATTGATGTGATGCATCACATTGTTTTGCGGACACTGAACCAGCCCTGCATCCCAGGTATAAATCCCACTTGGTTGTGGTGAATAATTCTTTTAATGTATTGTTGGATCCGGTTGGCTAGTATCTTGTTGAGGATTTTTGCATCTATGTTCATCAGGGAAATTGGTCTGCAGTTCTCCTTTTTTAGTGGGGTCTCTGTCTGGTTTTGGAATCAAGGTAATACTGGCTTCATAGAATGAGTTTGGAATTTTTCCTCCAATATCTATTTTTTGAAATAGTTTCAAAAGAATAGGTGTTAGCTCTTCTTTAAATGTTTGGTAGAATTAGAAAACCATCTGACCTGGGCTCTTGTTTTTTGGGAGATTTTTGATTACTAATTTGATTTCTTTACTGATTATGAGTCTGTTCAAATTTTCTATTTCTTCTTGTTTCACTTTTGGTAGTTTATATGTTTCTAGGAATTTGTCCATTTCTTCCAGGTTGCCCAATTTATTGGCATATAATTGCTCATGATATTATCTTCTTATTGTTTGTATTTCTGCAGTGTTGGTTGTGATCTCTCCTCTTTTGTTCTTGATTTTATTTATTTGGGTCCTTTCCTTTTTCTTTTTGATCAAACTGGCTAGGGATTTATCAATTTTGTTAACTCTTTCAAAGAACCAGCTCCTGGTTTCATTGATCTGTTCTACTGTTTTTATTTCAATAGCATTTATTTCTGCTCTAATCTTTATTATTTCCTATCTTCTGCTGATTTGGGGTTTTATTTCCTGTTCTTTTTCCAGCTCTTTAAGGTGTAAGGTTAGGTTGTGTATCTGAGAACTTTTTTCCTTCCTTAGGAAGGCCTGGATTGCTATATACTTCCCTCTTATGACAGCCTTTGCTGAGTCCCAGAGGTTTTGGACTGTGGACATTTTAATTTCCTCTTTAACTTCTTCATTAGCCCATTCGTTCTTTAGTAGGATGTTCTTTAGTCTCCAAGTATGTGTTGTCTTTCCAAATGTTTTCTTGGGGTTGACATTTGAGTTTCATAACATTGTGGTCTCAAAACAGGTATGGTCTGATCTCGATCTTTTGTACTTGTTGAGGGCTGATTTGTGTCCCAGTGTGTGATCTATTCTGGAGAATGTTCCATATGCACTTGAGAAGAATGTGTATTCTGCTGCTTTAAGATGAAATGTTTTAAATATACCTGTTAAGTCCATCCAGCCCAGTGTGTCATTCAAAGCCATTGTTTCCTTGTTGATTTTCTGTTTAGATGATCTGTCCATTGCTGTAAGTGGGGTGTTGAAGTCCCCTACTATTATGGTATTATTGTCAATGAGTTTCTGTATGTTTGTGATTAATTGATTTATATATTCGGGTTCTTTCACGTTGGGGGTACAGATGTTGGGACAGTGGAAAAACAATGCACATACTATTTACAAATAAGTGTCCATTTATAGCAGAGTGCCTAGCACATAGTAAATGCCCAGTATGTGCGTGTGGATGTCCCTTGTTCCAACACCAGCAAACATGGTTGTTCTCCAGGGTCCACTGGGACCTTTGCCTGTGGGGAGTCCACACAACCTACCAAATGTCTTCTCAGCAGAGGAACCACTTCTCCCTATGTGGCCCGAGGATCCCTCGGACCTCACTGCTCCTGGGGATTCACTGTTCCCACCAGAGCTCCACCGGGTATCAAGTCATGGAGTTTCAGACTCTGTTCTCTCCTGTTCATTGAGTCATAATGGTATCCACACCCTCTCCTTTCTCCTTTCTCCCTTTCTTATTCTCTTATGGGTGTTTCCACTCTTTCTCTTTTTCTCCAGCTATTTTCAGGGAGAGGGTTTTTCCTGTACTCTCCCCGCCGTCTCTGTCCTCTCTCCACAAGCAAAAACAGGTCCCTACCCTCCGTGACTTCTCTCTCCCTCAGTTCACCTCTCCATGCCATGTACCTGCCGAGTTCTGTGGTTCAGTTATGCAGATTGTTGAGTTAATCCTCAGATCAATTTTTTAGGTGTGCAAGATGGTTTGGTGTTGATCTAGCTGCATTTCAGGGAAGAGAGATGTAAAAAATTTCCATGCTGCTCAGCCATCTTGGCCTTGACCTTTCTTAAATCTTTTTATTAGCTTAATTTGGGTAATCATCAATGGTTGTCCTGTTTTACATGTATTCTTGTACATGGCAGTGACCAATCATTTAATTTGAGATTTAGAATATTTAACAAATTTTGAGGAGTTTTTTGTGATGAAATACACATTAACACAGAATCTACCATTATGATCATTTTGGAGTGTACACTTCTGCGACATTGAGTACGTTCACACCCTTGTGCAACCATCATCACCATCCACCCCCAGAACTTTTTCATCTTCCAAGACTGAAGCTCTGCCCCTAAACAATAACTCCCTTTCGCCCCCCACTCTCTCTGAATCCCTGGAAACCACAACTCTACTTTCTGTCTCTAGGAGTTTGAATACTCTGGGAACCTCCTGTAAGAGAAACCATGCCATATTCATCCTTTTGCGACTGGCTTATTTCATTTAGCATAAAATCTTAAAGTTTCATCTACATTGTAGCAGGTGTCAAGTTGTCCTTCCTTTTAATGGCTAAATAATATTCCACTGTATGGAAATACTGCATTTTGCTTATATATACATTCATTGATGGACATTTGGGTTGTTTCCACTTTTTGACTGTTGTGAATAAAACGACTATACCACACTGAGATATCACCTCACGCCAGAGTGACTAAAATGAACAAATCAGGAGACTATAGATGAAGAGGATGTGGAGAAATGAGAACCCTCTTGCACTGTTGGTGGGAATGCAAACTGGTACAGCCACTCTGGAAAACAGTGTGGAGGTTCCTCAAAAAATTAAAAATAGATCTACCTTATGACCCAGCAATAACACTGCTAGGAATTTACCCAAGGGATACAGGAGTGCTGATGCATAGGGGCACTTGTACCCCAATGTTTATAGCAGCACTTTCAACAATAACCAAACTATGGAAAGAGCCTAAATGTCCACCAACTGATGAACGGATAAAGAAATTGTGGTTTATATATACAATGGAATACTACTTAGAAATGAGAAAGAATGAAATATGGCCTTTTGTAGCAACGTGGATGGAACTGGGGAGTGTTGTGCTAAGTGAAATAAGTCATACAGAGAAAGACAGACACCATATGTTTTCACTCTTATATGGATCCTGAGAAACTTAACAGAAGATCATGGGGGAGGGGAAGGGGAAAAAAAGTTACAGAGAGGGAAGGAGACTCAAATACTGAGAGACTCTTAAATACATAAAAGACTCTTAAATACTGAGAACAAACTGAGGGTTGATGGGGAGTGGAAGGGAGGAGAAATTGGGTGATGGGCATTGAGGAGGGCACCTGTTGGGATGAGCACTGGGTGTTGTATGGAAACCAATTTGACAATAAATTTCATATTAAATAATAAATAAATAAATAAATAAAATGACTATTAACATGGATGTACAGATATGTTTGACTTTCCAATCACTTCTTGTGAGTATATAACAAGAAGCAGAATTGCTAGATAACATGGTAAATCTATGTTTAATTTTTTTGAGGGATCACCACAATGTTTTTCATAGCAGCTGTGCCATCTGCATTCCCACCAGCCATACATAAGTGTTCTAATTTCCCCATGTCCTTGCCAACACTTGTTGTTTTCTGGGGTTCTTTTTAAATGCTTTGCATTTTACTAAAAAATTGTCACAGCTAGTGCTGAAAAGTCTTCTTCAAAGGTGTCTGAGACTCAGCAATATTTCTAAATTACCCCCAAGAATCAGTTCACATAACTCAAATAGTCATACATAGGAATGAGAGGCAGGCTCCAGAGTGAGCTCATGGATGTAGGACTACCCAGTAAGCCTGCCAAGAGCAGTGGTTGATCAAGGAGAAGAGCCAAAGGGGGTAGATGGGACAGTGGGAAAACAATGCACATACTGGGCATTTACTATGTGCTAGGCACTCTGCCATAAATGGACATTGATGTGTCATTTATTCTTTAGAACAACCTTATGAGATAAATATTCTCAATTTCTAGACAAGAAAACTGAGATTTAGAATGGCTAAGTAACTCCCCCATGATCATTAGATAGCCAAGTACATGGTGGAGTCAGGATTAGAAACCAGAGTGTCTAACTTGGCAGCCTAAACTTTGGATTTCATCTGCTTTGCAAGCACATGGTCCAAAGATAACAAGGAGGAAAGGAGGAAGGCCATGGTGGGTCTCCGAACCCTCACCTGCCAACTCTCATGGGAAATAAAACAGTTGGTGGTCAGACTCACAGATCTTTGCTTTCCTTCCTTCAGAGACAGTTTTGTGGCCAAATCCCAGTCACTCAAATTGAAGCATCAAATCTCTGGTAACATGTGTTAAGTGGTGACTAAAAGGGCAGGTTTTTACTGCAGTGGCTGGAGGAGTGGACCCGGTCTGGACCATTTGTGTCCCTGCTTCTGCTGCCACAGCTCTGAAGCCCTGCTTTTTCTCTCCTCTCCTATGTAAAACCTGGTGGTCAACAGGAAACCTCTCCTTCCTCACCAACTGTTCCTCTCCTTAGAATCTCTCAGCTAGCTGCCCCATTGGCTATGCCACCTGCCTGTCTTCACAGCCTCTACAAATCATCACTCTCAGAAAAGCAGGTGTAGGAGAACCTTCAGATCAAGTATTCTATAGTGTAGAATGGAGGGTTTGTACAGGGTCAGGAGCCTGCTTGGAAGATTGAGCCAGGGCCCTGGTGATATCCAGGTCATGGTCTGTCCTTTTCCTTATCTACTCCTGGATTCAGATGCCTCAATAGTATGACTCTGAAACAGACTATCAGCAGATTCAACAAGGAGTAGCTGGTACCTTTCCCATTCTTCTCAAACCTCCAACCCCTTTCTGCTACACTCTCATCTCATTTAAACTGAAAAAACAGTGATTGCCAGCCAGGAAACTCCCTCATTTTCCAAATGAGTCCCAGATCCCATACCTGGACCTTCCCAAGGACCCCATCTCCTCAGTCAAAACTCTCCCCTGAATCCTCGATTTCTGCCTCGCTACAGAATTTTCCCACCAGCACTCTTGCCCTTGCCTAGCTTCCCCACACCCTACTCTTCCTCCTAGCCAAGTTCCTGGATAAAGCTGACCCTCTCCTATGTATACTGTCTCCACCTCCTCACCTCTAGTCCACCACCAGTTCCTCCTGTGTAGGGAAGTCAAGATCTCCATCCCCATCAGAAGTGTAATGGGTTTGCTTTAAGTCAAGCAATGAGAATGTTTCACTGTTTTCTTTTTGCCTTGCCTGAAATCTCAGCGCTATATGTTCAATTATAGTAATTCTATTAGACTAGGTTCATGGTATATTTATTTTCCTTTCCTGATAATTTTAATTGTATGGTTTGATACTATAGGTCATATTATAGGTTACCACACATTCTTCAGAGCTAAAATTTATAAATAGACAAGAAAAGAAACACCTGGATTAATTTGCATTCAATTCAAAGAGCAATTTCACAGGAATTATTATGTGAATGATTAAAAATATGGAAAAAATAGTATGCAGTCATTTAGCTCCAAATCCTCTGTGCCTAACATGAAGTAGGTCTCAGTAAATGCTTGCTCAATGGGTGAATGAAAAGTACAATGTGAAGAGAGAGAAAAACAGCACAATGTCACGTGCTCAATAAATACAACATTGTTTCACTATGTATGCCTATCATACACTAACAGAAAAATGTATGGATAAGTGAAAATAGAGAAAGCATTGGAACGGTGGTGTTGTATATGGATTTCTTTCTTTTATATCTATGTTGATATTACAATGAATACAAACTGGAGTGGAGGTACTAGAATGCTGTACTACAATTATACATTCTAGTGTTTAATTTGGTAGAAGATGGGGCTTGGGTTATCTATTGCTTCAAATCAAGCCATTTCAAAACTTAGTGACTTAGAGCAGCAATGGCTTATTTACTTCTAATGATTCTGTGGGTTAAAAGTCTGGGCAATGCCTGGTTGGCTAGTTCTTCTGTTCCAGCTGGGATTAATGGGGGTGTCCATGAAGTTGCAGTTGAATGGCAGCTGGGCTGAGCTGGAAGGCCTAAGAAGTTTCACTCACATGCCATATAGTCAGCTACCCAGCATGGCCTCTCTCATTGCACATGCTAGCTGCCTCATCACTCAGTATTTTATCTGCAGCTTCTTTACTGCATGACAGCTGGCTCTCACAGAGAGCAAAAGAGCAGAAACTACACTGCCTCTTGGAGGCCAGCCTCAAAAGCCACACAATGTCACTTCTGCATCTAGGCTCAAGGAGAGGGAAATAGACCTCTCTTCCTAATGAGAGCAGAAGACCTCTCTTCCTCATGGTCTCATTGCAGAAATCATGCAAGATGGGAGATAAATTTATGATCATCTTTGAAGAACAGTCGGCCACTGGGTGCTTAAATAATGTTTCACTTCCAAAGTTGCAAAGAAACCTCTTTTAAGGGACTCTGCCAAGTGGAATAGACCTTAAGGATAGTGATATATAAAACCCTGAGTGTTCATTTTATTTTGGGAAAGAGGAGGGAAGAGAGAATGAGTGGGGGAAGGGCAGAGAGAGAGGGAGAGAGACTCCCAAGCAGGCTTCATGCTGTCAGCACAGAGCCAACACAGGGCTCAACCTCACAACAGTGAGATCATGACCTGAGCCAAAATCAAGAGTCAGACATTTAATCAACTGAGCCAGCCAGGCACCCCAAGTGTTTATTTTAATCATCTCCATTGAAATGAACAAAAAAATGAGCAGCAGCAGTCTTGAGAGGGTGAGAGGATAACTTGAAGCACATCCAGAGACAATGAGCCTGACTACATAGGGACACTTTATGAGGGCTACTAACCTAGTCTGCCCACTGGCTCCTGAATCTCAACCACAGATCCCAGCAGGGGTCCCTCCTGATTCATTCTCTCTCTCTCTCTCTCTCTCTCTCTCTCTATCCAGCATTACCTAGAGGTTTTATTTTGTTCTTGTTGTTTGAAATTTTATAAAAACGATTTTAGTGGTTATTTTTTATTGCAGCAAAATACACAAACATGAAATTTATCATTTTAACCATTTTTAAGTGTACAGTTTAGTGACATTAAATATATTCCCCATGCTGTGCAACTATTACTACCATCCATCTCCAGAACTTTTCTTTCCTCCCAGACTAAAGCTCTGTACCCATTCAACACTAACTCCTCATTTCCCTCTCCCCTGAGTCCTTGGCAACTACCATCCTACTTTCTGTCTCTATGACTTTGACTACTCTAGGAACCTCAAATAAGAGGAGTCATACCATCCTTTTGTGTCATCCTTTTGTGACAGGCTTATTTTACTTAGTATAGTGTCCTCAAGTTTCCTCCATGTTGTAGTATGTGTCAGAATTTCTTTCTTTTTTAAAGCTAAATAATAGTCCATTGTATGGATATACCACATTTTGTTTATCCATTCATCCATCAGTTAACTGGGGACGAATCAGTTAACTGTTTTCACCTTTTGGCTTTTGTGAATAATGCTGCTATGAACATGGGTATACAACTATCCAAAACAGTTTTTAAAAACATAATTGGTTAATTTGACTAGTATTTATTGAGTACCTACTATGTGCCAGTTGCTGCGCTAGATGCTGGGAACACAACAATAAATAAGACCCTCCCCAGAACTTACAGTTTGAAGGGGGAGATAGAGACAACCACAGATTTCAATATGGGGAGATAGCTGTTAGGACAAAAAGAATGTGAGCACATGGGCTAGGTACTCAGCCTAATCTCCCAACAAAGGCTTTCTGGGTTGTGTCACTTGGAACCTGAGATCTAAAAAATGAGTCTGGTATAAGGGTGTGGGGAACAGACGAGTGTGGGCAGGCAGAGCAGCTTGAGCAGTAACCCAGAGGCATCTAGGTCAGAGAATGAGAAAGTGGGGTTGACAGACAATGAAGCTGGAGAGATGGGTAAGAGCCAGAAGATATAAGGAGGGCCCTTGAAAGCTTGGTATAAAGTTTGAGTTTATCCTAAAAATAATAGGAATCATCAAAACATTTCGAGTGGAGAGGTGATATGATCTAGTTTACACTTTAAGCTACCAGCCTGTCTAGGGTGTGAGAGTGGGTGGGACTGAATGGTGGCAAAAGAACAGAGGAAGCCACAGTGAGTATCTAATTCATCAGGAGTGGAGACCTGGACTAATAGGAGAGTGGGGAATGTAGATCAAGGACAGCTAGTGGCTGACAGAATGTAGGAAGTAAGGGAGAAGGTGTCATCATGAAAAAAAAACACAGATAGTTATTAAATGAACCTTTAAAGCATAAAAAGAAGTGTAGCAAAATATTGGTAATCTACTGTAGGGGTGTGGTCTTTACTTTTATTTCTTCTTCACCAAGGACCTGGGGGTATCTTTGGCTTAGTCTGCTCAGACCTTCTTGATCAGCAGGCAGATTCACTGAACCTGCTTGACCTCTTCTATGACCCACATCAAAAGAACTGCCATTTTCAGAGCATAATCTATGTCTTGATACTCTGAAAACAGTCTGTTCTAGACTGAGTTGTGCCCCCTCCCTAATGTGTATGTTGACACTCTAATCCCCAATGTGACTGTTTTTGGAGATAGGGCCCATAAGAAGGTAATAAAAGTTAAATGAGGTCATAAGGATGAGATCTTAATCTGTTAGGACTGGTGTCCTTATAAGAAGAGGAAGAGATATCAGATCTCTCTCTCTCTCTCTCTCTCTCTCTGCACCCTCACAGAGATGAAGCCATGTTAAGACAGCAAGAAGACAGCCATGTACAAGCCCAGAAGAGAGGCCTCATCAGAAACTGACCCATCCAACACCTTGATCTTGGACTTCTGGCCCCAAAAACTGTGAGAAAATGCATTTTTGTTGTTCAGGCCACCCAGTGGTATTAGATATGGCAACTCTAGTGGACAATATAGTCTTAAGAGGTAAGACTTACCATCCCATTCTATAGCGGAAGAAACTGAGGTTCAGAGAGGTTTTATTTTTTTTTTTAACATTTATTCATTTTTGAGAGACACAGAGTGTGAGTGGGGTGGAGGGGCAGAGAGAGAGGGAGACACAGAATCTGAAGCAGGCTCCAGGCTCTGAGCTGTCAGCACAGCTAGGCGTCCTGAGGCTCAGAGAGTACTACTTAGCTAAGACTCCACAGATAGTAAGCAGCTCATCTCAGCATCTGTGCAGGCTTCCTTATAGCAAGGCTTTGTCTTTGCAGAGAGTTGTCTGAGCTACCCTGGAAGTACCAGATCTTTACCAACTCTTTCTAAAATCCTAGCTGATGCTCTTCCTCACAGCATAGAATGATAGAACTCCAGGGCCTGCTCTGAAAAAGGACCCCAGACAGGCATGCCAGGCTTGGAGACACAGAGATCTGCTGCACTGCTCCACCCTCCTCGACAGTGAGGGGGATTTTAAGTCGGCTATAAACTTTGCAGCAGCTATAAACAGAGCTACTTCTTGGCTATACATGATTTCACATGAAACTCCAGCACTTCACTACCTTCTGGAACTGCAGAGTTGCTAGCTGTAAAGAGCAGTCTTTTCCAATTTAATTATTTCTGTTTACCTTTGTGTAAGCTACTTAAGCTTTTTTTAAGTTTATTTATTTATTTTAAGAGAGACAGTGAGCATGAGTGGGGGAGGAACAGAGAGAGTGGGAGAGAGAGAGAATCCCAAGCAGGCTCCGCACTGCCAGCTGTGGAGCCCATATAGGGCTCAAGCCCACAAGCAGTGAGATCATGACCTGATCTGAAACCAAGAGTCAGTTGCTTAACCAACTGAGCCACCTAGGTGCCCTACTACCTTCTTATAGTCTCCTTTATAGTATAGGTGGGGTGCCTGGGTGGTTCAGTCTGTTGAGCATCTCTCTTGATTTTGGCTCAGGTTGTGATCACACATTTCTTGAGTTTGAGCCCCACATCAGGCTCTGCACTGACAGCATAGAGCCTGCTTGGGATTCCCTCTCTCCCTCTCTCTCTGCTTCTCCCTGGTTCGTGCATGCTCTCTCTCAATCTCTCTCTCTCTCTCTAAAATAAATAAATAAACATTTAAAAAAATAAAGTATAGGTAGACATAGGCCCTACTGAAGCAATTTTTGAAGTCGTAGTTTGAACCAGATGAAATTGTTGATTTTATAGATCAAAAATGATGAAATATCAGCAATTTCATACATGCAGTTGGCCCTCATCTCTCCCCACTCTATTTGCTAACTTCTGGGTGCCCAGGACTCATGCTACTCTCTGACGCCTGGGTCCCTAACTTCTTCCTACCACCTACCCCAGTGGTAGCCCAGCTCTGGATAGAGACAGAACCTAGGAGAGAAGTCCACAAAGGAAAACAAATGGAATGGTCAGGGAGATAGAAGGAGAGACACAGAAACCAAGGGTGTAGAGAATTTAAGAGGCTCTGACCTGGCAGGTTCTTCTCTCCCTGAGGCTCTGACCATAGCATTTCTAGAATGTCTTTGTGAGGTACAAGGAAGGTATGGGAGCCAGAACAACCTCAGCACCACTACCGCTGCCCTCATGAATGGCCTTTGCACAGCCTAGGTGCTGGTTTCATAATAAAAATGAAGCAAAAACAACCCTGTCACATCAAAGCCAGCCAGACTTGACAGCTGGCAAATCTCATTTGGCAGATGTTGGCAGGATTTTGTCTGAAAGACCTTGTGGTTCAAGACAGGAATAAGAGAAGTTCAAGGTGAGCAAAAGGCTCTCACATCCTGTTACCTTTTCAGGCCTTCAGCTGTGGGCTCTGTAGGGATGTCCCACTGTGGGCTGGATTAGACCCAGAGGTTTAGATGAGCTGAATTTTCAGGGGCAGGGAGGAGCTGTGGTTGAAGTCAGCCTTTCCCAGAGTGCTGCTTGCTGATTTGGAGCAGGAACTAAGTGGAGGACTCTCAACATGGGTTCTGTCCACATTCTGAGTGGAGCTTTCCATGAATTGGCCAATTGGTTAGCATCCCTGGCCTGAGTGAACTAAATGCAAGTAGCACTCTCTGGGCATTGAGACAACGTCCAAGCCCAGGGCTGGGAGCTGGAGCAGCTTACAGTCCTGATGTCCTCCAAATTTAAAAAGGGTTTTCCCATAACTGAAAGCTTTCCCCCAAAGGTCAGGAGCAAGACAGGGATGTCCACTCTCACTACTGTTACTCAACATAGTATTGGAAGTCCTAGCCTCAGCAATCAGGCAACACAAAGGAATAGAAGGCATCCAGATCACAAAGAAGAAGTCAAACTTTCACTCTTCACAGACAACATGATACTGTATATGGAAAACCCAAAAAATTCCACCAAAAAAACTGCTAGAATTGATTCATGAATTCAGCCAAGTTGCAGGATATAAAATCAACACACAGAAATCGGTTGCATTCCTATACACCAACAATGAAGCGACAGAAAGAGAAATCAAGATCCCATTTGCAGTTGCACAAAAACCATAAAATACCTAGGAATAAATCTAACCAAAGAGGTGAAAAAATCTATACACTGAAAACTATAGAAAGCTTATGAAAGAAATTGAAGAAGACACACACACACACACACACACACACACACACACACGAGGAAAAAGATTCCATGCTCCTGGATAGGAAGAACAAATATTGGTAAATGTCGATACTACCCAAAGCAATCTACATATTCAATGCAATCCCTATCAAAATAACACCAGCATTCTTCACAGAGCTAGAACAAATTATCCTAAAATTTGTATGGAACCAGAAAAGACCCCGAATAGCCAAAGCAATCTTGAAAAAGAAAACCAACACAGGAGACATCACAATCTCAGACTTCGAGCTATACTACAAAGCTGTAACCGTCAAGACAGTATGGTACTGGCACAAGAGCAGACATTCAGATTAATGGAACAGAATAGAGAACCCAGAAATGGACCCACAAACGTATGGCCAACTAATCTTTGACAAAGCAGGAAAGAATATCCAATGGAATAAAGACAGTCTCTTCAGCAAGTGGTGCTGGGAAAACTGGACAGCGACATGCAGAAGAATGAACCTGGACCACTTTCTTACACCCTACACAAAAATAAACTCAAAATGGATGAAAGACCTCAATGTAAGTCAGGAAGCCATCAAAATCGTTGAGGAGAAAGCAGGCAAAAACCTCTTTGATCTTGGCTGCAGCAACTTCTTACTCAACACGTCTCTGGAGGCAAAGGAAACAAAAGCCAAAATGAACTATTGGGACCTCATCAAAATAAAAAGCTTCTGTACGGTGAAGGAAACCATTAGCAAAACTAAAAGGCAACTGACAGAATGAGAGAAGATATTTGCAAATGACATATCAGATAGAGTTAGTATCCAAAATCTATAAAGAACTTATCAAACTCAACACCCAAAAAACAAATAATCCAGTGAAGAAATGGGCAAAAGACATGAATAGACACTTCTCCAAAGAAGACATCTAGATGGCCAACCGACACATGAAAAAATGCTCAACTTCACTCATCATCAGGGAAATACAAATCAAAACCACCATGAGATACCACCTTACACCTGTCAGAATGGCTAACATTAACAACTCAGACAACAGATGTTGGCAAGGATGCAGAGAAGGAGGATCTCTTTTGCATTGTTGGTGGGAATGCAAGCTGGTGCAGCCCCTCTGGAAAACAGTATGGAGGTTCCTCAAAAAACTAAAAATAGAACTACCCTATGACCCAGCAATTGCCCTACTAGGCATTTATCCACGGGATACAGGTGTGCTGTTTCAAAGGGACACATGCACCCCCATGTTTATAGCAGCACTATCAACAATAGCCAAAGTATAGAAAGAGCCCAAATGTCCATCGATGGATGAATGGATAAAGAAGATGTGGTATATATATACAATGGAGTATCACTCAGCAATCAAAAAGAATGAAATCTTGCCATTTGCAACTATGTGGATGGAACTGGAGGGTATTATGCTAAGTGAAATTAGTCAGAGAAAGACAAAAATCATACGACTTTACTCATATGAGGACTTTAAGAAACAAAACAGATGAACGTAAGGGAAGGGAAACAAAAATAATATAAAAACAGGGAGGGGGACAGAACAGAAGAGACTCAAATATGGAGAACAAACTGAGGGTTCCTGGAGGGGTTGTAGGAGGGGGGATGGGCTAAATGGGTAAGGGGCACTAAGGAATCTACTACTGAAATCATTGTTGCACTATATGCTAAGTAATTTGGATGTAAATTTTAAAAAACTAAAAAATAAAATTTTAAAAAAGGGGGTTTTCCCATAGAGCTGCCCAGCCCTCTCTCAACCCAGTCTTTAGCTGGACTTCACCTTCCTAGCTCTGACTGACCTGGCGCTGACAACTAGGGAAGAAGGGACAGATGAGCTCGGAGGGGAGTTTGAAGGGAAATGCAAGGAATGGGGAGACTTCACCCCAGCTCTAGGAAGGGGGACTGCACAGTAGTAAAACTGATGACAAGTAAGAGGAAATGGAGACAGTGGTTCAAACCCAGCACCTGCAACCAAGGCAACAACTTTTTTTTTTTTATGAAAAAGAGAAAAGTGGGAAGAGGTCTGCATCTCCAGGACCCCCAGCACAGATTTGCAAAAGCACAGGGACTTGTCCTGCCAGGGGTAAGGGCCTAGCCCCAGGATGGCCAGGAGATGGGAAATACTAATAAAGTGGACTGAGAGTAAGGAAGCAATGGCCCATGGGCTCCAGGCACGGGTACTCAGGTATTCCAGGTGACCTCCATCATCTCAGAGACCGGTCTTTGATCAGAGTAAAGATGTCAGGACACGTCCTCATTCCCTCAGTCCAGAGGCCAGAGTGCATAACCTTGAGCAAAGTAAGGGTGACAGCCATAGAAGCAGACCATTTGGAAGAGACAGAGATGAACATTGTTGGAAGCTGAGGGAGCTGGTACCAGTTTGCACTCCTGATGCAGAGGCCCACCCCATGTGTGGTGAGAAAGCTGCCCTCAAATTGCCCCACCCATCAGAGGGATTTAACACTCACCAAACCACCTCAGCAAAGACACAAAGGAACAGGGGGTTTGTGACACTAGATCACATTAAGACTTTGTTTTGTTCTGTGTGGTATCTGTAGGGCCTACAGGAGCAGAATAAGTAAGTGGTAAGTAATAACCCACTTTGGCCAAGAAAGGTGTTTAAGATGATGTATTTCACACTGCCCTAGTTCTAATTAAATAAAATCATGCCACACATTGCCCCAGAAGTAAACCAGATCACCAAGACTCAGGACTGTGACAGGAATGTGTACAAAGGGAGGGCCCAGACAATAATAAGGCCAGTGGTCTCTGAAACAGCAACCAGGAGGAATTCATAACCCAGATATCTACAGAAATTCCAGGGCTATCACAACAAGAATTACAGAGTGCTCAGGAGCTCAGAAGGCCCAGGACTGGATCATCAAAGGGAATTCCTTATCTGATACGAGCTGTGATGAAACCAGAGAGCAAACCAATACCGCAGATTTAAGAGCAAGTCAGCACTCACCTGGTAAGGACACCCCCTCAAGCCACTGAAATACTCAGGTAGATCATCTCATCTGGAGGACTTCTAGTTTATAAGGAGACACTGGAGGCATGTCACCATGCTGCTCTAGGCAAGAGATCGTGATCCAGCATCAAAAGAGGAAGTGGTAACAGTGCCAGGATGCATCCTGAATGCTGTTCTACCCCCCAGAATGCACCCACCAGGCCAGGACCCAAATAGGTCTTCATCTGACTGGTGAATAATGTACAGGTCTTATCGATACATAGTACGTATGAGCCAAATGTACTAGAACTCTGTGATACACACGCAAACAATATACCATAACCAGGAGAGACCACTTTCATGTTTGAGTGGATACTGCTGCTGCAGCTGTGGGGATCCTTGCCAACAGCCAAGGGTCGGCATGCAGGAAGACTGCAACTATTGCTCTGTTGAAGGAACTCATGTAAACTCATCAACTGCACCCTTAAGTGCAGGACTGACCCTCCTTCAGGACATAACCTGGACTTTCTCTCCATCAGATCATCTATAGGAGGCAATGGAAGTAAATAAAAGAGGACATGAACTCCCAGAGAAGCAAATACACACCATATGCCAAATCTAGGCCAGAAGGCACGTTTTATACCAAGGCAGGAACCTACAGGAGCCATCAACAGGAAAAGGGGAGCATACTCAATTCAACCTCTTACTCAGAATGGAGGGGTGGATGTGGGGATGGACATGGACATCACTCCAATAAGTAGTTCCTTTTTCATCTCAGCAGCAGTGACTATGGGAACTGTGAAGCTGGGCTCTGGTGCCCTAGGAGAATGAACTCTGAGCAGACCATAAGCATCCATAATCTCAAAACCACCTTCCCTCTAGCAGGATTTGGACCAATCTGAACTCCAGCCGAACAGGGGAGCATGGTAGGAGGAGATGTATGCAGACTATCTGGAGCAGGGGGCGGGGGAGGAGTGGACTGTCTCACAACTGCCAGCAGCCTATGGAACTGGAGGTCCTGAGAGCCCAGCCTGCCTGTGGCAGATACTGCCATCATGCTCTTTTTCAGCTGGACACATAGCTTCACTTAATAAGACTACAACCCCCATCCTCTCCTCCCTTCAAAAACATTCTGGTGAGTGGGATGTGAGCAGGTGAGGCATGTATCTTCTGGGTTGTACACTCCAATGGAAATGGCTCACCCTCTCCTCTCCCCTCCCCGCTTCTCACTAGCTGAAATGCCACCCCCAGATGCAGACCAGGACCGTCCCCCAGGGGTGGTGGAATAAAAGGATAGAAGGAGCCTGACCCCCTGATGGCCTCATAAAGTAGAGTCTTCATACCTATTTGAACTTTTATATGCAACAGAAATACAGTGTCTAAGTCAAAATTCTTCTGAATGTCTTCTGCCCCCAACCAAATTAACATCCAAGTGATACCTGACCCAAGAATGGACAGAGTCAGGTAATCTCAGAGAACTGAGAGAACATAGAATGAGTGGCTAAGAAAGGTCAAGGACAATATGGGTTGAAAAAGAATGACACAATGACTGCAAGGGGAGTAGTCTGTGACCCGGTTAGTCCCCACTACCAAATGTTGCCGACAGAACCAAATGCCAAGGAGGAGGGAGGAGGATCACACCTGCGCCTCTGCTGTTCCCAGTGATATTCTTGCTGCAACGGGGCATCCTGAGGGGAGACGTTGACTTCCACAGGTCGCTGGAGACCCACGAGAGGGTGAATTGGTGAGTCCCACTCCACAAGGGTAGAGGACAAACACTCAAAGAACTGCACAGAGGGTCAAGTCATGACCTCACAATTTGGGAGTTCAAACCCTGCATCAGGTTCTGGGCTGACAATGTAGAGCCTGCTTAGGATTCTCTCTCCCTCTCTCTCAGGCACCCCCCCCAAAATAAATAAATAAAAACATTTAATAAAAACTGATAGACCCAATTCGTGTGCACCCAAAAACCCTGCTGTGTGACCTTGGGTAAATTAATTAGCAATCTCTCCCAACTCGTTTGCTCAGCTATGCAGCGCCCGCCTCCCAGGGTGGCTTCAAGGATTAAATCAGCTGGGAAAGCTGTGCCCCGGCTTGGTGCTTAGTCTGCACCCAGCAACCTCTGGTTTACTCCCATCTGCTCTCACCTGGACTTCTGACTTCCTGAACCTGTCTGGAAAGCTGCTCTGTACAAACCCAGAACTACAGCCGAGGAGCAATGGGGCAGAGCATACAGGCACACAGCTACATGCAGGTAGAGGAAAGGGGTGGTTGCTGCCCTGAGTTCCACTCAACATGGCTCTACGGGTTACTCTGCTACCCCTTCAAGCCACCTCCGAAGTCCTTGCTTCTTTGTGATTTTAAGACCTCATAAACTGGGGCGCCTGGGTGTTTCAGTTGGTTAAGCCTCCGATTTCAGCGCAGGATCTCATGGTTCTTGAGTTCGAGCCCTACATGGGGCTCTCTGCTGTGCGTGCAGAGCCTGCCTCAGATCCTCTGTCTCTGCCTCTCTCTGCCCCTCCCCCATAGTGTGTGTGTGTGTGTGTGTGTGTGTGTGTGGTGACCTCATGAACTAAGTGTGCCACAACCCCAGCACCCACATTCTTCTTGGGATCTTACTTCTGTTCCCACAACCTCACTGGGGCTGCATTCTCCAAGGTCACATGGAAACCCTTAAACTCTCAGTCCTGGGGCCTGAGTCTAGCGCCCCATGCAGCGCTTAACTCATAGAGCTCAATAAATGTTTGTAATCTAAAATATTTCTCTTCCCTGGCAACCACCTCTTCAACCAGGTGATCAGACTTAGCATTGGTAAAAGGAGTAGTTATGCAGCCCTGGGACAACCCAATAGCATGAACTGTACACTTCCATTGGATGAATTGGGGGCACCTGAGTGGTTCAGTCATTAAGCATCTGATTTAGGCTCGGGTTATGATCTCACGGTCTGTGAATTCGAGCCCCACATCAGGTGAGCCTTGCTTCTCTCTCTTTCTCTCTCTGTCCCTCACTCACGTGCACCCTCTCTCTCTCACAAAAAAAATAAAAATAAAAAATAAATAAATAGGTGAATTGTATGATCTGTGAATACCTCTATAAAACTATTAAAAAATAAAATAAATAACAGCGAGAACAACCCGAGCTTATTTGGGTCTCCCAATGTGACAACATATGAAATACACAGCATCACCTGGGGGATAATCTTGCCAAAAAGATTTAACCTGAATCAAAGCAAGCCTTTAGACCTCACTTTCAGTTTACAGGAGACATAAGGGATAGAAAAAATCGTGCTAAGAGACACTATAAGAAAGTTGTCAGAAAAATATAAAAATGTGGACTATTCAATGTCATTTTTTAAAGTTTATTTATTTATTTTGAGAGAGAAAGCAAGCAAGCAGGGGAGGAGAAGACAGAAAGAGGGAGAACCCCAAGCAGGCTCTGAGCTGTCAGTGCAGAACCCAACTCAGGGCTTGATCCCATGAACGGTGATATGACCTGAGCCTAAATCAAGAGTCAAACACCTGACTGACTTAGCCACCCAGGTGCCCTCTCAATGTCATTTTTTAAAAGGTGAGGGACATGTTCTAGATCTAAAGAGACATAACAACCACATGCAATATGTGTAACTTGAATGAACCATGGTTTTAAAAATGCTATAGTTAAAGCATTTAGGGGCACAATTAGGGGAAATTTGACTATGATCTGATTATTAACAGGTTGGTGTTAATTTTCTTAGGTATAATAAAGGCATTCTGTTAATGCAGTGGGCTGTCTTACTCTGCAGAGATGCTTGCTGAAATATTTGGAGGCCAAGCATCATGTCTACAACTTTCTAATGTTTCTGAAAAACACACATCCACATACACAGATATAGAAGTACATTAGTAAAAATTCAATATATTAAAGAAAATAAATAGATAAAAATAAAAATAAAATCAGCTTTTCAATTCCTATGAAAAAGCCTGCTGGGACTTTGAGAATATTCTGCAAATGTTTTTATAGTTTACTTTCTTTCAGTGACCACTAACCTCTAGCCATGTTATTGACAAGCACTTACACATAATTCTGTACCTCTCATTACATCTTTCGCTCTCAGAAATAGGAATCATTTCTAAGCCTCTGATTCTTTTGACTCATTTTGCACAATTTCTCCCCAAATCTCAATGTTCTTTTAAAATGTAAATTTAGTGGGGCGCCTGGGTGGCTCAGTCGGTTGAGCGTCCGACTTCAGCCCAGGGCATGATCTCGCGGTCCGTGAGTTAGAGCCCCGCGTCAGGCTCTGTGCTCACCGCTCAGAGCCTGGAGCCTGTTTCAGATTCTGTGTCTCCCTCTCTCTGACCCTCCCCCGTTCATGCTGTGTCTCTCTCTGTCTCAAAAATAAATATGGGGCGCCTGGGTGGCGCAGTCGGTTAAGCGTCCGACTTCAGCCAGGTCACGATCTCGCGGTCCGTGAGTTCGAGCCCCGCGTCAGGCTCTGGGCTGATGGCTCAGAGCCTGGAGCCTGTTTCCGATTCTGTGTCTCCCTCTCTCTCTGCCCCTCCCCCGTTCATGCTCTGTCTCTCTCTGTCCCAAAAATAAATAAACGTTGAAAAAAAAATTAAAAAAAAAAATAAATAAACGTTAAAAAAAATTAAAATATATATATATATAAATTTAGTAATTATCCCTAGATGTAATGATCACGTACTCTGCCTCTATCCTAGGCTCTGCCACATACTGTGATTCCAGGCAAGTGATTTACTTTATCAGTTTACTTATTACTAAGGGACAAGATTAAACTAAATCAGTATTGAGGTTTAGTTGTGGTGCTGCTGGTGGTTTTATTTTGTTTTGTTAATACTAAAACTCTCTCAAGAATGTGAGGAAATTTATGAATTCTCTTTCCAGGGTAAGACATAAACACATAAACATTTTGCAAATTATTTCTGAGTGTTTATAAACTTCCTAGAACCTACCCATGGACTTCACCATAACAATCCCTGGACTGGATGCCTTAAAAAAAAATTTTTTTTTTTGCAATAGTTCTTTCTTGCTCTAATTCTAACTTCTCTTGGAAATAGAAATGGAAAGGGGCGCCTGGGTGGCTCAGTTGGTTAAGCATCTGACTTGGCTCAGGTCATGATCTCACAGTTCGTGGGTTGGAGCCCCACATAGGGCTCTGTGCTAACAGCTCAGAGCCTGGAGCCTGCTTCAGATTCTGTGTCCCTCTCTCTCTGCCCCTCTCCCGCTTACACTCTGTCTCTCCCCACCCCACCCCCTCTTTCTGGCAAAAATAAATTAAAAACATTAAAAAAAATAGAAATGGAAAAGCAGCACTTTCTATTATTGCAAAGAAGCTGCCTCCAAGAACGGTGCTGACATCCCGTAGGATTCTGGGACCTTCCTTTGCCTAGAAGGTAAGTGGCAAGAAAGCCCAATACATCTGTTTGTTTGCCTCCCAGAATGCAAAGCTAATCATTGGTAGAATTTGATAGAACTTTCCCCTTAGATAATATTTCTCTATTTTTCAATCTGCTCCATAAAATGTGACCAATATGTTTAGCGACTTACAACTCTTACTTCTATTAAATTTAGTTGGAAATGTCATATTGAATTTAAATAGACATGCTGTAAATAAAATATTTTTATGTCAGAACAACAATTAAGGATTGGATAAAGTGGAAATTATATTGAAAACATCATTATGAACTCTTTACTTTTAAAAGTATAATAGTCCCCCCCCCCACCAGCCTTATCCATGGGGATATATCCCAAGACCCCTAGTGGATGTCTGAAACCACAGATAAAACCAAACCCTACGTGTACTATTTTTTCCCTATACATACGTATGATAACTTAATTTATAAATTAGGCACAATAAGAGATTAACAACAATAAGTAATTTAAAAATGGAACAATTACAACAATATGCTGTAATAAAAGTTTTGTCAATGTGATGTCTCTCAAAATATCTGATTTATTGTACTCACGCTCTTCTTCTTGTGATGATATGAGATGACAAAATGCCTATGTGATGAGATGAAGTGAGGTGAATGGCACAGGTGTTGAGATAAAACATTAGGCTACTGCTGACCTTGTGACCATACCTCAGAAGAAGGATTGTGTTTCCAGACCACAGTTGACCAGGGGTAACTAAAACCATGGGAAGCAAAACTGCAGATAAGGGGGGGGATGACTGTCTAACTGTTCTGTCATTAAAATGGCCCACAGCAGGGGCTCCTGGTGGCTCAATCAGTTAAGTGTCCAACTTTGGCTCAGGTCATGATCTCACAGTTTGTGGGTTTGAGTCTTGCATTGGGCTCTGTGCTGACATCTCAGAGCCTGGAGCCTGCTTCAGATTCTGTGTCTCCCTCTCTCTCTGCCCCTCCCCTGTTTATGGTCTGTCTCCCTCTCTCTCTCTCTCTCAAAAATGAATAATAATGTTTATTAAATGTTACATAATGTTATCTTAAAATATATATTTAAAAAAAATGGTCCACAGCAAAATCACCCATTTCAGACATACATGGAACAATTCGAATGTACCCTTAGAACACTGAATGGGGTTTCTAACACACCACTGAAATAACCAAAGCTTGGTGAAAAGTAGCTAATTCCACCTTTGTTGACTAAAATACCTTATTCCTAGAAAGTGAGATACCTCAGACCATCTGGGATGGCACTGAGGAGACAAGAGCAAGTTTTAAAGATCTTTTCCTGGCTGAGATATTATAATTTGAATAAAAAGAAAAAATCATTATATTTCATTGGAACAAATCTGAGAAAAGCATCAGCCTATAATGGTATTCCAGAAGGAGAAAAACATAAAATATCCTAGAGGAAAATTTCAACTCATGAAAAGGATGGTTATGTAGGATATATTAATGATGATCATGTTATTCTCTTTCTTATCACCTTGGTATTAATATTAATTGTATTACACTGGCATCGTTTATTATGTTAAGAAATTATTAAATACATTTTATTTTTTATTTGTTTAAAGATCAAGCTTTACAGTTAGAAGGGTAATTGGCCCATTGACCATTGGGAAGATATCTACAAATGACTTTAAAAAATTTTTTTAATGTTTGTTTTTGAGAGAAAGAAAGTGAGCAGGGGAGGGACAGAGAGAGAGGGAGACACAGGATCCAAAGCAGGCTCCAGGCTCCAACCTACCAGCACAGAGCCTGATGTGGGGCTCGAACTCATGAACCATGAGATCATGACCTGAGCTGAAGTCAGGTCAAATGCTCAACCAGCTGAGTCACCCAGGTGCCCATACAGATGACTTTAAAATGAGAGTTGAGGGGCACCTGGGTGGCTCAGTCGGTTAAGCACCCGACTTCGGCTTGGGTCAAGATCTCACAGTTCGAACCCCGAGTCAGGCTCTGTGCTGACAGCTGGGAGCCTGGAGCCTGCTTTGGATTCTATGTCTCTCTCTCTCTGCCCTTCCCCCCCACACACACACTCTCTCTCTCTCTCTCTCTCTCAAAAATAAATGAATGTTAAAAAAATTTTTTTTTTTTTATTATATGAAATTTATTGTCAAATTGGTTTCCATACAACACCCAGTTCCTCAGAAAATTAAAAATAGACCTACCCTATGACCCAGCAATAGCACTGCTAGGAAAAAAAATTTTTTTTAATGAGAGTTGAGGGGAGCCTGGGTGCCTCAGGATTAGCTCAGGTCATGATCTCACAGTTTGTGGGCTCAAGCCATCGTTGGGCTCCATGCTGACAGCTCAGAGCTTGGAGCCTGCTCCGGATTCTGTGTCTCCTCTCCCTCTGCCCCTTCCTGGCTCATGCTCTGTCTCTGTCTCTCTCTCTTAAAATTAAATAAACATTTAAAAAAAAATTTTTAATGAGAGTTGATAAAAGAAAGGGAAATATTTGAAGGGTATGGAATCCAATCAAACAGGAAAAAAGGAATTAGTTACAATCTGGATGCAGGGTTCATTACCTCCTCAACTCAAATCAGGAGCACAAAAGTTATGAAAGATATTCTATTATAGAGCAGATGGACGGTCCAGGTTTCATGGAAAAAAGTTTGGCCTGAAAAGGTCTATTATAAATAAGAAGAATTTCAGTTTATATATCAGTTTGCTTTTGCTGCATTGAAACATCCCAAACTTAGTTACTTAAATTCTCTCTTATTATTTCTCTTCATTCTGTGGGTCAACTGAACAGCTTTTCTGGTCAGCTGGTACTGAATGGTCAGGCTGAATGGTCCATGTCAGGTGGTTGGAAGGCTGTTGGTTTGTTGGTCTCTGTTCCACATGGTGTCTCATCCTCCAATAGATTAGCCCAGGCTTCCTCATATGGGAGTTTAAGGATTCCAAATACACAGAGAGAGAAAGCCCCAGTGTGTCACATATGCTATCATCCCATTGGTCCAAGCAATTCCAATGACCAAGCACAGAGTAAGTATGAGAGAGGATTACTCAACAAGGTATGAACAAATCAGGATATGAACCATTACTGCAATAACCTTCTGTAGTTTGTTAACAATTAGATTTGCAAGTGTTAGTTAAACACTTAGGAATATTTTGTTTGTTAAATTTATAAGTATACTTGCTTAGCATTAGAAATATTTGCGAGAAGCAGACATAAAATTTTTGATATGGTTTGAAATGTCTAAGAAAATATAATTAATCAAGTTTTGAGTAATGTTAAATATTTAAAGACAATTTAATTTTAAATTTATGAGTTAACTGTACATGAATCAAAGAACAAGTAAAAGTGTTCTTATTTTAAATAAATATTACTAGATTAATAAGTGGACTAGCAAGATTTGTAAGTTGAATGTAAAAGCTTGAGAAAAACTAGGACTTAAATTTCATAAGTAAGTGAATGATAATTAAAACACTAATATTATAAATAATTTTTCCACATACAAAAACCTCTCTCAGGCTTTAGTAAGCCTTAGTGGACACATTTATCCAATAGTTTATTCAAAATATATTTGTTGATCATCTGCTATGAGACAGATGCTTTCTAAACACAGTGTAAAGTGACTCCCAGACCTTCTTTGGTTGAGATTATACACTAGTAGAGAATACAGGGAGATAATAGACAAATACCGATCAGAGATTATTTCCTTACCTCCCGACTCTATCCCATCTTCCTCATGGCAAAAACCACTCTGTTCTCTCTCTCATCATCCAAGAGTAGGAGCAGTGCCTTCTTCTCTTTTTCCACAGCCAAAGACACCACCAAGTTTCAGTTCCTGCCTAACTCCAGTTCCTGATACCAGCCTACTAATCCTTTTATAATCGATAAATCCACAAATGCTTCCTGACTATCTACTATTTCCTCAGGATGAGGCAGAGAAGAAGGGAAGAAAACAGTAAGAGCCCAGAGAACATGCAATACACAAAGCAGTACAGTGGTGCACTCAGTAAGTATTTATTCAACACGGCACACCAAGCAGAACACTGAAGGGTGAGAGGAACACAGTGGTGGGGAAGCCAGGATCCTTGCTGTAAGGAAGGATCAGTCCTGTAGGCAAGATTCTGTTAAACTGAAGACACCCACTTTTTTACATTTTATAATCTTTCAAATTGCAATTCATCTTATGATGGTGATGCTTTCCTCTGGATGAAATACAGTAAGTGTAGCACAGAGCAGCTTCATACCTGAGAGCTGTGTAAGAGCCTATGGCAATTTGAATAGTGGTCCAAGTCCAGCTGCAACATTAAAATCACCTGGGAAACCCTAAAAGAAAGAAAGAAAAAAAAAGCTAACGCCTGGATTCCATCCCAGATCAGCTAAATCAATATGGAGAGGGCAGGGCTGGGCACTGGTAGTTTTTAAAGCACCAGAATGTTGAGTTCAAACTAGAATACACATTCCCAAGGGGCATGCTTCCATGGATGCTTCAGGTCAAGGGTCAGCAAACTAGAGCCTATGGCCCAAATTTGGCGGGCTGCCTGCTTTTTACCACCTCAGGAGCTAAGATGGGTTTTACATTTTTAAATAATGGGGGAAATATCAAAAGAGGAATAGTATTTGGGTAATGTAAAAACTATATGAAATTCAAATATAAGTGTCTGTAAATAAAGTTTTACTGGAACACAGCCATACTCCTTGGTTTACATACTATCTATAGCAGCTTTTGTTGTTGTTGTTTTTAATATAATTTATTGTCAAGTTAGCTAACATACAGAGTATACAGTGTGCTCTTGGCTTCAGGAGTAGATTCCTGTGGTTCATTACTTACATACAACACCCAGTGCTCATCCCAACAAGTGCTCTCTGCAATGCCCATCTCCCATTTTCCCCTCTCCCCCACCCCCTGTCATCAACCTTCAGTTTGTTCTCTGTATTTAAGAGTCTCCTATGGTTTGTCTCCCTCTCTGTTTATAACTATTTTTTTTCCTTCCCTGCCCCCATGGTCTTCTGTTAACTTTCTCAAATTCCGCATATGAGTGAAAACATATGATACCTGTCTTTCTCTAACTTATTTCACTTATCATGATACCCTGCAGGTCCATCCACGCTGTTGCAAATGGCAAGATTCCATGCTTTTTCATCACTAAGTAGTAGTCCATTGTATATATACAATGTATGTGTGTGTGTGTGTGTGTGTGTGTATACTACATCTTCTTTATCCATTCATCAGTTGATGGACATTTGGGTTCTTTCCATAATTTGGTATAGCGGTTTTTGTGCCACAGGGCAGAGTTAAATAGCTGGGATAGAGGGCATATGGCAAAATATAAAATATTTACTAACTGGCCCTTTACAGAAAAGGTTTGCTGATCCCAGTTTGAAGAAAATGGGTTTCTAGACCTCAGCATCTCTCTCTCCTCTTCTAAAAACTTACCTGCCTGGGAAGATGCCAGCCATCAAGGGCCCAGGTATGGGTGGCATCTTCTCCTTCCCCACCTCTTTTTCACATTTGCCCTTCTCCCACTTTGAAAAGAAAAGTAGACCTCTCACCAGCCCCGGGGGCGGGGGGGGGGTATAAAAATCTCACCCGGCACTAAACAAAAGAATCTCCCTGAATACTGGTGTCTAATAGGATTCTAATGACATCTTGTTGTCAAGTCTTGCCAAGTATTGCATTACCAAAACTGAAGGAGGACCCAGTCAAGTTATCAGCTGCCAAACCACTGAAAATATTTGGTGACAGATAGCTATATGATTTGGGGCATGTAACTCAGAAGGGGTTCAAAGAATTGAGTAACATGGTTATGACAAACCTAGTATCATAATTATTTATGTAAACAAAGTTTTCGAGGCTTATATGCAAAATATTTAAAATGCTGAACACAGTCTCGTTCTGTGAATAAGCAGTATTTGTCCTCAGATACATGAAGAAAAAAATTACTCATCTCATAAGAGAATTTCAAATGTTTGTTATTCCGTTTAATAATTACTATCAAAACTTGTGTCACTTTTACATCATTCTGATCAATTAAGTACTAATAATTATGAAATGAGGGCCTCAATTTCTTACTGGCTGTTGACTGGAGGCCTTTCTCAGTTCCTTGACATGTGGACCTCTCCACAGGGCAGCTCACAGCAACCCAGAAAGAGGCCAAACAACCAGAACCCATGGTCTTTTTGTGGCCTAATATTGTGACATCCCATCATGTTTGTCTTATTCTACTCCTATTCTGTTGTTGGAATCAAGGCATTAGTCTCAGCCCACATTCAAAGGGAGGGAGATATAAAAGGATGTGGATACCAGGAGGTGGGATCGTGGGAGCCATCTCAGAAGCTGCCTGCTACAAATGTCAAATTAACTATATCCTCTACATCTGCTTAATTACAGGATTAAAAATTTTAAGTGTCTTTTTTTTCTTAACGTTTATTTATTTTTGAGAAAGTGCGAGCAGGGGAGGGTCAGAGAGGTGGAGACAGAGGCTCCAAAGCCGGTTCCACGCTGACAGCAGTGAGCCAATGTGGGGCTTGAACTCACAAACTGTGAGATCATGACCTAAGCCAAAGTCAGATGCTCAACCGACTGAGCCACCCAGGCACCCCCTAAGTATCGTCTTAAAAAATGGGAGAGAGCGGGTCACCTGGGTGGCACAGTCGATTAAGCATCTGACTTGGGAACAGGACTTCCGCTCAGGTCATGATCTCACTGTTCTTGAGTTCGAGCCCTGCATCAGTCTCTATGCTGACCAGATCAGAGCCTAGAGCCAGCTTCAGATTCTGTGTCTCTCCCCATCCCTCCCCCCCACCTCCGCTCCCCGCCCCTCCCCCGCTCTCAGGCGCGCTCGCTCTCTCTCAAACATAAACATTTAGAAAAATGGGTGAGAGGATGCAGAATTTTCCAAGATTCTTTCAGAAATGAACAAGTAAAGGGGCGCCTGGTTAAGCATCCAGGGCTCTTGGTTTCAGCTCAGACCACGTTCTCCCAGTTGCTGAAATCAAGCCCCAGGACAGCTTGGAGCACTCAGCCTGCTTGGGATTCTCTCTCTCCATCCCTCCCCCACTCATGCTCTCTCTCTCTCTCTCTCTCAAAATAAATAATCATTAAAAAGAAAAAAACGGGTAAAGATGTTCGGAGAGCAGGATGCTTGAGGCCTAATTGAGCAGCAGTCTGTTGGGGGTGCGGGGCTAACAGAGATAATCGCCAGGGGTCCTCAGCAGCAGAAAAGGATGGCGGCTGCTTCAGACAATGAAAAAATCCACCGACCCAGACTTGGGAGCTCCAGTCCGTGGGTGGGAAACACACGGAAAAGCTAAGTGCGTCTAGATTCCGTGGGCTTCAAAGGCCAGGCCAGGCCAGGCGTTTAGAGTTGACCAGGAGAGAAATGCGGGGGAGGTGGGTGTAGGGGAAACGCAGGAAGGGGATACGAAATGCAGTTTAAGAAAGGCAAATGTGCCGGGAGCGGGTAGGGTGAAATCCGGGAGGCAGAGGCTGGAAGCCACGAGCCGGGTCGGGCAGTGGCAGGAGTCAGGAGAAGGGAGACGCGGCCCAACTTGGATAGTCTGGGGAGTCCGGACAGGAAAGCATGCAGTCAGCGCTCCTCCAGAAGACGAGTCATCAGGAGGGAGACTAAGGAGCTGTGGTCGCGATGGCCGTCCTCCAACGGACGTGGGGTAAGTCTCGGGAAATACGGAAGTCTTCGGCGCTGTGAGCACGCAGAATGGTCCGAAACCGGGTGCCTGCCCCCCAAGAATTCAATCTCCCAGAGTCGACGCCAACTGTGTGGGAAATGACTGCTCCTACTTCCCTCCCCCGGAATCCAACTGAGAAATGGGTCGGAGCCAACAGCAGCAGCCCCTGACTGAGAAAAAGAAAGTCAGAACAGAGCCAGACAACTGAGCTGCCAGGGGTGGGAATAGAGGGGAAGGGAGTAAGAAATCGATCGGACTCCTTTGGAGTCTCGAGCTGGGGCCTGACGTCCAGGAACCGAGAAGAAAACGCAGAGAAGACTAACCAGGGGCGCGGGCAACGCGGGAAAGAGCTAAAGCCGGGCGCCACAGCTGGCGGGTAAGCGCGGAGATGAAATTTGCGAGCTGGCTGGAGCCGAGAGCTAGGAGGGGCGGTGGGCGGGGCGGCGGGAAGCTGGCGCGCAGGAGTCGAGCCCAGGCCCCGGGAGCGCGGGGAGGAGCGCGCACCTGGACGCACTGCCGGAGGAGGACCCAGCCGAGCGCTGGTCGGGCCAGAGCCCCGCCCCTCGGCGGCCCGCCCCCTGGGCGGCTGGAAGCCGGAAGCAGGCGAAGTCGAGCCGACTCGGAGCTTCTCGGCGGAAGGGAAAGCCCAGGGCCGGTCCCTCGCAGCGCCCCAGCCGCCGGGTCGCGAGCTCTCCGCGACAGTGCGGGGCCATGGGGACTCCGCGCCGCGGGCCACCAGTCGTGCCGGGGCCCCTGCTGGGGCGGCTACTGCTGTCCCTGCTCCTGAGCGGGCTGGCCCCGGTTCGCGCCTCCCCGCGGCTCCTGGACTACCCGGCGCCGGTCTGCTCCCAGCAGGTGAGACCCCGACACGCCGCGAGGTTACTGGGACGTGGGTGAGGGACAGAGGCGGTGGTAGCGGACGAGGTGCCCCAGGCCGGGCCGGCGGGAAGTCTAGGCTGGGGGTCTCGGAGCGGGCGCGCTCCGGAGGACACTCGGATTGGTGGGAGTTGAGGGGTGGACCCGAGAAGAGGGAGTTTGCGGGAGAGAAGTTCGCGCGGTGCGTGTTGCACAACCCGACCCGGCGTCCCGTGTGGGAGGCGGGAGCGCCGCCGCCGCCGCCGGGGCCCCACGGTTCGGGGAAGGAGAGGGAGGCGCGGGGCCTGGCCGGAGAGGCTGGGCAAGGCCGGTTAGAAAGGGAGGCGGGGGAGCCCTTCGGAGGAGTGGGGACTGGACCCGAGCGGCCTCCAAGCCGTGCGCCCTACAAATCCCCGCGGTGCCGGAAAGGGCCAGGACCCGAGGTCAGGAGACCAGTCCGGACCTCGGGAGCTTCTCTCAAAGAAGCCCCGCCAGCCCCCCGGCAACCTGATTAGGGGGAGGCTCTGAGGAGCTTGGGGGCCCCAACGGATCTCGGCTCCGCTATCCCCAGGAGGGACCCAGCGGTCCTAGAGCCCTGTGCTCGAGGCCGGACAGCCTGCGGCGGCCGAGGGGACGGAGCGGTGGGACGGGGACAGTTGTGCAGAATGCAGCCGGCTGGCTCCGGGCAGCTGGGCAACACCTCCCCAGGGCGAGAAGCCCTAAGGACTGGGGAGAGGATTAAGACATCGCCCTTCCAGCTCCTCCACCACCGCCGCCGCCACCCTCATCCAGTTCGGACCCGTCAAGTAGTACCCCCAATGTGCCCTCGGAAAGTGACACACCCACCCGTCGGGTAGTGGCCTTCTGTGGAGGACCATCTTAAGGGGAAAAAAACAAACAGCAGATCACCTTGCTCACCTCCACAGCTTCTCCCCTCAGAAATGTCTCTTTCCTCCACTTTCTCTCTGGTTTCCTCAGCTCCCTCCCCTCCACCACCTCTGACCCAGTATCTGAGTCAGAGGATGTGAAACAACCAAAGATATGTCTCCTTATCTAATGTCATGGAGGATTTCCCAAAAGAGAGTGGAGAGGGAGTGACGATTTAGAAGAATTTTTTTTATATGAATAATGTTGGGAAATGTCCTTGTGAGTCCCGCTTTTAGGCAAAGTAGGGGACATGTGCTGAGCAGATCCTTCCCACAGACTTGGTATAGAACTGCTGTACCTAGAGAATTCGTGTTCGTTTTCTGATGGCCGTTTGCCAGGTGTCTGCAAAATACAAGATACTATTGCTCTGAACTGAAACTATGAGAAAACACCCCTGGGACCCTAATGTGCAGGGACTCAAATCATTTAGGATGGGGAAGAGGCTTGAAGGTGCTAACTATGGTGCAAGGCAGCCTGTAGCAAGGGCTCCTTGTGCAACCAGGAGTGTACAGAATTCCAGAGGAAAGAAAAACTCTTTCCGGCTGGGACGTTCTTCAGGGCAGATAAGACATTAGGGCAGCCCTGAGGGGTAGTGGGAGCTGTCCAGGTGGTAGACAGAGGCTGAGCCCAGGCCCTTGGGTGAGCAGGATAAACTGTGTGATTGCACCAGAGAATGTGGCAGGAAAGTGAGAGAAGAAGCTAGAAAGGGAGGTAGGGACTCCATCATGGCCTGGTATAAGAGCTAGACTAAGTGTTTGATTTTAATCACTCAGTGGGAAGCTATTGAAAGTCAGGAGCAGGGCTGGAGACAGATACTTACCGACCAAATTTGTTTGCCATCTCCTGTGTTATGCCTTCCCTCCATCTTGCCTCTACATAGACACTTGGCTCACAGACCGCTCATCTCCATGAACACCTTCCCTGCTTCATCGACTAGTCTCTTTAAAAAGAAAGAAACAACACCCTTTAGATTTCTCTGCCTCCACTGGTGTTTGTGGATACAACGCAATATAGTGAGGGTAGGGGACACCACAAAAACTTGGCTTCAGAGCACCTAAATTTACATCCTGATTTCACTTTTAGAATCTCTGCAAGCTTAGGCAACGTAGGTGGCCTGCACCTGGGTTTCTTCACTTCCATAATGAAAGACCTGGATGAACCATCACAAAGTGTGTACCACTTTCCAGAATACAAATGTCTATCCAAAGCCTGGTTGGAGTTCTCGCTCAGTGACTCTCTCCCAAGACAGAATAGAGCCTTCTACATACCTATTCTGTGCTGCAAGCACAGGACGTGGGGGCTTGATAAATATTTGTGGAATTAAAGTTGAATGAATGAATGAATGAATGGTTAGCTCTGCGGGAAAAACAAGGGTAAACTGACACCAAGCATAGCACTATTTCTGGCTTCCTGGGTTTAGCACCTCAAAACCCAGATGACTCTGAGTTCCCCACAAAAATCAATACTGGGGAAACCATAAGTAATTGCATTTCCCTGGGCAGCCTACTGGTTGGCCCTTCCCCCTGCCTGGGCTTTCTCACAGGTTTGCCATGACTGCCAGCCAAGAGGAAAGCCCTCAAGAAAAGACAGTGACTTGGATTTGGTCAGTATGAGTGTTAACACACAATTTTAGAGACAGGATGTATGTTGTATTACAAATTCTTTTTTTTTTTCTTTTTTTTTTTTTTTTTCCCTGAGCACTTTGTGGTTTTGACTTGTGGTAGAAAAACTGTTAGATTTAACCCTTATCTTCTGGTTGCCAGGCCACTCCTGGCGTAAAAAGTTGTGTTCTGTGGATGTTTTTTACATGGTATAAGCATTCCAGCAGTCAGGGTCACTGCTGGCAGTGGAACCAGCACAGTTAACAGGTTCCTTGACCGTCATACCCAGCTCCTCGCTTTGACTGCTCACGGCGAGACTTCCATCTCGGTACTGTGATATCACATAGCAGCCAGCAGCCAAAAGCACATGGCAGTACTGTGCAGGGAAGAGGACACACCAGGTCAGAAGATATGGTCTCTGGGTCAAGCTTCCCTGCTCACCCACTCTGTAGCCCTGGGTCCACTCCACTGCTGTGGACCAATGTTCTTGCCTATAAAAGATCCTCCCCTCACAGGGTCATGTGATAATACGTGAGTGAGTGAGTGAGTGAGTGAGTGAAAGCAACAGACTACATGGGCTGTGGCTTTGGAAGGTACAAGGGCACTAACATTCACCTGTAGCTTTGTGGCAGGCACCCTGCCTGGGGCTAACATGCTAGCTTCATTCCACACTCACAATAACCTGCCAGGCTGCGTGATTACATGCTAGTGGCCAAAGGTCACACAGCTAGTGAGTGCTGTACTGAGAATCAGAGCAGTATGTGGCTTCAGAGCCCGCTTTTCTTTACCAGGCACTTGGTAATGTTCATTACATGCACACAGTTAAACATAGTGAAATAAATTTCTTCCTTTTAATCTTTACCACTATGGATAGAGAATACTGGCTTACCTGTTGTAGGTGTCCCTTTTTTTTTTTCAATTTAGACAGTATAGCAGTGATTAAGAGCATGGATTCTGGGGGTGCCTGGGTAGCTCAGTCAGTTAAATGTCTGACTCTTGGTTCCTGCTCAGGTCGTGATTTCACAGTTTCGTGGGTTCAAGCCCTGCATCAGGCTCCGCGCTGAGTGTGGAGACTGCTTGGGATTCTCTGTCTCCCTCTTTCTGCCCCTCTCCTACTCGTGCTGTCTCAGTCTCTCTCAAAATAAATAAACTTTAAAAAAAAATGAGCAAGGATTCTGGAGCAAAACTACATGGGTTTGAGTGTTAGCTCTATGGGATCTTGGGCCACTTAGCTGACCTCTCTGTGCCTCGGTTTTTCCATCAGTGAAAATGGGACTGAGCCTGGGTGGCTCAGTTGGTTAAGCAGTTAAGCATCCTTTGGTTTCCGCTCAGGTCATGATCTTATAGTTTGTGAGTTCAAGCCCTTCATCAGGCTCTGTGCTGACAGCTTGGGATTCTCTATCTGCCTCTCTCTCTCTCAAAAATAAATAAATAAACATTTTTTTAAATGGGATAACGGTACTTACTTCATAGGACTATTATAAAGATTAAATGAAATATGTGTATAAAGTGCTTAGCATGATGCCTGGCACAAAAGAAGAACTCAGTAAATGTTAGCTGCTACCAGTGCCATCTTCCTCACCAACATTCTTTCTCAGATTTCTGCAGGAGGGCTAACATAATGCCATTCACAAGCAAGTAGCTCATAAATAATATTCTGATCCAACTATCTTTTTTAAAGTGGACATTTGAAGTAAAGAAATTTGGGATGATTTGTTGGAGGAGAATACAACAAGATCTGTCTCAGTAGCATTCAGAGAAGACCCTGAATGCATTTGTTACATCATTTAAGACATCACACTAAAAAGAAATTCTACATGGAAATTAAAAGGAAAAAGTCTGCTATTCCTTCCCCTAAACAAATTAATGTTTTCATCCGTTTATCTCACTGTTTAATCCCTTCTTTTGTTTGGAGTAATGTCCTGAATAAAAGTCTGTCTTTTAATTAATTCTTATCCAGGTAATATGTAGTAATCCTATACTTGATTTGGCAGCATGTATAATATCATGGTGATCCTTTTAAAATTATACTAAGACCTTTAAAACCAAAAACATCAGATCTCTGTCCCAGCCCTCAGCACTTCCTAAAACTGTTTTCCAGAGATGATCACATATACTTCTTTTAGTTTTTTGTTTTGTTTTGTTTTTATTTTAGAGAGAGAGAGAGAGTGCATGTATGCACTTGTGGGAGCACACAAGCACAGGCAGGGGAGGGGCAGAGGGAGAGAGAGAGAAAATCTTAAGCAAACTCCATGCTAGCACAGAACCTTACGTGGGACTTGATCCCAGGGTCATGAGATCATGACCCAAGTCGAAATGAAGAGTTGGATGTTCAGCTGACTGGCCCCCCAGGTACCCCTAGTGTTTTTTTTCCTCTGGCATTTGCCTCCACATTTCTAAATGTACTTACATTGTTTTTTCTTGACTTGTCAATTTTAGATATTACCTATTGACTCATAACATAAAAATTTTAATTTCTTATACTTCTGCTCCCACTGCTTCTCCCAGCATCCCCATTGTAGTTACATCACAATCTCAATGAAATCCATGGGGTTTATACCAAGTAAGTAATATTCACTGCTGAGGCAAATAGGTGCCCTTTGATTATATTTATTTTCTGGTGTAATTTCTTTTCCTCCGTGAGATGATATTTCTTTTAATTCTTTATCTTCCATAATTTTCCATATAACTAGTTTTTTCTATCGGATTTGTCATACACTGTTTTCCCCAAACATCAGATATCCCATCAATTTCATTTCCTCATCCCCCAAAGAACTCCCTCCTGGAACCCCACATTCTCCAGCTTGGACCTGGACTTGCACCACAGCACAACTATCATACTAGATTATCTGTCCTGTTTACAGTTCCCATGTCCTGGACCCTATGATTTCCTTCTCAGAGCTTAACTACCTCATTTTGCTGGAACATATCCTCCTGCAGTTTCCTAAGAAAATGCATAAGGATATGAGGGAAATATATACACATATATGCCCTCACACTTTTTTGATTAATTTGGCTGGGTATAAAAATCATGGATTAAAGATAATTTTCCCTTAGAATTTTGAAGGCATTGATTTGTTGCCTTCTGGCAAACAGTACAGATGCTAAGAAAGCCAATGCCTTCCTGACTGTATGGTACCTATTTTTTTCCCCCTCTGGAAACACTTAGGATCTTCTTTTTTATTCCTGCTATTCCAAAAGTTTCATGAAGTGGGGCCTTGGTCTGGTTTTCAGGCCATTCAATGAATGTTTTTAATTTGGAAATATGTATCCTTTAGTTCTGGAGTGGATTTTTTTGCTTTTTAATTTTTTCCCCTCTGTTTCCAGTATAACAGTCTTTGGGAAATCCAGTTAATCATACTTTGATTTCCTGAATTGATTCCTAAATATTCACATATTTTCTCTGATTTCTGATTGTGCTTATTCTACTTTCAGAGAAATTTCCTGAATTTTGTAGCCCAACTCTTCTATGGAGTTTTTTATTTCCAAGGTTCGTTTTTATTCCCAGCTTGCTCATTTTACCACAGTATCCTGTCCTTGTCCATGTCCTCTCTTATCTCTTTGAAAGTATTATAATTTTGTTAGTTTTAATTTTATTCTGTTCCTACCATTGTCTTATTCCCTTCAAGAGTATTTTTTTTTAATTTGTATGTTTTGATCTATTTCTCATACAGGAAACCCTTCTTAAGTATCTGATACTCTTTGGCTGTCTGAGAATATTTTAAGAATGAGGTCCTAATCATGATGAGCACTGAGTAACGTATGGAAGTGTTGAGTCATGATATTGTACATCTGAAACTAATATAACACTGTATGTTAACTATACTGGAATTAAAATGAAAAACTTAATTAAAAAAAATTCTTTTAAAGAATGAGGTCCTAAAAAGCTGATTACATACTCTGTGTAGATAGGGCTTATTGGTCATCAGACTTTAATATAGTGGGTCAGGCTAATGATGAACTTGCCCTGTCTATCAGTGGACTCTTTAATGTCAGCATCTGGAGGTCCTTTCCCAGGGGTTGGCTGCCAGCATTCTGAAATCAGAGCAGGGAAAAAGAGGCTGAAGTTCCCAACATTCTCTATGTAGACCTTCACTTTACCACACCCCCTTCAGTTCCTTTGTTTATACTACCTCCCCAGATACCTGATACCTTTCAAACCTGGTTCTTTAAAAGATTCTGATGAGCCATTGGCTTCTTTCTTGTCTCATTCCCTTCTGCAGCAAGGAACTCAGATGCAAGTTCCTCCACTTAGCCTGAGCCAGTCGTCTACTCCTCCTTCCTCTTTGGCTTTTAAAAATGTATTCACCTCTTTTGTCCACTGGTGTTTCCTCTTTGTCCTTGAAAATTTATAAAATTTTCCCTTTCCTAGAATTTTCATATGGTTCGGGGAAGGGGAAAAGATATATGTACATGATCAACATGCCACAACCTCTAATGGAATTTATTTTTCTATATTTCTGTTTTCTATATTTCACTTATATGCACATTTTTTTCTTCTGTTTAAATCTTTTCCCCTTTATCTTCCCTCTCTCCATCTCTTCTGCTTCCATCCCTTTACAGTAGCCAATGTGTTAACAGCCTGCTATATATCTGTCCACGTATTTTCATATGCTCATACAATCATATTCAAACACATATAAATATATGGGAAGGGTTTTTTCATCACTTGTTTCTATAGAAAATTGGGTCATATGATAAAAAGTTATTTGCAACTTATTCTTCTCACTCATCAACACATCTTAGCCATCACTCCAGGTCAGTAGATTTCTATGTAACTAATTCTGCTTAGTATTTACATAATATTCCATAGTGGAGAGCAGTCTATCCAACCATTTGTCTTGATGGATAGTGAGATTTAAACTAGATCTCACATTATTCAGCCATTCCCTATTGATGGGCATTCAATACCACAGAACAAAAGGATAAGTTACCCAATTTTTAAAGATAGCACAAAGATAATTCTAAAACTTGATAAGTTAGGGGCACCTGGGTGGCTCAGTCAGTTAAGCATCTGACTCTTGATTTCAGCTATGCCCTGGTCCTAGGAGTTTCCGGTGGACGGAGAAATGAGCTTGTGCTTGGGAGGTAATCTCCTCACCAGGCAGGAAACAGAGTGACACTAGAGTGAGCAGACAGGTAGTAGATTTTGTTGAATATGTGAGGAGAGCCTAGCAGGGTTTTGATGGCCCTGGGTAATGATAATTCATCGCCAGGAGCTGGACAGGCTGCAGAAAATCTGGACCCCATGGGCTCATGAACTCGTGTCCCAGATGCCCAGGTATGGATGAAATGGTGTGCTTGAAGTCAATCCTGGAGCATGCTCAAGTATATCATCCCTGTATCCACTTTATGAGTGAACCCTGGTGGCACAGCATCTTACCCCTCCCATCTTTAGCCCTGTCTCTCTGATCTTTTTTTTTTTTTAAGTTTATTTATTTTGAGAGAGAGAGATAGTGCATGTGCCAGCACAAGCAGGGGCCGGGTAGGGCGAGGTGGGCAGAGAGAGAGAGAGAATCCCAGGCAGGCTCTGCATAGAGCCTGATGCAGCTCTCAGACTCAGGAACCCATGAGATCCTGACCTGAGCCAAAATCAAGAGTCCAACGCTTAACTGACTGAGCCACCTAGGTGCTCTCTGCTCCCTTTACAGAAAAAGGTGGGTGCAGGGCGCCTGGGTGGCGCAGTCGGTTAAGCGTCCGACTTCAGCCAGGTCACGATCTCGCGGTCCGTGAGTTCGAGTCCCGCGTCGGGCTCTGGGCTGATGGCTCGGAGCCTGGAGCCTGTTTCCGATTCTGTGTCTCCCTCTCTCTCTGCGCCTCCCCCGTTCTTGCTCTGTCTCTCTCTGTCCCAAAAATAAATAAACGTTGAAAAAAAAAATTTAAAAAAAAAAAAAAAAAAAAGGTGGGTGCTGACCCCAACACCCTATTTACACACATATACCAAATCTCGGTGTTGTCCCGAAAATCGAAAATCGTATTTCTGATCTGCTTCGACATCCAACTTTCTGTCCCACAAGCCATGATTGGTCCATTTTTCCAGTTTAGATAACTAGAAACAACTGCACCTGAGTTCTTCCTTTGCTCCACTGCCAAATCTGAATACATGGAGATCACCGTAATAATAATAGCTTCCATTTTTTGAGTGCTTACTATATGCCAAGCTCCAAGGAAGGGCAGCCAGTAATTAAAGAGCAACCATTATGTGCCCAACACTGGACAAATATTGTCTCATTTAGCAGGCAATGACATAGTTCGCTGGGCACTACAGCCAACAAAATTCCTCATAACGATTTTCTTAGGGCTTCTAGTAAGCTGCCTGTTTAACAGTCCAGGAGCACTGTATTACTTTATTTAATTGCATCATTAATACACAAATACATTTCTGCTGTTTGAAATTTTTTGTAATATATTACAGTTGAAGAAATCAAGGCCTGGCAATGTTTGATATCTTGCCTAAAGTCACTTAGCTGGTAAGTGGTGGGAAGGTGGCTGAGCTCCAGGGATGTGTGTGTGTCTTCCAAAGTAGAGTCAGCTGGCCAAACTCAAGCCCAGTAATCACATCTCCTATTGTTTGTAATTGGGGCTTCTAAATTCGGCTCCCCAGAGCTCCTCTGGGTTAGAGAGTTAACACAGATTGCCAAGTGGGAAGCAACATAAGGTAATATCTGTACTTAGGTCTTCTGATCTATAAAACAGGGCAGAGGGCAATACTTAATCATATGTGTATGAGGGTTAGTGATATAATATATCTAAGTCACCCAGAACAGGATCTGGCACCTAAAGGAGCTTGTAGAGACTTGGTGAATTTTCCATAACTGATCCTGTAACGAGGGATATAGTTTCTGTTCCCTCCTCTTACAGCACTGTTACCCAGATGGGAGACGGGAAGTTGCTGGGTATTTAGAGGCCTTTTCAGCAGGGTGCCCCAAGAGAACCCTCTCAGTGTCTTTTAAAATTGGGAAGTTCCTGGCTGTTACCAGTTACTCAGAAAATGCCCTTTCTGTTTTGCCAGCCACTGTACCCACTGCCATCCTGTTTCTCCTATCCAAGGATAGGAGGGCAGGATAAGAGAAGTGTGAGGAGAATATGGTTCCCTGCCCCAAGAGCGGCCTGAAGTGGGAGTGGGGGGCTGTGTACATTTTATCCTTGAGAAAGAGCCAAGGGAAGCATGGGGAGCCTGGCTGGTGAACTACCATTCTTTCACAGCTGTAATTACCTCCTTCTTTTTTTCCACAGGGGCTAAACTGCATAGTCAAGAATAGTAAGTCATCTGTTTTTGTTCATCTTGTCACTGCCTTGTTAATAAAATGCTAACCCCATGCTGATCTCCGACAAGAGTGCTGCCAGTCCACTTTGTTTTGGGATAAGGGTTACAGCCCTCAGCAGGAGGTGCCCTTGGGAATCCAGGATGTGTGTACCTGTGCTTCCTGTCAAGAATATCCATTATGCAAAAGTCCAAAAGTGAGAATCAGAATTGTCATTTGGGTTTTGAAAATATTATCTGGGGTGCTGCCCTGGTGTATCTATAATACGATTTGATTTGCCAGAGCTTGTCACTGTCAGGCGAGAGACATCTGTGGTGTTGGTCCTGTTTTGTGTTTTATTTCAAGAAGGAGGCACATACTTCAAGTGTCTGTGCTAATTAGAGACCCCTGGCATATAAAATGAATCAACTTTTATCACTACCCCATCCTTCCTGTACTCCCATTTCACTGCTTTATCTCAAAACCAAGTTTCATGCTTTGTCTTCTCTCTTAACATGCCCTTTAGACTTCAGAGATTTGCAGCGACCCAGACAAGCTGGAAAGGGGTGGGGGCAGTGTGGTGAAGCCAAGAACCCAGCTGAGGGTCGCAGGCCCCTGAGCGTTTAAGATCTAGCTCTTTGGAGCCACTGCTGGCGCATCTTGCCTGCATGCCTCATTCTTTTGCAGTTTCTTCAGGTTCTTACAGAACATGGAGGTCTCTAATTTTTGCTTTTTCTGGCTCCAGGTACCTGCCTGGATGACAGCTGGATCCACCTTCGAAATCTGACCCCTTCATCCCCAAAGGATGTCCAGGTCCACCTGGACTTTGTCCAGACCCAGCATGGAGACCTACTGCCTGTAGCTGGCATCAGATGGACCCTGCAGACAGATGGTGAGTGGGCATGTCAGATTCTGCCTGGGAGATTCTACCTACCTCCAGGTGAATCCACAGACTAGACCATACGGCTCTCCCACCAGACTCAGAATTGGGTTCTCAGTCCTATGCTCAGACATGAGGGCCCAGATTTCATGCTGAAAGGCTCTATCATTTCATGCAATACATGAATACTTCTTCAGCATTTTAGATATTAACCAATGATGGTATCTTCTCAACCCACCATCCTTCCTTCAGCCTAAAATCCTTATCACCCTGGAAAAGGAAGTCAAATGGTTAATTCTCTGACTGCAGTACCAAATATTTATTGGAAAATGGTAACACATTTGCCAGCCTGCTTTTCCTCTTAATTTAGGGGCTGGCTTTTTTTTTTTTTTTTTTTTGTAATCTCTGCTATTCCCAACATGGGGCTCAAACTCACAACCCCAACCAAGATCAACAGTCACATGCTCTTCTGACTGAGCCAGCCAGCTGCTCCTAGGAGTTGGCATTTTTTAAAACAACACCCTTCCCCCAAAAAACCTTCTCCAGGGATAGAGAGTTGTATGACAGAACAAGAGCCAGCCCCACATTTGTGACCAGGGCCTGGGGAGGTTATCCTCTTTATAAGTCTCCAGCCTCTGGTGCCTGCCCCAGCCTATCCAAGGATTGGGACAGCCATGTGTGACACCCGTGCCATGTTGCCAACATCCCAGCCACAAATTTGCACAGCCTTTGCCTCTAGCCCAGTATAAAGTTTCATTTGTCCTTGCCCAGCTGGGAGGTAAGTGTCAGCAAGGCAGGAGACTAACTCAGGCCCAAGAGCGAGCAAAAAGTAACAGGAAGTGGAGGGTTAGGTACAATGTGCAGATTTTCTTTTAAGAGTGAGTAAGCATAACAGATGGGGAAGCACCACACCCCGCGGTTTGTGTTTGTTGATCTACATCTGTTTGTCTCCTCTCCTCCCTCTGGCCTGCAGCCAGCATCCTCTACCTGGAGGGTGCAGAGTTGTCTGTCCTGCAGCTGAACACCAATGAACGTTTGTGTGTCAAGTTTGAGTTTCTGACCAGACTGAAGCATCATCATAAGCGGGTAAGTGTCCGGCTCCAGAGTGGATTGTGTTCCTCTGGTGACAGTGAGGAACAGAACATGTTTCCGAAGACTTCCCAGACATACCCACCTGGCTTTTGCTTCCAACTGTAACTAGATGTTCATTGTAAAGAGAGTTGAATGGGAAGGACTTCCACGGCCCCACCTCCTGCTCTCTTTCTTTGTAACCAGATTAACCTGGGGCCTGCCTCCAGGAAGAAACAGCTTTGCCCAGCCTAGAGAACCACTGTGGCTGGGGCACAAGCCAATGAGTTCTGCAGCAGTTTCCGTTTATTTGGCTGCTCACTGCCCGATGGTAAAATGTTCATTCTCATTTAGTTTGCTTAAAGTATGGTCCTTGGCGGCATCCGCATGACCTGGGAACCAGTCAGAAATGCAGAATCTAGGGCCCCACTCCAGTCTTCCAGAATCAAACTGTAGGGGCGGGGCCCAGCAATCGGTGTTGAACAAGCCTGCCCAGTGATTCTGGTGCAAGCTCCAGTGTGCAAACTGCTGGTTGAAATCTGCAAAAGTACCTGTTTGCAGATCCCCCACAACCACAAGCAGCCAAGACAGATCCCTTCTCCTGTATGTAATTAGGACCCTCAAACTTGACTGCCAGGTGGATGGTGAGGACCACGTGCCTAGATCAAGTTAGAAGCAAACCGCCCCCCCACCACCAACCTCTGTCCACCACCAGGATAGTTAGAATGAGAGGTGGAATCAATGCACATCATCTGCACCATCCAGAAAAAAAATATCTGCACACCTTCTGTTACCTGTACAACAAAGGTGCCTACAGATGCAGACTCAGTGGGGATCTGTAACCCTCCCTCTGCACTTTCCTGCTCCACAACATTCTCAAGAGATCCCTGGTTTTCCCTTAAGGAGGAAGAGTCATTTAACAAATGGTGTTTAGCTGCCTCTTGGTTTTTTTGTTTTTTGTTTTTTCACATATTGAATGATTCCATTCATATGAAAATTCCCAAATAGGCAAAGGCATAGAACTGCCTCTTGTGTGCTAACTCTCCCAATAGCCCCAAGTCCTCTGGCTCGGCTCCCTGGCTCCCTTACGCTGTAGTTCTGGAGTTTGAGAGGGCTCACGATGGAGGAGGACTATTTTGGCTTTCCCCAGATTCTCTGGCATATGACACTACAGTCTACTGATGAGGGGCCAGACTTTTTTAAAATAGGCAGCAAAGACCAGAGGAAACAAAGAACAAAGAAATGCCTCCCTCTGATTTGGGATCTTGCTTTGGTGGTTGTTTTCTTCTCCCATTTCACTGATCTTTTGAGGGTGGGTGGGCTTGGAGTTCTTTCGGTGAGAAGTATGTATGTGACCTTTCCAACCTCCCCTTCCTCCCTCTTTTCAGTGGCATTTTACCTTCAGCCACTTTGTGGTAGAACCTGGCCAGGAGTATGAGGTGACTGTTCACCACCTGCCCAAACCCATCCCTGATGGTGACCCAAACCACCAGTCCAGGAACTTTCCCGTACCTGGTAAGAGCGCCCTCCCAAGCCATTCCCTTCACCACTCAGCTCTTGGAGAAGAAACCAGCAGGTGGCTCAGACATCAGCCTCCCTGCTCAGCTGGACTGTGACTGCCATTACAGCATGTGATACCTATGGAATAAACAGATGCCACAGTTGGGGAGCTCCTGCCCAACTCCCCAACTCCCTCCCCCTGAAGGGTCAGAAGGACAAGCCACTCTTGAGAGAGTTTTAACTCCTGCTTCTAGTCTGATTCCAGCTCTCGTCACCTTGCTCTGCACCTTTTTCTTTTTCATTCCCCACTTGTCCCCACCTGATTCTTCACTTTTTACCCCACATCCTACCTGCATTTATCCACCACCATCCCATGTGTGATACCGTCTCCTCTTCCCCCACTAATCCATCCTGCCTAAGAAGACTGCTGGGTTTATCTTCTAAACCTTTAATGTGTGTGCACCATCTATTTCTCTGTCCTCCCCAGAATCTCAGCCACAACCTACAACATTTCTCATTGTTCAAAGCCAACTGCATATGGAAACCCAGCCCCCTTGAGGACAGGGTCTGGGGCTTGCTCAGGGTCTGCGCAATCTCCAGAACCACATAATGCGTTGCATATAGTAGGTCATCAGGAAGTGCTTGTTAAGGATGATGACAGTCTTCTCCATTCCTAGAGCACTCCACGTGGGCACATGCACACACACACATACACACACACGATCTGCTTACCCTGCTTTATTTGTCTTCATGTTACCCATCACTCCCTGACATACTATCACCATATATTTGTGATGTTACATTATGCTGTTTGTTTTCATTGGTCTTTTCTACTGGAATGTGCTCTCCAGAGGGCAGGAACTCTATCTTATTCACCACTGTCTAAAACAGTGCCTGGCACAGATTGGGTGCTCAGTAAGTGCTTGTCAAATGTGTGAATCCCCCCAGTCCCCTCGCTTGTTCCTGCAGTAGACTCAGTGACTGTCAGTCTACAGCGATTCACACCTATCACATGTCTTCTTAAACCAAAGTGAAAATGATACAGTCAATGCCATTGGGGAAGGGAGGTTAGGAAGATGTTTCTGAAGCAGTGGTCCTCAAGGCAATCCCTGGGCCAGTGGCATCATCAAATTACCTGGGAGCTTGTTAGAAGTACAAATTTTCAGGACCCACCCCAGACCTGACTAAATCAGAAACTACCCATGATGATGCACAGGAAAGTTCGAGAAACACTGCTGTGGAGGAACAAAATGTTTCTGCCCTTGTCAAGAGTCAGAAGCAACCCACAGAGAAAGCTGGAGGTGGGAGGAGGATCCAGAGTGGGCTGAGATTCTTGGGTCACTCAGAGCAAGCTCAGGAGGAGTATAGTTGAGTCTGGAAGGTTCCCTGAGAGAGGAAGGAGGAGACAACCAGGTCAGCCCCCAGTTCTGTGGGACCTCTGGCTAGTGGCAGCAGTGCTGTCTGGGAACTGGCTTTGAAGGGCCCATCTTTGAAGCCTCCCCAGAAGGAAACAGGTTGTATCCCTGGTGTCGGGTGTCTGGAAGAGCAAACTTTCTAAGGCAGAGGCTTAGTTGTTTCACCTTTTTCTGGGTTGATAGGCTGCGAAGACCCCAGGATGAAGATGATCACACCATGCGTGGGCTCAGGTAACCACACCTGGCGGTCTTGCTGGGGGAGCTTTGCCCAGGAGCATACACACGCATGCATGCCCTCCCCTCACTCCCAGCCTGTGTCTGCGCCCTGACCAGGCAGCCTGTGGGACCCCAACATCACCGTGGAGACCCTGGAGGCCCGCCAGCTGTGGGTGAGCTTCACCCTGTGGAATGAATCTACCCATTACCAGATCCTGCTGACCAGTTTTCCACACACGGAGAACCACAGCTGCTTCCAGCACACACTGATGGTGCCCGAGGTAATGTTGCCACTGTCCTGACCCCTCCAGTGTAGTACCATGCTGCCTCCCTCAGCCTCAAGTCTCCCTCCACTGTCAGGACAGAACCTTTGCCAGAAGCCCAGCGCTCAGTACCATGCTTAGTCAACCCCAATCCTGCGCATCTGGTTTTTTTCTTTCCTTCTGGTACGTGGTTGACATAGAATCAGTTCTGTGGTTGATCTTTCCTTTGTCTCTTATAGTTGATTCTGCAGTTGATAGAAATGTCATTGATCTCTGCCCTGCTCACCTCCCCCGTCCTTTTAGTTCTTCCTTCCCCACAGTGTCCTCTGTTCTTTTTGTTGTTGTTGTTGTTGTCCACCTATTCCAAAAAGGATCTGAATATTTTTAAATGTGGGTATTAAGACAAAGGGGAAATAAAGATGAGGAAGTAAGATGGAACCAGGGTGCAGTTACTACTGAAAACATGTGTCAGGCCGTTGGTTATGAACACAGATTGTCCCCACGATGCCAGCAGCCAAAGCAAAGAGAAATTCCAGTTACTAGATGTGTTCACGAATTAACAATGAACCAGTTGCCCTAGGGAAACATAGCCTTTCCTGGAACAGAAACCCAAGAAGCATTTGTGTGTGTGGCCTTCCTATGGGGCACAGTGGACAGCGATGCCAGCGTTCTCAGCAGCCACCTGCAGCACTTTCTCACCTGTCCTCTCCTCTCCCTACAGCCTGCGTACCAGGCCTCCCGCCAGCGGTCCAATGTCACGCTCACCCTGTCAGATTCTAATTGGTGCTGCCGCCACCGAGTACAGGTGAGTGAGTGTAGTGTGCACAGGTGTGGGAGCACATGCACAGGTAGCACTCCTAGAAGGGCAGACTAGGAAAGGAGGGCGGCTCGGGGACTCGTGCTCTCTCTGAGGACCTGGCACCGTGCCCCACTGGGCCTCCCTGCCTGGTGAGACATCATGTCCACCTTCCCCAGCCCTTTCTCCCAGATTCACCTGGCCGGGCTTCTTTGGCCCCTGTAGCTGATGGGCGATCTGTCCGACAGCACAGGGAGGTCCTGGAGCAACCAGCCAGGTGTGTGTCCTCAAATAGCCTGCTGGCGAGAAAGCATTAGTAGAGGACCCCAAGTCTCCCCAGCATCTCAGGATCCCTCTCTCCTCTGCTCTCACAGATCCAGCCCTTCTTCAGTAGCTGTCTAAACGACTGCCTCAGACACTCCATAACTGTACCCTGCCCGGAAATTCCAGATCCTCCAGGTAGGAAGTTTATGGCTGCTCTGGGGCATTTTAGGGGTGAGTGTGAATGAAGTCAACACCTTGAGCTGAACCCTGACCTGGTTCTAAGGGTGGGGGCGGAGTTTAATTTTACTTAGAGTTACTCAGGCCTGCAATGTGGGGCTCTAAAGACACTCCTGGGTTGGACTCCTGACTGCCTTTCATTAGCTATGTAGCCGTGGGCAAAATACTTAACCTTTCTGATCTTCAACTTTTGAGACTGAAAAAAACAGGAATTGTTACTGTCAGAGAGTTACAGTTATGGACCATGTACTGAATGAAGTGTTTTACCATGTCCACTTTCAGTCCTCACAAATTGTGACTCTTCATACTGTGAAGCAGAAGGTCCTTTCCGCAGGTTCATAGATGAGGAAATAGAGGCACAGAGATGTTCAGTAACTTGTCCAAGATCACACACCAAGGAAGTGGCGGAGCTTCGGCTTCTGGCCCGAGGGCCAGAAGCTCGGCAGCCTGTTGCCTCCCCCTGCACCGCTGCCAACTTCCCACTCATAAGCCACCCACCCCCTAGCATGTGGCTACAGCCAAATGCAGACCAGAAAGCAGCAGACATTGCATTGGCCTGGAGGAGAACCTAGCCTCCCAGTTGAGAGTTGGGTCATCTCTTAATAGACCGACAACTTGGGTGTTCCATGTGGATGTTTTCACTCAGTTTACCGGGCATTTGGAGTGCTAGTGCAGGGCCGAGGTCACTGCCAGGCCCTCAGTGGGGGCAGTGATGGTTCTTGTGGTCACTGCTAATAACTAAGAATACTGTTTTCCCTTTGTTCTCACTGCAGTCTCAATCGCAGGTAAGCCCCTCTCTCCTTCCTGTAGCGCTGTAGGAGTCCGCAGGGGCCATTCCCCAGGGGCCACGTGAGACGTCCCTGACTGAGCCTTGGATGGAGCCAGGCAGACAAGGCTGAACCAAGAGGCCAGCCCAGGGGTGGAGATCATCACCGTGTCATGGTGCAGGCCAGAGTGGACAGCCCAGGGTCTGGGCCCGGGGGCTGGGGAAGCTCAGGGCTGGCATAGCAGACCCCCTCTGCTACATCACTCATGCTGTTCTGCTTACCACAGACTATATACCCCTGTGGGTGTACGGGTTCATCACGGGCATCTCCATCCTGCTGGTGGGTTCCGTCATCCTGCTGATCATCTGCATGACCTGGAGGCTACCCAGTAAGGGGCAGGGGCTTTGGGGGTGGGTCATGGGGTTTTCCCCTCTGTTCCTGTCTTTATTCCTATGTCCCCTTCTTTCTGCTGCAGTCTCTGTAAGGCTGTACTAGGAGGGCACCCTTCAACCCCAGCCTGAAGAACAGAACTTGCCTCTTTTAGGCCACACCAAGCTCAGTTGTCAGGAACTCAGCCTGCAGGAAGGCTGCCCTGGGCTCAAATACCAGCTCCACCACTTACTACCTGGGCAAATTACTTAATTCTCTGAGCCTCAGGTTCCTCTTTTATAAAGTGGAATTTATAAAGATACCCACATCGTAAAACAAATATAAGGATGACATGAAATAATGTTTATATATGAATTCTTAGCATAGAGTCTGGCACATATTTGCTCAACATATGTTAGCCATAATTATATTTATTGCTACTAAAATTAATACCATTAAAACAAACTGGATGGAAGGAGCTAGGGTAGAATTTCCCTGCATCAGACATGATCAGCCAGGCAGGTGGGAGAACCTGAATGACTCCATCCTGCAGCCCCCAGACTTGTACATCCTAGGTCAGGGAGAATGGTGAAGGGGCAGCATGGTGTGAAAAGAAGGCTCTGGGTAGACCCAGAACATACACGTGTGGGTCCCAGCTCTGCCTCCCTGCTTTGCAGGCATAGGCAAATTGCTTAACAAACCCTAGATTTGATCTTCTCTTCTGTAAAATGGGATAACACCTCCCCCTCAGGGGTGTGTGAGGATTGAATGATCTGGCCAAGTTCTGAGCAGGAGAGAACAAGGGCCTTTAGCCTTAGGGGCTCAGCCTTTCCCTGCCACCCCCCCCCCACCCCCTCCGCATTGGGCCCGGGCCCTTCCTTCAGTAGTCTGGGAGCTGTTTCCACACATTCAAGTCCCGTCAGGAGTAGGTTTTATTAATTATTATTTATTGTGTGATGGGAAGAACGCCAGACCAGGCACTGGAAGACCCAGTGAGAGAGCTCTTCTCCACAGGATTGTTGGGAGGGTCAAATAAGTTAACATCTCTGCGAACACTTTATAAACTGTAAAGCTCCCTACAGACACCAGAGAGGCTTTTGCTTCATTTCTGTTGTTGCACTTCTGACCTTTTACTGAAGTGCCCCACGCCACACTGACACGAAGGGACACATGAAGAAGAAGACATGAAGGAAAGTTCACTCATTTGACTATCTTTTGGTAGTTCTGGGAAAGGGCCCAAAAGGTGGGGATTGAAATGAAGGTTCTGCATGTCTTCCTTGGCCGTCGGGGGTTCCGTTCACCCTGCCATGTCACTGGGGAGCCGACTCCTGCACCACAGCTTCCCTCTTTGTAGCTCAGGGGGAACAGTTGCTTAAGAATGTTGTTTCTCTTCCTCACCTCAAAAATACTAGGAGGAAATGTTGTAAACCGGCCTGGTGGGGGCTACTTCTGGAGATGTGTTGTAAGCCTCTGGCAAGGACACTTCTGAGGAAGAGGCTTTCCCTGCAGTGGGGTGTTTCTCAGAAGCAGCCCAGCTGTGGAGAGGAGAGGAACCAGGGCTACAATGAGGGACGTGGGTGGAACTCCCAGTCACCGCTCTGAGGGTCCCTGCTGGGTCAGTGCTGCCAAGTGCTTGTGACCCCTGCTGACTATGTTCAGTGTGCCAGACACTTCACATATACAGTCTCATTTAATCTGTGCCACACAGACCCATTTTACAGAGGAAGAAACTGAGTTTCTGAGGCATGGGTAACTTTCCCAGATCTCACAGCTGTTCGTGGCTGACCTGGGATTCACACCTGAGCGACTCCACACAGCACGGGGTCCTGCAAAGGCCCTGAAGCATCTAATAACTGCCCTCCCTTATCATTTGCTCTGTGTCAGGGGTGTGACAGCATGCCATCAGGTGCCCTTGTGAATTGGTCCCTATTTCTCTTCCAAAAGAGCTGCTCCAGTGTATTTTTGTTTCTTTCAGGGTCTCGTGAAAAATACGGGAATGACACCAAATGTACAGGTCAGTATTTCCTGGTGTGGGTGGCCTCTGTTTGGTGTGTTTTGCTGTCAAAGGCTTGATGGAGGGTTCTCTTGAGAGACATGGATGGGTTGCCTTCTGCATTTTAACTCCTGAGCTCCTTCAGGAGACCTCCCCGTAAGAGGACCTGCTTCCTAGTACCACCACACAGAGGGGACCTCAAATAGCAAAGCTAAGATAACATTTTTTAAATCACTTGGACAAAGAAGGAAGGGAAGGGACCATCTTTTATAAAAAGAGGTCCTACCTCTAACAGATATTTGTATTCCATAGGCAGGCCTTTGTGTCTCTTTTTCTTTTTAAAGTATCGGCTAAAGGCCAGATAGGAATCTTGAGAAAGAAATTCACTGTCCCAGAAGGGGTCAAATTGTGATTCTTTTCAGGCAGCCAAAATGGGCGAAATAGCAACATTGGCTTATTCAGAGACCTCAGTTGCATTACTTCGGCTAGGGAGCCAATCTCTTCCTGGTCTAGGGTGCTCCTGGCCTGACCCATTAGGAGTTCTGCCCCTGGCCTGTGGTTTGAGGATCATTGCAGATGCACACCTGAACCTGTGGGCCTGGTTTTCCTTGTTTCCCTCAGATGTCCTGCCCAAGAGCAGCCTGACGCCCCCACCCCTGAAGCCCAGGAAGGTCTGGATCGTCTACTCAGCTGACCACCCCCTCTACGTGGATGTGGTCCTAAAGTTCGCCCAGTTCCTGCTCACCGTCTGTGGCACCGAAGTGGCCCTTGACCTGCTGCAGGAGCAGGTCATCTCAGAGGTGGGGATCATGACCTGGGTGGGCCGCCAGAAGCAGGAAATGGTAGAGACCAACTCCAAGATCATCATCCTGTGCTCCCGAGGCACCCGCGCCAAGTGGCAGGCCATCCTCGGCTGGGAGGAGCCTGCTGTCCAGCTTCGGTGTGACTGCTGGAAGCCCGGGGGTGACCTCTTCACAGCGGCCATGAACATGATCCTGCCAGACTTTAAGAAGCCAGCCTGCTTCGGCACCTACATTGTCTGCTACTTCCGTGACATCAGCAGTGAGAGTGATATTCCTGACCTCTTCAACATCACTCCCAGGTACCCACTCATGGACAAATTTGAGGAAGTTTACTTCCGAATCCAGGACCTGGAGATGTTTGAACCCGGCCGGATGCACCGCGTTGGGGAGCTCACGGGTGAGAACTACCTGCGGAGCCCCAGTGGCTGGCTGCTGAAGGAGGCCGTGGAGAGGTTCCGGGAGTGGCAGGCTCAGTGCCCTGACTGGTTCGAGCGCGAGAACCTTTGCTCCGCAGAGGACCAGGACCTCCCATCCCTGGATGAAGAGGTGTTTGAAGAGCCGCTGCTGCCACCGGGAGGAGGGATCATCAAGCAAAAGCCCCTGGTGCAGGAACCTGCCTCCGAGGGCTGCCTGGTGCTCGATCTGCGCGTCTGTGAGGAAGGAAGGGGAATGTCCCGGCTGGAACCTCAAGTTCAGCCCCAGGGAGAGCCGGCAGCCCTGACGCTCCAGACAGAGGTGCTCCCTGTGGAGGAGGCGCCTCCAACTCAGGCAGTACAGCCTGTCCCTCAAGCCACCGGGAGCAGCACAGCCAGCCGCTTGGCCGTGGTAGAGGGAGATGAGGCCTGGCCGCTGTTGGAGGGCCACGGCCCTCGGCGGAACAGCATCCTCTTCCCCGTGGACTCAGAGGACCCACCCCTCTGCAGCACGCCTAGGGCATCGCCCAGCCACCTCCCGGAAGACGTGAGGGAACAGCTCGAAGGCCTGATGTTCTCACTCTTCCAACAGAGTCTGGGCTGCCAGGACCAGGAGGGCTGGGAGAGCGCCGCAGCAGCCCTCAAAGACCTGTACGCTCCCTGTGAGGATGGGCAGCGACAGTCAGTGCAGTCCGACCAGGGCTACATCTCCAGGAGCTCCCCGCAGCCCCCTGAAGGACTCCTGGAAATGGAGGAGGAGGGAGAAAAGCAGGACCTGGGGAGGTCAGCCAAGCAGCTCTCGCCTGAGGACCTAGAGAGCCTGAGAAGCCTCCAGCGGCAACTTTTCTTCCAAGAGCTTCAGAAGAACTCTGGCTGGGACGGTATGGAGCCCGAGATGCCATAGGGCCTCCTTAGACCCCGAGTGTTGGGAGAAGGGTGTGTGTATGTACACAAGTGTGCACATGAGTGTCTGTATGTATACATATGTCCGTGTGTGAAATGTTTGCCTTTGAAGTGTTAACCTCTTGATCCCTGGGCATCCCCCTTAATTTTCTTTCTCTGACCCTCTGGTCATGATGTCTCTTCCCCACAAGAATCCACAGCCCATTCCCAGGAGCTAGTGACAAGGTGTCCTTGAGTCTCCACCATTCATTCATTCGTTAATTCTTTCATTCATTCAGCATTTATCTTGCACCTCTTATGTGCCAGGCATCTGAGATACAAAGGTAAATTGCAGGAGATACTGGCCCCAGCCACGGAGGGGCTTAACATCTAGTGAGAGCAACAGATTAGCAAACAGGATGGTCATGAGCGAAGTAAGGCCATTGTAGAGGTCTGCCCAGGGCTATGAAAATACAAAGAAGGGAAACCTGGGCCAAGACACTGTGATTGCAGAAGGCAGCAGGTGGGGTGAGGGCTGGAGCAGTAAGAGAGGTGGTGGAGAGGCAGCTAGAGCCCCAGTTGGAGAAGGCATGTGGGCCAGGCTGGGGTTTGGGACATCAGCCCTGTGGCCTAGGATTCCTTTGATATGGGAAGCTGCTGCTCTGCAGAGAAGGAGGCTGAGGACCAGACATACCTGAAAGCCACCTCAGCTCAGTTTTGGAAAGAGACAGGATGGAAATGTGTGGTGTGAAACCTAACAGCATTCAACGGGGAGAAAAGTCTGAAATCCTGAGCCCCTGTTTTGGCACTCAGTCAAAGACAGGGAGGGACTGCGTGAGCGGGCCCCTGGGCAGCAGCCCCCCATCCACACACCTCTTGCCCCCCGTGAGCACAGGAAGCACCAGAGCTGGGCGCCCAAGACTGAGTATGAGATACGGACCTCATATCAGGGTGGGCAGAGAGGGGCAGGGCAGGAGTTAGAGGGCTGGCAGAAGCAGGCCTCTTTGAGGAGAGAGGAAAGTGTACCACTCTGTCTTTAAAAGTCTGAGTTGGTTCAAAGAGGAGAGATGCTAAGGCCCAGTGTTTGAAGAAGTGGTTCCTGAAAGTGCCTCCTTTGGAGAAACTGAAGGCTTTGTCCCTCTGGGGTCCTGGCAAGCACACTGGGATGCCATCTGACCCTGGAGTGGAGTCACAGCTCCAAGCTTCAGTGAAGGGGTGAGGATTCTGGCACGTAATGGGAAACCAAGTATCACAGGTTACCTGTGTGTATGCCACACCCATGCATATGTGTGCACAAAAGGAAGATTATCAATAAAAGAATGAATAAATGTGTTAACTCTGGTTAGAATTCTGGGTAGGTACTTTGAGTTCCATGTTACTATGGGTCAAGAGTTCCTAGCTGTAGAGTCCTTTCCAGTGGTGCAATTTCACCTCATAGTGGCAGCGGCATCAGGCCTAAGTCCCAGACAGAGTGTGGCCCATACACAGCCTGACAGCAGGACCAGGTAAGGTGTCTGTGCACCTCCAGAATACTTACATTGACACCTAATCCCCAGTGTGACGGTTGTGGAGGGACAGGTGATGAGGTCACGTGGATGGAGCCCCAGACTTCCTCCCTTCTGCCACGTGAGGGCCCAGCGAGATGGTTTGTGAACCAGGAAGCATGCTCTCACCAGACACCCAATCTGCCAGCTCCTTGATCTTGGACTTGCCAGCCTCTAGAACTGTGAGAAATAAATTTCTGCATTTATAAGCAGCCCAGCCTATGGTGTTCTGTTAAAGCAGCCCTAACAGACTAAGAGAGAAGGGAGAAAAGGAACTGAGTTCTCCCAGCTGCCAGCCTCTCAGGCTCCATCTCTCCTCCAATAAGCTGGGTCCAGATGCCTACCAGCCTGTGGTGTTTCCCCAGCTTCTAGGAAGCATTAAATGTGCAAAGTGTGGAATACCACCGTGGGCTCTTCCTTGCTGGAGCCAGGGCTCTCAGTGGTGGCAGAATGGCCCTAGCCAGTGTAGTGCTGGTGCCCAGAAGACATTCCCATTTGAATTGCATTCCCCACAAACCTTGAATTCTAGCTTTGCTGGCCTCTGACGCTAAAATGTCCTCAATTAGCATTGTTCACTAAGTCCTGTTTATCTCCAGGGCTGCTACTTTTCTTCCTAACAGCTTTGTTGAGATACGATGCACATACCATACCATTCACAGCTGCCCCCATGCAGTTCAATGGCTTTTAAGAGTTCAAACTTCAGCAACCATCAGCATAATCAAGTTTAGAACATTTTTCTTACCCCCAAAAGAAATCGAAATCTAGCACTCCTTAATCCTCACCCCAACCTCCCTAAATTCCTCATCCCTCTATAGATTTCTCCATTTTGGACATAACATGTAAGTGGAATCATGAAGTCCCCAGGCTTCACACTTTCTTTAATGTTCTTCCCTGGCTCCTCCCCTGTTCCCTGCCCTACCCTAAAGCCCCAGTCTCATACTGGTCTTTCTAGCATAAATGCTGGAAATTCTGTCAACCTGTGGTGTCTGCTGTCAGCCAAATGCCAAGAGCTTCAAGAGCATGTATAAATAAAGCCATGCCTTTCTTTTCATACTATTCTGAAACGTGGCTAATAAAATCCTACTTCACCCAGAAACACCATTCCAAGAACAGATGTCCTCCAAGCTGTGACTTTCCTACCACTCAGGCCCTCTCCTAAATAGAGTGCAAAAGTGGCTCAAGTGGGTGGGAGGACCCACAGTCAATATACAACCGAAGCCTGCAGTGGAGTAGCTGTGACTGGTGTCTGGCCCAAGTCTGCATGCTTACACCAGGCCAGCTTCCAACTTCCAAGTGGACTTGCCTGCTGTCTTGTTCCTTTAAACAAAAAAAAAAAAAAAAAAAAAAAAAAGAGGCAGTAGGGATGATTAAATGGTGATGTAGACATTGTTCAATACAGTGCTTTCCAACTCAGCTTCCAAAACCAGTTTTTCTTTTCTGCTTAGGAAGGACCTCAGAGGTGTCCAGGCTTTCAGGGAGTTGTTAGTCACTTAAACATCCATTCAGCAGTTTGAGCTGGGATCTCTGCATGGCAGGCTATGATGGATTTTACTGATTTTCTGCTTATCTTTGAATATTAAATAAGGCATAAGGGAGAGGAAGATGTACTTACAATGCAGTGGAAAGTTTTAATCCTGTGTCCTTTAGCTTTGCAGTTGGTGCGCTCCCGTCCCAAATACACAAGGGCAGTGCCAGGTGCCATTCTGCCCCAGCGTTTCCTGAAAAGACCTGTCAGTTAAGGGCCACAAGACACAGGCTGCTTCAGGCTGTGCAAGAAAGTAAGGGCCCAAGTATGCGTGAGCTTAGATTAAAGCAGAGCTGGTATTCCAGCTCCAGCTGTGGGTCTCAAGCCAGGGATCTGGAAAGAGATTTTTTTTTTTTTTAAGTTATTTTCGGAGACCAGGGGAAGGGCAGAGAGAGGGAGAGAGAATTTTTTTTGGGGGGGGGGTGGCGCAAGTGAGTGAGGGGCAGAGAGAGAGAGAAGCAGGGCTCACCTGAAGCAGGGCTCGTGCTCACCCGATGCAGGACTCGAACTCCTGAACCATAAGATCACGACCTGAGCACAAATCAGATGCTTAACTCACTGAGCCATCCAGGCGCCTGAGAGGTTCTTTAAAAAGAGGCAACCCAAGGGCTGGTTAGCCCAAGGTTAACCCAAGTCTGGAACCCTGGCTCTGCTGCTTGCCAGCCATGTGGCTTACCAAGTGATCCTCCTTAGGTCTCAGGCTGCAGGATGTGCAGCAGGGGCTCCTACCTCATAGAGGTCTTGTGAGGAGTGGCTGGAACGTGCATGTGAATCACTTGGGTGTGTCCTGCACACAGGAGCACTCAGTAGTACATGATAGTACTCAGTACACGGTAGTACTCAGTATGTGGTAGTACTTAGTACACAGGAGAAATCAGTACATGGTAGTACTCAGTACATGGTAGCCATCACACCATCCAGGTGTTGCTACCCCTACCCATTGCTGCTCTTGTGAGGAGTCCAGAGGCTCCCTTAGGTCTCATCGCCTCTTAGCAAGGTGCACTCTGACCTGATTTGGGTCAGAGCAGTTTAGGAACCTCACTGTTTATCTAGCTTCTCTTCTGTTGCTATGGCTTTCTCACTATAGTGTTTGCTTTTTCAGATTACAAAAGTAATATCCAATATTCTTTATTATGAGAGAATATAAAATAAAGCAACTGCCCCCAGCCCGTGGGTACAGGCTGCGGAGTTGGGGTGCCCACTCATGGCCTCCCACATCACTCCTAAATGGCTTCAAGGTCCATCTTCTTGCTTTTGGTCTCCCCTCTAGCTCTCCATGCCCTGCTGCCTCCCCCAGATCTTGGCACTCAGTCCACATTCACATCCTGTCCATTTAGGTTGGTTAAGACAGGTGAGCCAGCCTTGTCTGTTAGAGGAACATGGAGTCCCCTCTCTCGTGACTTGAAGAATACCAAGAGTTCTTGTTCAACATGCCCCCACTCCCGACACCCCAGTTCCTAGATTCCTTTCCTCGGAAGAGTAGTCCCTTAGGCTGTTTACTGGATTCTTCCTTTCTGATTAGAGAGGAAGAAGATAGATACAATAGTGACCTGAGAAGAGGAGAGAGAGCAGAAAGGAATGAGGCACAGGTGGCTGGCCCCCTACTTTTGCCTGCACCCTGACATGGGTGTCCCACTAGTAGACTTTTGCTCAATGCCTCTCTCTTGGGACTCACACAGAATATGAAAACCAGCCCCTGCTTTTTAGCCAGACCATTCTGAAGCTTTAATAAGGGAAAGTTGAACTTAATTGACAGCTAAGTCTGTAGGCTGCCTGGGGTAGTGAATATCTGGAAAGCAGACAGACCTGGGTTCAAATTTGGATTCCCTTCTCTTTTTTTTTTTTTTTTTTTTTAATGTTTATTTGAGAGAGAGAGAGCACAAGCAGGGGAGGGGCAAGAGAGAGACACACAGAATGTGAAGCAGGCTCCAGGGTCTGAGCAGTCAGCCCAGAGCCTGATGCAGGGCTCGAACCCACAAACCGAGAGATCATGACCTGAGCTGAAGTCAGATGCTTAACTGACTGAGCCACCCAGGGGCCCCTGATCTGGATTCCCTTCCTGACTCTAGTGTGGTATTCAGCAAGCTACTTTATCTTTCTGGGCCTCAGGAAAATAGAGATAAGGCTCCCTTGGAGATGGCTGTGAGGATGAAATGGGCTGCTGTGCAAGGGCCTGACTCAGGCGAACACAGGGCATGTTCCCAGGTTCTTCCAGAGGGCCGGAACTTCAGGGTCAGACTCAACCCCTCAGGCAAGGCCTGAGTGAGACCTCAGCCCTGCCCACTCTGAATATACTGTCCATTCATATGCCATTTCTCATTTTCACAAAGATGTTTTCATATATGTTCCAGTTGACCAAATGGGTAAGAGCTAGCTTGCCTAACTATGAGAAATGTGTAAATATTTATAACATGCTTAGTCAAATTAATCATCTTATTTTACATCTAGATTTAGGAACAAATGAAAACATGATCTTATGTTTTTGTCGTTATTTTATATGTAAATTTTGTCCCCCATTTATGATTATAAATATCTTGAGGAAAAGGACCATTTTTGCATATGCCACCTCATTTAATTATTACCACAGCTTTGTGAGATAATATTGCTCCTGTTGATGAAAACCTTCTGTGAGGTGAGGTAAGTGCCCACAGCCTCAGCTAGTAGAACAGAGAGCAAGCCGAGGGCCAGGCCGTTCCCATGCTCTGATTTTGCCTCTTTCACCCTCTGGGTCCAACCACTGTGTAGCCTTTGGAATGGCCAGAAGCATCATAGGGCAACAACACAGAGTGGCTATATCTATGCTGGAAAAAAATCTATTATTTTTGTGCAGACTCAATGTTCTGTCTTAGACTTCACAGTCCCCTTTGTGTTTGTTTGTTTGTTTTTTAAAGGCCTTATTCTTCTCATTCATACATAATTCATGCCTTTGGCTGAGGGAAGAGTAATAGAGGAGGACAGAGTACTTAAACATAAGTTTCTCAATCTTTCTTTTGGCAAGTTATTCTTAGAAAGAAATGGGAGTGAAAGCCCCAAATGGCTGGGGAAATCTCTCTCAGGCCAAGCGCCCACCTGAGTTAGCTCTGCCTACAGAAAGCCTGGCTAGACACCCCCCAGGTCAAGGCCAAAACCACACTGCCTCTCTGAATAGCATGCCAACCGCCCAGAAGGAAATAGCCAAGGTGTACCCACGATGTTAACATAAGCCTATAAAATGATGACAAATGTCACAGTGACATTTAAGAATTTAGTAAGGAAACCAGGACAGGAAAGATCTTAAACAAACCACACAGGAAGCTTGTCACAAGTCTCAAGGCTTTTTTTTTTTTTTTTTTTTTTTTTTATTTTCAGAACAGAGGCTGGTTTTATTTTTAAAAAGAGAAAGGGGGAAAAAACGTGATAAATGCTAGTGAGCTGCCGCTTCCCTTCTTCCAGGCTCTAACTACCAGCCAGCTCTCCTCCACAAAGACACATAGAACCAGAACCAGGGCACATTATAGCAGAACAGCCTTTACAGAGGGTCTGGTCCAACCCCCTTTAAAAACAGATACGGAGTCAGAGGCTCAGATCAAGAGCATGCCTTACTTGCACAAATGTTAGAGGCAGTCTGAATTCTGAACCCAGAGTACTTTTCTGTGAACTGTACTGCCAGCACAAGCCTCAGGAGACAGTGCACCTTATCTTTATTTAGACCCACGGGAAACATCTCCAGTTTGACCCCTCACTAAAGATGCCCCTAGAAAGCAAGAAAAATGAAACTTCAGGGGTTTTTTCTTGTTGAGCGTGGGGCAAGGAAAGAAGGTAAAAGGACTCAAGAAAGAAACACCAGAAGGAAGGGGTTGACCCCTGAGCACAAAGTGCTTGCACCAGATGTTTGAAAGAGAATGTCCGGGGGGGAGGGGGGGGGGGAGGCAGCAGACAGAGCCTGAGCAGGCCTGGCCTCTGCCAGAATTGGCCCAGGTGCCATAAATCTCTTGTCATATCTCGGGAAGTGGTAGCTCATTGGAACCTATCACAGACTCCCACAGAAAACTCAACAGCACTCAGATTTTACAGTCATTCAGCGGGAGACCACCATCCAAACAGGAGAGAGGGGTGGGGCAGGGGCCAGACACAGAGCCCTTTCACAGTCACTGAGATTAGGTAGCAGAGAGAGCAAAGCTGGAGAGAGGATATGGGGACCCAGGGAGCAGCCATGGGGGCCCATCCAGGGTCTGGGCCCAGAACTTCAAGCACAGGGAATTTAAAGGGAGAGGATTGGGGTAAGAGGGGGGAGGGGGAGAAGGCAGAAAAAAAAAGATTCGTTGTAAAATCCAACTAGCTAATATTGGACCTGGTAGGGTGAGGGGCTGGGAACACAGATAATACATTGAGTGTAAACATTTTTCCTCCATCGTCCCCCACTGTGACAGTAGGGGAGGCTCAGAACTCTGCTCAAGCCATCAGCCTCTCTGTCTCTGTCTACATGGACAGATGTCTTCTGTCAACAAACTTCCAAGAAGTTGAGACAGAAGGGCCCCAAGTGAAAAACTGAGGCTCAGAAAGCAAGTGACATGTCACTCAAAGCTAGTGAGTGACAGAGTCAAAACTACAGTCCGTGACTTCTAGTCTTTTGTCCAGGGTTCATTAAACCACACAAGACTTCTCAAGCATAAGAAGTTGGGGAGGGGAAAACAAAAATTCTTATAGCACCACCCCATCTTATTTTGGGGTGGAAGAAAATGAGTATTTCCTGGCCTTGCTGCCAGCTGCCCTCCTGCACTCTTACCTCCCCTAAAAACACTTATCCTGCCTCAAAGATTCCAAGAGTGAGGTCCCACGTAGAGAGTATAAGTGGGCAACCCCTGGGTGTCACTCGTCATCAACCTCAGCGAGAATACTAGGGAGGAAGGCAGGGCAGAGGTAAGATTTGCCCAGCCTCTCTATGCAGCCTGCCTTCTCCGTAGAAATTCTCTTAACCAGAGCCGAGGACGAAGGTCATCATCACATTTTCTGATACACACCAGGCTTCCTAGAGGAAGGACAGATGGGGAATTGGATTTCCTTGAGCCGATCGGAGCCCCAACTTCACATCTATCCAGGAACCCCACCAAAGCTTTTGTTCTGAGCCAAGATCTGACCCAGTCAGCAACACACCTCGGGAAGGATAAGAGTTCCAGGTGCAAAGGGAAGGAGACAGGGAGGGCAAGCCAATGGCTGATACTCCACAGACCCTGTAATAAGACTGGCACCAAACCCCAGCTGGATCCAGTGGCCATGTTGAATGCAACTTCTGAGTATTTTGCCTTTATTTTTTGCAAGCAGCATCAGCACATGATGCTACAAAAGTTGAAAGCACGGAGGTAGAAATGCTCACTCACCCAAGAAAGGGTGTGGTTTGGTCCTTAGAGTAGGGACCCTCTCCTCCCCAAGCTGAGAAGAGAGGAGTAGAATTGAGGAAGGTCTTGGGTGAGCTTCTCCCTCGGAGGAGAGCAACTGGGCAACTCCCAGGAGCCCAGCTCTTTCTGGGAATTCAGGGCCACAAATTCAGGTAGCAATGAGGAGAGTGGTCATATGTATGGTGGGGAGGGCAGGGCCTCCCAGATCTACTGATTGCAAGGGGTCACAGTGTGGACACAAGAAAACAACACTATACACACAGAGACAAACACAGACTTTGCATCTACTATCTGGGGGGAAAAAATCCAATAGACACATCAGGGGAACAGTGGATTCCGGGTCAGTTTCAAGGCATGGGACAGTGACCACTAACCACAGCCTATAAGAAGCTGGCACTTCCAAGCAAGAGGGAAGGCTTAAGGCCCAGCACCCCCTGCCTGGGCACCCCCTTTACTCCATGCTCCCCCACAATGGACAGGAATTAGGATGGCAGTGGGAAAAGCAAGAAGCAGAGGTATCCAGCCCCCTGGAGGCTAGATTAGAGTAGGATATGGAGAGGGAGAATTGAGTAAGTGGACCTTCCTCCTTCATCATTAGCGGCTGGTCTCCCTCCAAGCAGTCTTGACTCACAGGGTGCAGAAGGACACACTGGCCCTTAGCCCTATTGACAGTTACCTTTTCCAAATGGAGCCTGATCAAATCTGGGTGAGAGAAGGTCAGAGGATAAGGGGCTGGGGTCTCTCAAGCCCAAAGTAAGCCCCTCTCCTTTATCCCTCCTCAATTCTGGGAGGCCACTGCCAGGGTATTGACATAGCCATGGGCTCCTCCCTCATTCTCCGAGATGCAGTGGCCTAGCTGAGAGACTCCCTGAGGTGGTGGTGGTGGTGGCAGCGGCGGTGGGGCAGAGGGCGGAGCGCCATAGCCCCCTCTCCCCCGACTGGGGGAGGCCCGACTCCCCCGGTCCCAACAGCCCTCTAGGGCTTCCAGGCCTCGGCAGCCTAGGAAGAAGAGGTTCTTGAGCATGAAGATGGAGAGGGGCTGCTGGTAGCTCACCACCAGGAGGCAGCGTAGCGCCAACAAGGGCACGTCCACCAGGCAGCCACCCAGCAGTCGCAGAAGGCGGCTACAGCTGCCCGGCCCTGAAGCCTGGCCCCAGGACGAAGCTGCCGCTGCGGCGTTGAGCTCGTAAAGCCAGAGCACCGGCGAGGAGAGGGTGAGGAAGTAGACGGCGATGAGCAGGTAGCGCAAGTGCGCGGGTAGCGGCACGCGGCCTTCCAGCATCAGCTCCACCAAGGTGAAGCTGTCGAGCAGGTCCAGACACGTGCCCAGGAAGCAGCCAGCGGCTCGGTGCTGCTGGGGCTGCAAGAGTAGGGGTCCCGCCGAGCCAGGGGGGGCGCCAGCCTCGCTGATGGCCCGCACCAGGCTGTAGAGCAAGGGCACGGACAGCGCCATGGTGATGCGGAAGCCCGTGGTGCCAAAGGGCGCGCGCAGCTCTATGAGGTCCAGGATGGACGTACCCAGGATGAGCACCACCTTGGGCGTGAAGGCGATGGAGTAGATGAGCCAGGCCAGGTAGGCAAAGGCGAACTCGCCCGCTGACCCGACAGCCCCCGGGCCGCCCCCCGGGCCACCGGCGCCCCCGCGGCCGCTGCGCGCCTTGGCCCCTGCCGCAGCCCCGGCGGAGGCTGCTGAGGAGGCGGGCAGGTGCAGGGGCGGCGCGGCGTGGTGGTGGTGCTGGTGGTGGTTGTGCGCGCCGCTCGCCATGCCGCCCCGACGGCCCCGGCTGTTCTTGGCGAAGAAAATGGCCCAGCCCACCACCACCACCAGGTCAGTGGCGATCCAGGAGCACCAGTACAGGTCGGTGACGGCGATGAGGTACAGGTCCAGCAGACCGCCCTGCGCCAGCAGCAGCACCACGGACAGCGCCTGGTAGCCCCAGCGGCACCCCGGGCTGGGGGCGCAACCGCGGCGTCGACTCCTACGGCCCGACCGGGTCGGGCGACCGCAGCAGCAGCAACACGAGCAGCAGGAGGTGCCGCTGCCTGTCCCGGTGCCGCCCGCGCCCCCAGCCGAGCGGCCCCCGGGGCCCCCGACGGCCCCGGCCGCCGCGCCCCCGCCAAAGTCCGCGGCTGTCATGCTGCAGGAGGAGGTGGGCGTGGAGGTGGAGGAGGAGGTGGCGGCCGAGGAGGAGAAGGCGGCGGGCGCGGGGTCGGCGGCTGGGGCGCCCCCCTGAGCCGGGGGTCCCGGGAGCCCGGCGGCGGTGGCTGGCACCAGCGGCTTGCTGATGCTGATGCTCTCGTCGTCGTCCTCTCGCTCGGCGCCGGTGCTGCTGCTGGGGGAGCGGGAGCCGCCGCCGCCGCCGCCGCCCCCGCCGCGTCTGCCGCCGCCTCCCCCCCGGCTGGTGCTGGTGCTGGTGCTGCTGTCGCCCGAGCCTCTCCGGTCGCGGGAGGAACCCCCCCGGAGGAAAAGGGGCTGCAGCCGGGCGGCGGCGGGGGGCGGCGGGAAGGAGCCGGACGAGGACGAGACCGAGCGGGGGTTGCCGAGCGCTGGGTGCATTGTCCTCCAAGGGGCTCCGGGGGGCTGCCCAGCTGCTCCCTCCCCGCCAACCCTGGGCTGGCTAGGCGGCCGAGGGGAGCCGGGGCCAGCCGCCGCCTCCTCCGGAGCGGCTGGGACTCGTACCCGGGTCGGGCTGCAGCGAGATCCGGACTGGAGCCACCGGACTGGGCGAGCCAAGCCCCGGGTGGCTGGGAGCGGGGAAGGCGAGGAGCTGAACCCTCCGCGGTGACGACGGGCGCGGCGGGGGCGGGGGCGGGGAGCGAGCCCAGCCGGAGAGAAAAGGGAGGCTGGTGGCGGGGAAACCAGGACTGGATTCAAGGGGGAGAGGAGGAGGAGAGACCAGAGAAGGAGAAAGCCTGGCTCGCTGGATCAGCAGGAAGAAAAGGGGGAAGGGGTTGCTGAGACACAAGAGTTGGGGTGGGGAGCGCTGTGGTGGGCCTAGAGGAAGAGAGGAGGGGAGGAGGGAGGGGCTGAGAATCGGGAAGGGGCGGGGAGGGGGGGTCGGTGGTGGCGCTGGGAGGACTAACCCGAGCATAGGATTCCTAGGAAAGTCGTTCAGAGATCCCACTAGCTGAACTGCTGAAGCGTTAGCAACTGGATGGCCTTGGTCTCAGTGCAGACCATGCACCTGAGCACCAGACACAGACGACAGGTTCAGGCCTCTCCTCCTGGTCAGCACACTTCTGCAGGCAGAAAGGCAGCTCTGGCCCCTTGGCTCTGTCCAGTGCCCGCTGGCTGGGGCATCCTGCCTCTCCTTCAGGCACTTAAAAACTAATGAAGGCGTCAGGCTATACAATTTAAAAGGACCAGCCCAGTCATGTATTTCTACATATTCATGTGCCCCCGCACTGAGTTCAGTGATAGACCCTCAGAGAGGTTCCAATTTCCAGTGAATGGATCAGTTCTTCGAATATAACTGCTGGGGGAGAGAGGGTAGGTAAAGGAATTACTTATGTGGCCCCAGCCAAGTGGGGCTTTTGGTATTCTCAGAGGTCTTTAAAGTGGTAATAGCAACTAATAAAGATGTACATAGCAGAGAGTAAAATAAAGGCATCTTTAGAGGTATGGGTACCTTGATAAAAAACAAAAGCTCAAAGACAGTGATGGGGAATGTTAACAACCAGCCACTGTGGACAGAGGGCACAGTGGGCCTGCAGCTACCAGTTCAGAGCTCTTTCTGACTCAGCCCCTAGGATTTATTCCATGACTGGGGCTAGATATCCACCAGCAACTCAGAAAGGCAGCAGGTAGAGCTCTGGCTTTACAGATTTAGGGGAGAAGAAATGACTGGAGCATTTGGGGCTCAAAAAAAATCCGAGGCTCATGTTTAATGCAAACATCCCGGCAAGGCAGGAAGCTTGTTGGCCCCTTCCTCCTTCCCCACATACTTCAGGCTCCAAGTTCCCTGCCTTGATTTCATTGCCACTGGGGCTCCCTTCCTAGATGACACCCTGCAGAGCCAGGGAGGAGGAAACAGTAAAGCCCAGGCCTTGCCCCTAAATCTGCCTCTTGAATAAGGGTCAGTTTGAGCCAAACTTGTTTTCTCCAGTCTGTACAACTAAGCCATGGTAAATGTAGGATTTAGAACCACAGCCTTCACTTTTCCATCTGCCTCTGTCACACACAGCCTTTCAAAAGTTCTATGTCCAATCATCATGCCAGACAGAACGTGAGCTCTGGGGTCGGTGGCCTCAGCTCTGCCACTTAGCTTGGTTATTTCCCCTCTCTGAGCCTCATGTTATCCAACTGTAAAAAGGGACCAATATCTACCTTAACAGGCTGTTATATTAAGAGAGGTCATGAATTCAAAGGTTTTAGCCTAGTGCCTGGCACAGAGTATGTACTCAGTTAAAGGCAGCTGGTGTATCCTAATTCCTCTTAGCTCTTGTCTTAACGTCCCAAGGAACATTTACTCATGGTACAGGCCACTAGTGATGGTTTTCTGGGCTGGATTCCTGAGGCCACATCCAGAATTCTGTCCCCCACAGCTTTGCACTTTGGGAAGTGCCAGGGAGCAAAGCCACTCTCATTAGGACAGTGGTTCTTGGAGCTGGTCTTCACAGACTTCAGTGTGAGAGATTCCACTATGGCAGCTGGTGCCAAGGCCCCTCCACATGGGGCAGGGTGGGGAAGAAACAGCGGATGCAGCCTGCACTCAGGTGTGAGCATCACGGCAGACCCAGCAGGCATCAGGATTGAGACAGTCCAGGTTAAGAAGCAGACTGGGGAGCGGCCAAGTGCTAATAGGAGTGATTATAGCCAATCTCCCAGCTCTCCCCCAGGGAAAACACCAGCCAACAACTAACCTGAAAGCTGACCCAAGCCTTCTGCTCAAGTTAATGAAGAGAAGGTGAAGGAACAAAAGCAGCTGATGAAGGCAAAGAACTGGGCTCCTGAGGGAACACTCAGAGATCTGCTCCCACTCCCCACACCTGCCGGCTACCCTGACCCACTCACCACTCACGGTACTCCCCTCCTGCTCTCACCTGGCAGGCCCAGCCCCTCCTCCCACAGGTGCCTCCAGTACAGGTTCCCTCCCCAGCCACTTGAATTGTAACAGCCCTTTGAAGTTATCCTTTGTATTTCTGGGAAATATACTGTCAATCAGACTAACTTTCTTGTTTCGGTTTTTTTTAAGTTTATTTATTTTTGAGAGACAGAGAGGACACAGGGGAGGGGCAGAGAGTGAGAGAGAGAGAGAGAGAGAGAGAGAGAGAATCCCAAGCAGTCTCCACACTGTCAGTGCAGACCCCAATGCGGGGCTTGATCCCACAAATTGTGGGCTGAAATCAAGAGTCTGACACATAACAACTCAGCCACCCAGGTGCCCCAGATTAGATTAACTTTCTGTACAAGATCTTTTAGCCCAATTTTTTCAGATCTGAGGCCCTGAATAAAAGACCACATATAATAAGGATAAGAAATCCGAGTACATGAAAGAATAAGTTGGTGGCCTAGGTATTGGAAGGATCTCCTCTTTGCACTGGGTTTTTTCTAATCTTCTGTGTACACACACACACACACACACACAGCCTTTGCTTCAGCCTGGAAAGGGCTTGACAAAGACATGACAAGAAGAAGGAAGACAAAAAGACTTCCTCATATATAAAGTGAGAGCAAATATCCTACAAGGATGTAGCAAAGGGAAGATACAGATGCCAAGGACCTCATAAGCCCTGAGAATCTATGCTAGATATCTTACATACCAAACCTGGAAACTGAGAGACAGAGAGGTAAAACAACTTACTCCAAGTCACACAGCAGTTAAGGGCAGAGTTAGGGTTAGATCTAGACTTCTCTTAGCCCAGTGCTCTCACCGCGTACCACTCTCCAGGATGGCAGCACTCATGGGCATCCTGGGGGACAGGGACATACTAAGGTTTCAAACCAAAATATACTTACCTAAGAACCTGCTAAACACTAGGCACTGGGTAAGGTTCATTTGGGGACCTAATATTCTTGTCCTCCTGGAACAGCAGTAGACAGACTAGGAGTAAGGGAAAGATATCCCTGCCAGCTCAGCAGCATAGGAAGGTTCAGTGAGGCAGGGCCAGCCCCTCCAAATACTGAACCAAGACCCCACTCATTCCTGATCCATTCTCAGTTCACTATCACTGCCCTCTCTCACCTTCATAGCGAGAATAAAGAACAGGTCCAAAGAGAACTGTCAGAGGGGTGTGTGGAACCTCACAGGTACTTGTGAAAAGACACAAGCAGGGATCTCTGGTTCTCAACTACACAGTCACCATACTGACTATCAGAAAATGAAAGGGAAGCTAGCAGGGAACTGGGACTGAGACAGGATGAGTCTGTGAAGCCGCGTGCGGCTTATTAGGAACTTGGAGCCTCAAAACTGCTTTTAGAGCTCTCTGAAGATGGACACTCCCCCTGCCCCAGTTCAGAGCTCCTCCAATACCTGGAGCAAGGCTGTGCCTTGAGCTGTCCCACAGATGTCACACAGACATGCCATTACCCTCTTGGGGAAAGGAGGCAACTCCATGTATCAGTCCCCGGGCTAGGTGTCGGGATTCTAGACACTAAAACAAGGCAAGTCCTTTCCTAGGAACCCACACTGGGAGGGAGACACAATAAAATATTATGAATGTTATGACCAAATGTTATATAGGGTCCAGAAGAGGCATGAAATAGGAGTCGATAAAGCATTCAAGGAGGATGGGGTATGAAAGCTGTTGTAAAACATGAGCAGATGTTGGTTAGCAGATAGCAGATAGGGCTGGATAGGGAGAGCATCCCAGGTAGAAGGAGCAAGATCAACAAAGTACCAAAGGTATGAAATAGCAGGACACTTTTAAGGAATTACAAGTATGGGACACTGCTTGAATATGAGGTGCAAGAAGATGCAATACGAGGTAAGGCTGAGGAAACAGGTAGGACCTCATATGCCAGCCCATATGCAGAATGGACTGCATTCTGAGAGAACAGGGAACTCTTTTTTTTTTTAAGATGTGATTTATTTCTTTATTTTTTATTTTTAGAGAGAGAGAAAGAGGGCAGGGAGAGGGGCAAAGGGATTGAGAGAGAGAGAGAGAAAGAGAGAGAGAGAGAATCCCAAGAAGGCTCCATGCTCAGCACGGAGTTGGACATGGAGCTCCATCCCACAACCCCGAAATCAAGAGTCAGACCCTCAACCAACACTCAACCCAGGCACCCTCAGAATAGGGAACTCTTGAGAGCAGAGATGTAACAAGAACAGATCTGCATTTTGGAAAAGTTATTTTGCAGTAAAGATGATGGATTTGGAGGGGAGAGAAAGTGAAACAGAGACTATGTTCTACTTCTGGCAATACTGTGAACTAAGTAATACAAAACCCCTCCAGCTAGCAAAAAAATACAAGATGAAATTGAATGTCCTTTTATTTTTTTTATTTTTTATTTTTATTTTTTTTAATTTTTTTTTTTCCAACGTTTATTTATTTTTGGGACAGAGAGAGACAGAGCATGAACGGGGGAGGGGCAGAGAGAGAGGGAGACACAGAATCGGAAACAGGCTCCAGGCTCTGAGCCATCAGCCCAGAGCCCGACGCGGGGCCCGAACTCGCAGACCGCGAGATCGTGACCTGGCTGAAGTCGGACGCTTAACCGACTGCGCCACCCACGCCGCCCCTTGAATGTCCTTTTAAATGCCCAGTTAAGAGAGTAAGATAAATTCTTGGGGCCATAAATAAAGAGGAAACTAAAAACCAAAATGATAAGTGAAGTAAATGATGCTTTGATTGCCTTCACATATGTAGTCTCTTAGATAAGCGATGTTATCTAATATGGTAGGGACTAGCCACAAACAGCAATCTAGGTTTAAATTTATTTCAATTGCCATTAATTGAAATAAATTAAAACCTAAAATTCAATTCTTCAGTCTCACCAGCAACGTTTCAAGTGCTCAAAAGCCCCATGTGACTAGTGGCTACCATATGGGACAGCAAATACAAAACAATTCCATCACTGTGGCACGTTCTATTGGACCACACAGATGGGAACTTGGATTTAATAGCCAAACAGACAGGAGACCTGGCATTCAACCCCAATGAGGCAAGAAGGCAAAGCTGAGCTTCCTACATAAAACCAGAACCCTCAATGAAAGGATGGACTAGAAAAACAAATCTACCACCCAAATAGGGAGACTACATCGAAATTAATGAGGATTGGCCTCAGCTAGAAGTACAAGGAAAACCCCTCCTGGGAATTCATTACCATGAGCCTACACCACATATAGATTTAGAATTTCAATGATCTTATGCTAAAAATTAACATACATATTGGTTATAGGCTGGGCCACCTGGATGGCTCAGTCAAAGTGTCTGACTTCAGCTCAGGTCATGATCTCAAGGTTCATGAGTTTGAGCCCCACATCAGGCTCCTGGCTAACATTGCAGAGCCTGCTTGGGATTCTCTCTCTCCCTCTCTCTGCCCCTCCCCTGTACTCTCTCTGTCTCTCTCAAAATAAATATACTTTATTTAAATATATATATATATATATATATATATATATATATATATATATATATATTGGGGCACCTGGGTGGCTCAGTCAGTTAAGCGTCCAACTTCAGCTCAGGTCATGATCTCTCAGTCTTTGAGTTCGAGCCCCATGTCAGACTCTGTGCTGACTGACAGCTCTAGAGTCTGGAGCCTGCTTTGGATCCTATGTCTCCCTCTCTCTCTGCCCCACCCCTGCTCATGCTCTGTCTCTCTTCATCTTTCAAAATTGAATAAGTGTTAAAAAAATTAAAATATATATATATTGGTTGTAGGCTGACAATGAACATGGATACCTACCGAAAGCAAATATAAAACAGTTCTGAAGAGACACACCTTCAACACAGGCCTTACAGAAGTCCCATAGATAAAACACCAGCAAAAGTGAGCTCACAATCCCAAATTACAAAACACATAAGGAAATAATCCATCATGAATGAAAGCCAGCAGATGAAATATATAGCAAGATTAGACCCTCCCCCCCACCACCAAGAACTTCAGATGATGAAGGCTATAATACCAATAAGTTTACAATGATTAAAAACATTTTTAAAAAGAATGCTATGAAAAAGAATAGTATAGAAAAAGAAAAGAACAAGGCAGGGAGAATTACATCCAAGAATAGCAGTGTGTGGATCTCTGTGAATTTGCTCCCCAGTGAAACAGCCATAACTGCTAGCAACTATAAAAAACAACCATTTAAACAAACTGAGGGTCGGGGTGCCTGGGTGGCCCAGTTGGTTGAGCACCGACTTGGCTCAGGTCATGATCTCATAGTTTGTGAGTTCGAGCCCCGCATCAGGCTCTGTGCTGACAGCTCAGAGCCTGGAGCCTGTTTCAGATTCTGTGTCTCTCTCTCTCTCCGCTCCTCCCCTGCTCGTGCTCTGTCTCTCTGTCTCTCTCTCTCAAAAATAAATAAACATTAAACAAACTGAGGGTTGATGGAGGGAGGTAAAAACCAACAAACCAAACCAACCAGACAAATGATTCAAAATTTCTGAAAATAGTCTTAGGGCATCCAGCAAATAGAAAAACATTTATTCAATAAAGTACACTAAATCTCTGTAAGAACAGCAAGAGTCTGTGGCATTTAGGCCACAACCTGCTCCCTCCCTCCCCTAGCTGAGTGTGACAGAAACAACTTCATGTGAATACTGCCAAGAAAAAGGGGCTTCCCAACTCCTAGGCTAGGATAATGGTTTCTCCCTAGGAAGGGCTTTCCAATACAGCCCCCTTTCCCCCAGCTTCCTGTGTAGAAATTCTATTCCAAAAAAGCACAGCTGAGAGATCTGAGGTTCCCTACCTCCAACCAGTCCCTTCCTGAAGAGTAAAAGTTCTAACCTAGGTGTGGCAGGCTAAAAATACTGAACCAAATCACCCTGTCCCAGCTCACTTGTGGAGTAGAGGTTCCAGGCAGGGAGAGGCAAGCTGAGAAGACAAGGAGCTATTACCCCCTCCTCTCATCCCCTTCCAGTTCATTGGAAAAGTGTATCACTCCAAGAGAAGTGTGTTGTTTCTGTGTGAGCACTGGCACAAAGTTTCTGCCTTAGATAGAGAGACAAAGAGCTCTGTAGCTCAGCCTGAGGAGCCTGATTTTATTTGGAACAGAGTGTGAGGAAGTTCAAGTCTAAAGGCACTGTTGAAGACAATGGAAATCTTGGGGGTAAGTAATTTAGAGGAGTCTTAGGTAGTTCCATGATGGAACAAGTGAAACAGTAAACCAGTTAGAAGTTTAACAGAGAAAACCGGAGAAAGAGCTAAAACCTGGGGACAGAGCAAGCCTCAAAAACTGGTCTCAAGAACTACCCCTGCAAAGGGGTCCAAATTTATTGGATCGGATGTGGAGCAATTTATGCCCCAGGACATTGTGAAAAATAACAGAACAATCAGCTATCAATTAGTGAAGATTAGAGCTGAGTGTGAAACCAACAGAGGCAGACCAGCCAGAAGCTTAACAGGGAGATCAGGAAAAAAGACAGCCAATGAGAACCCAGCTAAAACTGGAACCGTCCCAGGAGGGAAGGGAGACTGAGTTCATGTCCATTGCTACATCTTCCAAAAAGTGATATCAGAGGCTTTGCACTACAAGCCAAACAGACTTCACTGAATTTTTCCACCCATGTCACTAAACAACAACAACAAAACAAACATCAATGACAAAAAGTCCTAAGGTGGGGGTGAGGGGTCATGATCAGTTCCCAGAGTTGCTATATTACCTTAAATGTCCAGTTTTCAACAAAACATTATGAAACATTTTAAGATGGGGTGCCTGAGTGGCTAGGTCCATTGAGCATCTGACTCTTGGTTTCGGTTCAGATCATGATCTCATGGTTTGTGAGTTTGAGCCCCGCATTGGGCTCTCTGCTGTCAACGTGGCGCCTGCTTTGGATCTCTTTCTGCTCCTACCCTGTTCTCTATTTCTCTCTCAAAAATAAAATACACTTAGGGGCACCTGGGTGGTTTAGTCAGTTAAGCGTCTGCCTTCAGCTCAGGTCATGACTTCACAGTTAGTGAGTTCTAGCCCCACATAGGGCTGACAGCGTGGAGCCTGCTTGGGAATCTCTCACTCCCCTCTCTCTCTGCCCCTACCCTGCTTGTGCTCTCTCTCTCAAAATAAATAAATAAACTAAAAAAATTTTTTTTAATAAATAAATAAAATACACTTAAAAAAAAAAAAAGAAACATATAAAGAAATAGGAAAGTGTGATCCACACAGAGGGAAAGAAAGCCAGACAACAGAAACTGCCATTGAGGTGTCTAGACACTGGATTTAGGAGACAAATACTTCAAAACAGCTATTATAAATATGTTCAAAGAACTAAAGGAAACCATGCTTAAAGCATTATAGGAAAGTATGATGATAATGTCTCATCAAATACAGAATATGAAGAGATAGAAATAATAATAATAATAATAATAATAATAATAATAATACCACCAAATGGAAACTTTGGAGTTGAAAATTGCAAAAACTAAAATGAAAAATTCATCAGAGGGACTCAACAGTACAGTTGAGCTGGCATAAAAAAAGAATCAATGGAGATTAAATACTCTGAAGAACAGAGAGAAAAAAATGAAGAAAAAAATAAACAGAACCTCAGAGAGATAATCATACCACCATTAATCACATCAACATACACATAATGAGAATACCTGGAGAGGATAGAAAGAAAAAAGCAGAAAAAATATTCAAAGAATTAATTTCTTGAAAACTTCCCAATTTGATGAAAAATATTAATCTACACATCCAAGAAGCTCAACAAACTGCAAGTAGGATAAACACAGAGATCCATACACATCATAGTCAAAATGTTAAAAGCAAAAGACAAAAAGAAAATCTTGAAAACATCAAGAAAAAAACTACATCATATACAAGGGAATCCCATAAGATTAACAGTTCACTTCTCATCAGAAAGAGTAAAGGCCAAAGCCAATGGGATGACAAATTCAAAGTGATGAAAGAAAAAGTGAAACAAGATTCTTATATCCAGCCAAACTATCTTTCAAAAATGAAGATGAAATTGGGGCACCTGGGTGGCTCAGTTAGTTAAGTGTCTGACTTCAACTCAGGTCATGATTTCACGGTTCGTGGGTTTGAGCCCCACATCGGGCTCTGTGCTGACAGCTCAGAGCCTGGAGCCTGTTTCAGATTCTGCCTCCCTCTTTCTCTGGCCCTCCCCAACTCGTGCTCTGTCTCCATCTCAAAAATAAATAAACATTAAAAAAAAAAATGAAGATGAAATAAAGGCATTTGTAGACAAACAGAATCTGAGAAACCTGTTGCTAGCAGTGCTACCTTATTTTAAAATGCTATTCTGAAGGACCTTCTTCAGACTGAAAACATTAATTCAAATCCATATGCAACAAAACAGTGTGCCAGTAAAGGTCATTACGTATGCAATTATAAAAAATGTAATTGTGTATTTCTATTCCTTTCTTCTAAATTATGTGTAAAGCAATTGCAGCAAAGGTCCTTATGTAGGTAATTATAAAAGAATGCAATTGCACATTTCTTCTTTCATCCAACTCATTTAAAAAGCAATTGCATCTTTTTATCAAATAGTACTGGAACAACTGGACAAAAAATGCACACACACACACACACAAAGAATCTAGACACAGATCTTACACCCTTCACAAAAATTAATTCAAAATGGATCACAGGCCGAAGCACCTGGGTGGCTCAGTCAGTCAAGTGTCTGATTCTTGATTTTGGCTCAGGTCATGTTCTCACAGTTTTGTGAGTTTTAGCCCCGCATGGGGCTCAAAGCTGATGGTGAGGAGCCTGCCTGAGATTCTCCCTCTCTTTACCCATGCCCCACTCACACTCTGTTTCTCTCAACATAAATAAATAAACTTAAAAAAAAAAACAGATCACATGGGGCGCCTGGGTGGCTCAGTCGGTTAGGCGGCCAACTTTGGCTCAGGTCATGATCTCGCGGCCCTTGAGTTCAAGCCCCGCGTCGGGCTCTGTGCTGACAGCTCGGAGCCTGGAGCCTATTTCGGATTCTGTGCCTCCCTCTCTCTGACCCTCCCCCATTCATGCTCTGTCTCTCTCTGTCTCAAAAATAAATAAACGTTAAAAAAAAAAATAAAAAAAAATAGATCACAAACCCAAATGTAAAACACAAAACCATAAAACTCCTAGAAGATGACACAGGAGAAACTCCAGATGACCCTGGGTTTGGTAATGACTTTTTAGACACAAATACCAAAGTCACAGTCCTTGAAAGAAAGAATTGATGTCACACTTCATTAAAATTTTAAAATTTGTGGCACCTGAGGGCTCAGTTGGTTGAGCATCTGACTCTTGATTTGGGCTCAGGTCATGATCCCAGGGTCATGGGATCAAGCCCCATGATGGGCTCCGTGCTGAGCACAGAGCCTGCTTAAGGTTCTCTGTCTCTCTTTCTGCCCTTCTCCCCAGCTCACGCGCTCTCTCTAATTAAAAAAAATTTTTTTTAATTCTGCTCTGCAAAAGACACTGTTGAGAGAATGAAAAGTCGAGCCACAGGCTGGAAGGAAATATTTGCAAAAGATATATCTGATAAAAGACTGTTATCCAAAATATACCCAGAACTCTTACAATTCAACATTAAGACAAACAGAATTTTTCAACTGTAAAAACATGGGCCAAAGACCTTAACAGACATTTTGCCAAAGAAGATATACAGAGAGCAAATAAACATATGAAAACATGCTAAACATCATATGCCATCAGGGAAATGCACATTAAAACAGCAATGAGATACGACTACACATCTACTAGAATGGCCAATATCCAGAACACTGACAACACCAGGTGCTAGTGAGAATGAGAAGCACAGGAACCCCTTTGTTCAATGCTGGAAGAAATGCAACATGACACGGCCACTTTGGAACATGCTCTGGCATTTCTATAAAACTAAACATATTTTTTGGGGCACCTGGGTGGCTCAGTCAGTTGAGCATCCAACTTCGGCTCAGGTCATGATCTCGCAGTTTGTGAATTTGAGCCCATGTCAGGCTCCGTGCTGATAGCTCAGAGACTGGAGCCTGCTTTGGATTCTGTGTCTCCCTCGCTTTCTGCCCCTCCCCCACTCATGCTTTGTCTGTCTCTGTCTCTCAACAATAAATAAATGTTAAAAAAAATTTTAACTAAACATATTTTTATCATATGACCCAGCAATTGCACTCCTTGGTATTTCCCCAAGGAGTTTAAACCTTATATCCACACAAAAACCTGCACGTGAATGTTTATAGCAGTTTTGTTCCTAATTGCCAAAACAGAAGGAACCAAGAAGTCTTTCAGTAGGTAAGTAGATAAAAAAAACTGTACATACAAACAATGAAATATTATTCAGTGCTAAAAAGAAGTGAGCTATCCAGCCATGAAAAGACACAGAGAAACCTTCAAAGCCTAATACTAAGTTGAAAAAAAAAAAAAAAAAAAAAAAGCCAATCTCAAAAACCTACATACTTGTATGATTCCAACTATATGACACCCTGGAAAGGCAAAACTATAGAGAATATAAAAAGGTCAGTGGTTGCCAGCAGTTAGGAGAGAGGGAAGGATAGGTGGAGCACAAAGGGATTTTTAGGGCAGTGAAAATCCTCTGCATGATACTATAATGGGTGTATATCATTATACAAACCCACAGAATATACACCACCAAGAGTGAACCCTAAGGTAAGCTGTGTACTTTGGGTGGTTATTATGTGTCAATATAGGTTCATCTTTGGTAGAAAATGTACCACTCTAGTGAGTGATGTTGATAATGGTAGAGGCTACACATTTGTGGGGACACACGGTATACTGGGAAATCTTTGTACTATTCTTTCAATTTTGAGAACCTAAAACTGCTATTAAAATTGTCTTTTAAGGGGCGCCTGGGTGGCGCAGTCGGTTAAGCGTCCGACTTCAGCCAGGTCACGATCTCGCGGTCCGTGAGTTCGAGCCCCGCGTCGGGCTCTGGGCTGATGGCTCAGAGCCTGGAGCCTGTTTCCGATTCTGTGTCTCCCTCTCTCTCTGACCCTCCCCCATTCATGCTCTGTCTCTCTCTGTCCTAAAAATAAATAAACGTTGAAAAAAAAAAATTAAAAAAAAAAAATTGTCTTTTAGGGGCACCTGTGTGGTTCAGTCAGTTGAGCATTCGACTCTTGATTTCAGCTCAGGTCATGATCCCAGGGTCATAGGATCGAACCCCACATTGGGCTTGAGATGAGCATGAAGACTACTTAAGATTCTCTCCCCCTCTCCCCCTCTCCCTCACTCATGCTCTCTCTCTAAACAAACAAACAATAATAATAAATAAATTTAAAAAAATAAATTGTCTTATAAAAAACACAACTGCAGGGGTGGCTCAGTCAGTGGAGCATGCAACTCTTGATCTCATGGTTGTGAGTTCAGGCACCACACTGGGCACAGAGATTAATTTAAAACACACACACACACTGGGGCGCCTGGGTGGCGCAGTCGGTTAAGCGTCCGACTTCAGCCAGGTCACGATCTCGCGGTCCGTGAGTTCGAGCCCCGCGTCAGGCTCTGGGCTGATGGCTCAGAGCCTGGAGCCTGTTTCCGATTCTGTGTCTCCCTCTCTCTCTGCCCCTCCCCCGTTCATGCTCTGTCTCTCTCTGTCCCAAAAATAAACGTTGAAAAAAAAAAAAAAACACACACACACACAACTGCGTATTGTTGGGCCTTTAGCACATAGAAATATATTTGACAATAACAACATAAAGGAGGTGGGTGAGAGCAAAGCTGTGTTAAAGGATTAGATATCAGATGGTAACCTGATGAAGAGAATTCTCAGAAATGAAGAGAACCAGAAATGGTAAGTTTAATATGACAAACTATAAATATATACTTTCTCTCCCTTCTACTCTTTCTTTAAAAGAGATACAATTATGGGGTGCCTGGGTAACTCAGTCAGTTGAGCGTCCAAATTCAGCTCAGGTCATGAGCTTGTGGTTCATGGATTCGAACCCTGCGTTGGGCTTTGCGTTGACAGCTCAGAGCCAGGAGCCTGCTTTGGATTCTGTGTCTCCCTCTCTTCCTCCCCTGCTTGCACTCTGTCTCTCTCTCAAAAATAAATAAAGATTAAAAAAATTTTTTTTAATAAAAATAAAAGACATAAAATTATATAAAGTAATAATTATAACAAAGCATTGTTGGGTTTGTAACATTAAGATAGAATACATGTAACAGTAATAGTACTAAAAAGGGAATGGAATAATAAATAGAAATATAGTTTCTAATATGATTCAAATTGCTGCTAGAATTCTGGAATTTACTATAACTGTCAGTGTAAAGAACCATGTCTGGACCCTGTTCCATTTTTACACCAACCTGGTAAAAGCTGCTCTCCCGCAGAGCCTCCCCACAATTAAACCCCATGTGAGCTCTGAAAAAAAAAAAAGTGTAGTTTCTATATCTCACTGGAATTAATATAGTATAAATCTGAAGTGGATTCTCATGAGCTAAGATGGTATATTCTAAGCCCCAGAGCAACACTAAGTCAGTTAAGCCTCTGGCTCTTGGTTTCGGCTCAGGTCATGATCTCACAGTTCATGGAATCAAGCCCCACATGGGGCTCTGCGCTGGCAGCAGAGCCTGCTTGGGATTCTCTCTCTCCCTCTCTCTCTGCCCCTCCCCTACTCATGCTCTCTCTCTCAAAATAAACTTTAAAAAACTAAAATATTAATTTAAAACTAAAGAAGTTAAATGTTACACAAGAAAAAAAATCACAAATACAAGGATTTTTTTTTAAAAAATAAGAACTTCAGATGAGAATGCAAGCTGGTGCAGCCACTCTGGAAAACAGTATGGAGGTTCCTCAAAAAACTAAAATAGAACTACCCCACGACCCAGCAATTGCACTACTAGGTATTTATCCATGAGATACAGGTGTGCTATTTCAAAGGGACACATGCACCCCCATGTTTATAACAGCACTATCAACAATAGCCAAAGTATGGAAAGAGCCCAAATGTCCATTGATGGATGAATAGATAGAGAAGATGTGGTATATATATACAATGGAGTATCACTCAGCAATCAAAAAGAATGAAATCTTGCCATTTGCAACTACGTGGATGGAACTGGAGGGTATTATGCTAAGCGAAATTAAGTCACTCAGAGAAAGACAAAAATCGTATGACTTCACTCATATGAGGACTTTAAGAGACAAAACAGATGAACATAAGGGAAGGGAAACAAAAATAATATAAAAACAGGGAGGGGGACAAGACAGAAGAGACTCATAAATATGGAGAACAAACTGAGGGTTATGGGAGGGGTTGTAGGAGGGGGGATGGGCTAAATGGGTAAGAGGCACTAAGGAATCTACTCCTGAAATCATTGTTGCACTATATGCTAACTAATGTGGATGTAAATTTAAAAAAATAAAAAATAAAACAAGTTAAAATAAAAATAAATAAGAACTTCAGATTTCAAATATATAGCCATCGGAAAGAATTTAATAGATGAATTAAGCAGAAAACTAAACACAACTGAGCAGTGTAGATTTAATAATATATGTATCTGAAGACATTCTCTAGAATGAAGTACCGAGAGTTAGAGAGTGGAATATATAAGAGAGAGATCAAAAGACATGGTGGATGAATTGGGAAGACCCAAAATATGCCTAAAGAATTTCCAGGAGAAACTAGAAACAATTGGGGGAAAGACAATAAAGAAATTTTGGCTGAAAATTTCCAAAATTGGTGAAAGAACTTCTCCAGTCCAGAGATTTAAGAGTTGCAATAAATCTTAAACAGGATGAATTAAAAATAAAAATGTCTAAATGCTTTGAAGTGAAGCTACAGAATGTCTAAACAAGGAAAAGATCTTAAGAGAAACCAAACAGTAAAAACAACTTACTTATAAAGAACAAGTTAGATTGACAGTAGACTTTTCATCAGAAATGCCCCTGGGTGACTCTGTCTGTTAAGTGTCCAACCCTTAATCTCAGCTCAGGTATTGATCTCAGGGTCATGAGTTCAAGCCTGGCATTGGGCTCCGTGCTGGGCATGGAGCCTACCTAAAAAACAAAACAAAAAAACAAACGAAAAAAACAACCCAGGGGCAACTGGGTGGCTCAGTGGATTAAGCGGCTGACTCTTGATTGAGATCAAGGTCATGATCTCATGGTTTGTCTGTGCTGACAGCTCAGAGCCTGCTTGGGATCTTCTCTCTCCCTCTCTCTCTGCCCCTCCCCCACTCGCTCAAGCACACACTTTCTCTCTCTCAAAAATAGATACATTTTGGGGGCACCCGGGTAGCTCAGTCAGTTGAACATTGATTTCAGCTCAGGTCATGATCTCAGTGTCAGGGGTCGCTTGGGATTCTCTCTCTCTCTCTCTCTCTCTCTCTCTCTGCCCCTCTCCCCTGCTTGTGTTCTCTCTAAAATAAAATTCTTTAAAAGTGTATTTCTCAGGGTGCCTGGGTGACTCAATCAGTTAAGCCCCTGACTTCAGCTCAGGTCATAATCTCAGGCTTTATGGGTTCAAGCCCTGTGTTGGGCTCTCAGCTGACAGCTTGGAGCCTGGAGCCTTTGAAATCTCTCTCTCCCTCTCTCTCTCTCTCTCTCTCTCTCTCTCTCTGTCCCTTCCCCACTTGTCCTGTCTCTCTCTCTCTCTCAAATATAAACATTAAAATTTTTTTAAAAAGATTTACTTTAAAAAAGGGGTATTTCTCAGTCTATGCCTTGTCTTTCCTTTAAAAAAAGAGAATTTCACCATATCATGATTTTAAAAAGACAGTACAGCACAGTAGTTAAGGGCAGACACTCCAAAGCCAGATTGCTCGAGTTCAAATCCTGACTCCACCACTGAGAAGCTGGGTGACCCTTGGCAAATTACTTAGTCTCTCAGCCATGAATTGTCTCATCTGTAAAATGGAGACAATAATATATACCTACTTCATAGAGTTGTTATGAGGGATAAATAAATTAATGTATAATTAATGTATCAAAAGCACTTAGAGGGGCGCTGGGTGGCTCAGTCTGTTAAGACTCCAACTTAGGCTCAGGTCATGATCTCACAGGTCCCGAGTTTGAGCTCCATGTTGGGCTCTGTGCTGACAGCCCAGGCCTGGACCCTACTTCAGATTCTGCATCTCCCTCTCTCTGCCCCTCCCCCACTAATTCTCTCTCTCTCTCTCTTTCTCTCTCTCTCAAAATAAATAAACATTAAAAAAAAATTTTTTTAAAGCACTTGGAGGAGCACCTGGGTGGCACAGTCGGTTGAGCATCCGAGTTCGGCTCAGGTCATGATCTCACAGTTCATGGGTTCAAGCCCCACATCAGGCTCTGTGCTGACCGCTTGCTCAGAGCCTAGAGCCTACTTCAGATTCTGTGTCTCCTTCTCTCTCTGCCCCTCCCCTGCTCACGCTTTGTCTCACTCTGTTTCTCAAAAATAAATAAATGTAAAAAAAAAAAATTATAAAAAAAAAAGCACTTGGAAAATCCTTGGCACATAGTGTTATATAAGAATTTGCTACTATAAAAGGACCAAGCTCCAGAAAGACATCATAATTCTGAACTTGTATGTATCAAATCACATAGCCTCAAAATGTATAAAGCAAAAAATGGATAATTATGAGACACTGCCAAATATTTTATTATAGTAGGGGATATAAGCATCTCTTAGTAATGGATAGATCAAATAGTTGAAGCAATGATAAAGATATATATAGCTTTTGGGTTTTTTTTAAGTTTATTTATCTATTTTAAAAGAGAGAGTGCACACATGGCGAGGCAGGAGCAGAGAGGGAGAGAGAATCCCAAGCAGGCTCCCCACTGTCAGCGCAGAGCCCAACACAGGGCTTGATCTCATGAACCATGAGATCATGACCTGAGCCAAAATCAAGAGTCAGACGCTTAACTGACTGAGCCACCCAGGCACCCCTATACAGTTTTAACTGCATCATTAACAAGCTTGATATAATGGCTGAATATAGAACTGTGTAACCCCCAAATTTGACTATTACACATTGTTTAGAAATATATTACACAACTTGACCATGTATATTACATTCCAACTTGACCACCTGACCACGTATATTACATTCCTTGACCTCAAAGCAATTACGTTAGAACACAGTTAACAGAAAGATAAACAACCACTCCCCATACATTTGGAATATTTTATTTATTTATTTTTTTCAACGTTTATTTATTTTTGGGACAGAGAGAGACAGAGCATGAACGGGGGAGGGGCAGAGAGAGAGGGAGACACAGAATCGGAAACAGGCTCCAGGCTCTGAGCCATCAGCCCAGAGCCTGACGCGGGGCTCGAACTCACGGACCGCGAGATCGTGACCTGGCTGAAGTCGGACACTTAACCGACTGCGCCACCCAGGCGCCCCTACATTTGGAATATTTTAAAACATACTTGCCAATAACTCATCTAAAAATTAGAAAATATTTTGAACTAAATGATTTTGAAAATACTACCTGTCCAAATGATGTGATACAGCCAAAGCACAACTTAGAGCAAAATTATGATAGCCTTAAATGTTTGTTACAAAAGCAGGAAGACTAAAAATTAGCAAGCTAAGCATCCAAATAAGTGGGAGAAAGAACAGAGTAAATGCAGTGAAATCATAAAGAAATTATTAAAGAACATAAATAATTAAAATTGACATTTAAATACACAAATATCTGGCATGACTTATTAAGAAAAAGGGAGAAAGTATAAATAAAACAATATTAGGTATGAAAAAGGAAATCTAATTTAGAAACAATGGAGATTTTTAATGGTAAGAAGATTATGAACAATGTTATGCCAATGTATTTGAAGACTTAGAAAAAATTGGTAAATTATCTAGAAAAATATGATGTTCCTAAACTGTTAGAAGTAGCAAAATCTGAATATACATTTAATTTTTAAAGAAATTGAATCGGGGGTGCCTGGGTGGCTCAGTCGGTTAAGTCTCCGACTTCGGCTCAGGTCATGATCTCATAGTTTGTGAGTTCAAGCCCCACATCAGGCTCTGTGCTGACAGCTCAGAGCCTGGAGCCTGCTTTAGATTCTGTGTCTCCCTCTCTCTCTGCCCCTCCCCCACTTATGTTCACTCACGCTCTCACAGACACAAAAATAAACATTCAAAAAAAAAAAAAGAAAAGAAATTGAATCAGTAACTAAAAGCATTCCCCACAAAATTTGCCAGGTCCTAATAATTATCTGTGTGTTCCACCAACATTCAACCAACTGATAATTCCCATTTTAAACAAACTGTTGCAGAAAATAGGAAAATATAGAATAAACCACTATTTATTTTATAAGACTAATATAATCAATGTCAAAACCAGACAAAGACAGTAGAAAATAGTTAAAAATATACAGGCCAATCTCATTTATGAACATAGACAAAGAGCCCCTAAACAAATACTGGCTACTAGCAGCCAGCAACATGCAACATAACCAATTAGGTTTTATTACAAGAATGCAAGGAAGAGTTAAAGAGGAAAAAAAAAATTCTATTACTGTAATTTACCACATTAACACATTAAAGGAGAAAAGCATTTATAATCAACTGAATAAACATAGAGAAACAACTTCCAACATTTATTAATTTAAACAAAAATTTGGCAAAACAATTTCTTCATCCTGGTAAAAAGAAATATGGCAACAAAGACAGGGCAGATGCTGACTGGTCTCATTTCCTTTTCCTCAGCACAAAGGAAGACGTTTCCCATCCTCTTTGTAGTTGCACTGGAACCATGTGCCTGGCCAATGGATGTGAACACAAGTATTGTGTACCACTCCCAGGTCTTGCCATAAATCCCTCACAGTCATCCACTCTCTCTCCCTCTTCCATAGAGACCTTGGAAATCATGCATTGAAGATGACAGCATCACAAAATGGAAGGTGTCTGGATTAAGTCACTACTTGGAGTGGAAAAGCCAAGAATAGCCACTTAGCCCACATGTGAGTGGGGGTGGTGCAGAGATAGAGAAAAAGAGAGAAAGAGAGAAAGAGAGAGAGAGAGAGAGAGAGAGAGAGAGAGAGAATCCCAAGCAGGCTCCATGCCACCAGTGCAGAGCCCAATGTGGGGCTCAAACTCACAAACTGCAAGATCATGACCTGGGCTGACACCAACGGTCAGATGCTTAACCAACTGAGCCACCTAGGTGCCCCAAGAACTTTTAAGTACTTTTAGCAACTTTCAAATACGTAATACAGTATTATTAACTACAGTCACCATTTTGTACATTACATCCCAACTTACTAATTTTATAACTGGAAGCTTGTACCTTTTGGCCCCCTTCACCCATTTTGTCCACCCCCACCCCTTACCTCTGGCAACCACCAATCTCTTCTCTGTATCTGTGAGCACAAGGGGGTTTTTTTGGTTGTTGTTTAGATTCCACATAAGTGTGATAATAGAGTATTTATCTTCACTTAGCATAAGACCCTTGAGGCCCATTCATGTTACTGTAAATACCAAATTTCCTTTTAAAAAAATTTGTTTTAGTCTTTATTTATTATTGAGAGACAGAGAGAAACAGAGCATGAGCATGGGAGGGGCTGAGAGAGGAGGAGACACAGAATCCAAAGCAGGCTCCAGGCTCTGAGCTGTCAGCACAGAGCCTGACGCAGGGCACGAACCCACAAACCGTGAGACCATGACCTGAGCCGAAGTCGGACATTCAACTGAGCCACCTAGGCGCCCTACCAGATCTCCTTTTTATAGCTGAATATTCCATTGTGTATATGTATAGGTATACATCTTGTATGTGTGTGTATACATACATTTATCAACTCATCCATGGATGGATCACATGCTTCTGCATGCTGTTTTGTCCCATTGATTTGTATCCCTCTGCCAACAGAACACTGTCTTAATTAGTGTAAGTTTGTAAAAATGTTTGGAATTGGATAGGGCCCAAGTCCAATGTCAATACAATGAGCTTCTTCAAGACCAGGGCAGTTTCTCACTTCTTATCCTTGGGTACTTGATGGTCATTTTGTAAGTAAATAAATGAAGCTGAAAGAGGAAGTTAGAAAGTCCAAAGAAAAAAGCAGACAAGAGGGGATATGCCCCTCCCCTCTCCAAAGAGAAGTCCCAGGAATGCTAAGTCTGATCTGGTAGGAGTGTAAGTCAGAGCACTCAAATCACAGTGGGAGGAAGTGGAGAGAGTATAAAGCTAGACCCCTCTTCTAAACCTCCCAAAATATAGAAAATGACAGAAGGCTTTTGGAACCAAGAGCTAGAGGAGCCTGGAAGCAAAAGCTGAAGCTGTCAGCTTCCCAGCAGTTCACACCCTGAGACAATCCTCCCACCTCCAACCCCCGAAGCTGCCAAAAGCCCCAGGCAGGGAAACAGGCGTCCCAAGATGGCCCCAGCCTCAGCAGCACCACGCAGCACTGGGGAAGTGACAGTGATTGGGGGAAATAAACACTATTATAGCTGTGATATTTTAAAATTCCACCCTCGGGCAGCATCCAGTTGCTATGGCAACCCTAACTCTGCTGGGAGTTCTGATTACCAATTTGCTCGATGCACCTGCCTCTGGCAGCCTAGAGGTGTCCTCAGGAGGCCGGGAGCTGCTGCCACCAAGGGGAACACCAAGGAAGTGCCTCTATGTTCTGGCTCCAAGGTAATGACTTGAAGAGACCCAAGGTGATTCTCTGTTCAGTGTGAACCCCTCATGATATAGTTTTGTTCCAGCTTAATACTTTTATTAAAAATACTTGGGGTGCCTGGGTGGCTTAGTCGGTTGAGTGTCCAACTCTTGATTCAGCTCAGGTCATGATCTCACAGTTTGTGGGCGTGGACGCTACATCAGGCTCAGCACGGACAGTGCGTGGCTTACTTGATGTTCAAATTGACTTACAAAGTCTTTTTTGTTTTGTATTCACTTGGCTCCATCAAAACACAAAAAAGTAGTATTTTCATTCAGTTTGGGACTGAGCAAATGAAGCAGTTGGTTGTGAGTTTTGGTTCTGTAGTTTAGACAAAGCCCCTAAGGGACAAGATTGGCACTGGAGCTGAGCGGCTGGCTGGCCCTGTCCTCTGACACAGATTTGAGTAAGTACCGTTGCATACACTTGCTCTTTGGCACCCAGTCTGGAATGGCTCGTGAGATCTTCAGGAAACCCAAACAAGTAAGAGAGAGAAATGACTACACAGTCAGAATGACAGGCAGCCAAAGGGACAGAGCCAGAGGTAGACAGGCACAGAGATGCTGTCATTCTGTCATTTCAATGTGGAGCAAGGGAGTCTTGACTCTGGCATGATTCCTCCCCATATAGCCATACTTGCCTTTATTTTCCAACTCATTTCTGCACTCACCTGTCATTCCATTTGGAAGCTTGACCTATTTGGCCCGAGGAGAGCTCACATGAGCTGTATGCACAACAGCAACTGCCCCAGGATACAAAACAATGCTTGGAGAAGGGCAGCAGGCTGGCTAAGGGTGGGAGAGTCTTTGGTGTGTGTCTCAGGAAGAATACTGGGCTCAGAGTCAGGAGACTGAACTGCAGACCCAGCCTCTCCATTTGCTAACTGACTGGACACATCATCAGTGAAAGGTAAAGCTCCATGAGAGCAGGTATTGTTGCCAATGACTGGTCATTGCTACGGCACCTAGAATGGTGTTTGGCACCTAGACGATCATCAATAAATGTTTCTGAAATCAAACTAAAATAGTGCCTTGGTGCCTTCCTTTAGAAAAATAGGGTAAAAATTCTCTCTTCATTAGGGGCTTTAGAAGGCTCTAACAAAACAGGATGAACAATGTTGAACTTACAATGCTTTGGAAAAGCTTAAGCGATGTACAAATGGAATCTAGCAAGACTGCCAGCCAGATGCAGCCAGATGCCGTCATCAGATGACTGCTAGACAAGGTACTTCTGAGGCCAGGGCTTTACCCACTTGCTCAGGGCACTTGAAGAAATACTCAGTAAAATACTTGTGGGTCCCAGGCACTGGAGTTGTACTACTAGTTGCCTACTCACATCCATTCTACTAGTCTTCCAAACAGACAGACCCAGATTTCATTTGAGCAACACTGTGCCCTGTCCCTGCCTCCTTGTAGCTACCAGCATCTGTGTGATCCACCTGTAGTCAACCACACAGAACTGAAGTCCTAAAGTAGAACCTCTGCGAAAGTTCTTTTGAAGGAATCCAGCTCCACTTGCTTTGTCTTCACCTTTTTCTCTATCCTCCTTGGAAGGTGGATGAGCCATCTTGCAATTGGACAAACATACATGCTAAGGATAGTAGGCCAAGCACCTGAGTCCTTGAAGACACCCTTGAGCTTCTTCCCCAGCCTGAAATGCCTACTCTGAACTTCCTATCGCTTAGAAAAATAACCACCTATTTGTTCAAGCCACTGTAGTCAGATTTCTGTAATAAGCAGCTGAACAAAATCCTAAATGATACAGTACTGCACTTAAAATAGCTCATTTATGACATACACACTGCCAATGCCAATTTTACAGATGAGAAAATGGAAACTTGGAGAAATGAAGGAAATTGCCCATGGCCATATAGCTAGTGAATGACAGCTAGGATTTGATTCCAGGTCTGTCTGACTCCAAGACCCTTAGTCTTTTCACTTCTGCCATAATCCTCAAAGGAGAAGAAAAAAAGAAAATCATGTTTGGGGGCACTGGGTGGCTCGGTTGGTTGAGTGTCCGACTTCAGCTCAGCTCACGATCTCACAGTTCATGAGTCTGAGCCCTGTGACTGGCTCTGTGTTGACAGTGTGGAGCCTGATTGGGATTCTCTCTCTGCCCCTCCCCCGCTTGTGCATGCATGCACACTCTCTCTCAAAATAAATCAATAAACTTAAAAAAAAAAGGAAGTAGACATAGGTCATGAGTAATAAGGACTATGGAAAAACTTAAGGAATTAAGAATGCTATTTGTTATAGGAAGTTGAGGGAGTCTTCTTGGGAGGACATATCCACCAGACACTGAACAAGTGATGAGGGGGGAAAGAGATAGAATGAGCCATGTGGACAGTGGAAGTAGGGCAGAGGGAACCATGAGTGCAGAAGCCCCGGGGGCAGGAATGGGTATGATGGATTGGCAAGGGAGCCAGCAGGGCTAGTACGACATGAAGGGGAAAGAACAGCATGTAGAGGCATTTGTGCCGCAGTAAAGAATGTGGGCTTTTCCTCTGAGATGAAAAGTCATGGAGGGTTTTGATCCTAGAAGAGGTCAAACTTAGGATTTTGCTTCTGGGCTACTGAGTGGAAAGCAGTGGGGAGGGAGGAGGAGATGAGGCAGGGAGGCCAGACTGGAGTGTGCCGCAACAACGCAGGCCAGAGGAGCCAACAGTCTGGAGCAGGGAGGCATTGAAGGCTGGAAAATGCTCACACTCTGGGTACATTCTGAAGGCAAAGTTGCAGGATGTGCTGATGGACTGGCCGTAGGAGATGAGAGAGAAGACAAGGGTGTCTAAGCCTTCAGCCTACTATCTTCAGTGCTGTGTCTACGGGGCGGGAGCTGCAGCAGGACCCAGAGTAGGACCCAGGCTGCTCAGGGTGCTAGGAGTAAGGTCAGACTGCACTCAGCTTTGGACACAGCCGAGCTCTGATACTTCTAGAGTGAGCACAGCTCATCACTCCCTCCTTTGTGAAACATGTTCACTCAAGCTTCCTAGACTCTTGTGACTCTATTTCACTGGCCACTCCTTCTCAATCTCCTATGTTTCTTTCCCTCTGAATGACTACCAGGCATCCAAACAAAAGGGTCAGGAAGTCAGTGAGATACAGAGAAGTAAAGAGTATTTTGAGAAGAGGGGAGGGAGTCATCAGCTTTGTGTCACATGCAAATGACTGCTGGAGTAACACAAGGGCAAGAAATGACCAAGGGATTTGGCAACACAGACCATGGAAAGTGAAATTGGATTGCTTGTAGAGGAAGGAATATAAGAAACACATTCTTTCCAGAATCACACAGGATTCTGTGTGATTTGTTCTTTCTGAACAAACCATAAGCAAGATCTTTTTTTTTCCGTATCAGAGAAGTTGCCAAGTACATACCAAAGCCTGGGCATAACTAATTCCTAGACAGATTCAGGCTTTGCAGGTCGGGGGTGGGTTGGTGGTGGGAGGGAGAACAGAGGTAGGAAAGCAGAGACATCAGCACCTTATGGGAGCAAAATGGCACCAATCTCTTTGCTTCAAGATCACCCACATTGCTCACCCACTACTCTTCCCCCACCGGACTTTCTAGTACCTTCCAAGAAGCACTTCACAATAGACAGCATAATGAATTTTTATTATGATTATTTCAATTAAAAAAAATAAGCCCAAAAGTCTCCGGGCAATAAGCTAAAATACAATAAAAAGCAGTATCTTAGTGTTAGCGACATACCTTGCTGGCATGCAGTGACGCAGTAGTGCCTTCAATGCAGGCAAGGCTCTGTAGAAATTTCCACATTATTTCCTACCACTTCCCCTTTTTTCAGAAGTCCCTACTTAAATGAGAGATGAAACTGAGGCACAGAGGTAAAGGAACTAGCCTGAGGTCAGACTGCCAGGAGAATCAGACAGGAACTGAGCCCAGAAAATCCTGACTGTTCTACCCAAAATGCTACCCAGATACAATTCTGTGGCTATTGCCCAGCAGGAGAAGAAAAACAGTGTCTTCTTCTAAGTGACCAGTTAATAACACCCCGTGGGGCAGCAGAAAGTGTCACAGGAAGCGGCCCTGACTTGATGCCTGGCGATCTGGGCCAGAAGCTAGTCAACAGGACTCCCGTAATGTTCCAGGGCCCCTCCTGTCCCCTTGCTTCCAATGCACAGCCCTCACTATAAAATCCAACCCTCCTTGTGGAAAACCAGCTGCACCGCCTCGTTCACATCATTCACGATGTGGGATGCCTCCATGAGCCCCGGGCTGAAGCTGAAGTCCCGGTGCCCGTGGAATGGAGCCTCCTCTGCACCCTGGACAGGCTGGGTAGGCTCTGGACCCTTGGGATTGTACACACCAGTGCACACCAGGATAGAGGCGCAGCTCTGCGTTGCTGAGGGTCGTTGCCTCCACAAGCCACCAGCCCCCTGCTTCTCTGCCCCATCATGCTTCACCATCTGCAGGTACTTGTGGAACAGGTTGGCACCGTAGACATCAGACATAGGATTATCACTGGCAGGGGTAGCCATACCAGAAAAGGAAAGAGAAAAAAAAACCCAGTTCAGTGTTACAAGGTAAAGAGAGCAAAGGACAGCTGTGGAACTGGCGTGTATTTGATACAAGGAAACAAGGGAGTGAGCAGGTATGGAGGAAGAGCAGGGGGAGTCTTGGAAGGGATGAGAAGCTGGAGCAGCACTTACCCAATAGCATAGAGTTTCCGAATGGGGGCCACCCAGCCCCGCCTCTCCGCCTGCTGCCTGATCAGGTCCTCTGCATACTGGTAAGTGAGGACGCTGGGTTTGCCCATCAGGCCTTCGTATTGCAGCTCTTTGCCCGTCATTTTTCGGTAAATGGTTTCCAGGCACAGCAAAAAGGTACCATGGCCAAACCTGTCAGAGAAGAGAGCTCAGCAGTTCAGGCCTCCCCTCACAGGCCCTAAGCAGGACCCTATACCTTTCACTCCAGCACCCTGTTGGTGACAGGTAAGTGAACTTATTTCTAGTAAGAATGACATTACCTATTTTTATGACCTGCTGTTATCTACTAACATTTGTTGAGCACTAGAGATGGCATATCACACTTACCTCTCAGAATAACCCCATGAGAGAGCAGTCATTCTCCTCATTTACAGTGAGAAGACTGAGGCATAAAGACTAAGTAACTTGCCCAACATGGCAGAGCTAGGATTACAACCCAAGCAGTCAAGACTCCACAAACTGAAGTTTAAATTCAGCTTTAAATTTGTGGAGACTACTGGTTGCCATTCTCCCCTTCTTTCTCAGTGTCAATTTGCAGCTTACCATATTGTTACCCGATGTAAAAAGTACTCCCTTGCCTCCACTGCAGCGAGGTGAGCAGCCATGTGAATAAGCTACAGGCAAAGAGTCAATGAAATCAGAAGTGCTGGGCTAAACTATTAGCAAGTGTAAAATTGGGGAGTATAAAATTGTTCCATCCTTCCCCACTCCTTCCTGCTGCCTGGAATGCTGATATGGCGGCTGGAGTTCAGGCAGTCATTTTGGATTATGCTGTGAAGAGCCAAGGATTGCACAGCAGGAAGACAGAGGGAGCCTGTCCCAGATAGGTGGGACTTCCACACAAGCCCTGGACTGCTTACTGCATACTTCTTTAACATGAGAAAGAAAGAAACTTCTATCTTGTTTAAGACACTTTTGTTTTGGGTTTTCATCCCTGGCTGCTAAACCAAATCTTAACAGATACTGTCCAACATATTAAAGTTGTATTTCACAAATCAAAACCACATTGAGATACCACCTCACACCAGTCAGAGTGACTAAAATAACAACTCAGGAAACAACAGATGCTGGCAAGGATGTGGAGAAACAAGAACCCTCTTGCACTGTTGATGGGAATGCAAACTGGTGCAGCCACTAGGGAAAAGTGTGAAGGTTCCTCAAAAAATTAAAAATAGAATTCCCTATGACCTAACAATAGCACTACTAGGAATTTATCCAAAGGATACAGGAGTGCTGGTGCATAGGGGCACATGTTATCCCAATGTTTACAACAACACTTTCAACAATACCCAAAGTATGGAAACAGCCCAAAAGTCCATCAACAGATGAATAAAGAAGATGTGGTATATCCATACAATGGAATACTACTTGGCAATGAGAAAGAATGAAATTTTGCCATTTGCAACCATGTGGATGGAACTAGAGGGTATTATGCTAAGTGAAAGAAGTCAGTCAGAGAAAGACAGATATCATATATTTTCACTCATATGTGGAACTTGAGAAAGTTAACAGAACACCATGGGGGAAGGGAAAGGGAAAAAAAAGTTACAGAGGGAGGCAAACCATAAGAGACTCTTAAATACAGAGAACAAACTGAGCGTTGATGGGGGCTGGGAAAATGGGTGATGGGCATTGAGGAAGGCACTTGTTGGGATGAGCACTGGGTGTTGTATGTAAGCAATGAACCACGGGAATCTACCCCCAAAGCCAAGAGCACACTGTACACTCTGTATGTTAGCTAACTTGACAATAAATTATATATTAAAAAAAAAAGAAAATTTAAAAATAATAATTAAAAAACAAATACACTTGTATTTCAGTGTCACTTATTTATGTGACAAATTTTATTTTCAATTTTTAAATTATTGAATCAAAATTAATCTCGGGGTGCCTGGGTGGCTTAGTCAGTTAAGTGTCCGACTCTTGGTTTCAGCTCAGGTCATTATCTCACAGTTTACAAGTTCAAGCCCTGCGTCGGGCTCTGTACTGACAGTGCAGAACCTGCTTGGGATTCTCTCTCTCCCTCCCTCTCTGCCCCTCCCTTGCACACGCTCTCTTTCAATAAATAAATAAAAACACTTAACAAAAAAAAAAGAAAGAAAATCAATCTCAAATTTAGTTTATAAACTGAAATTTGCCCCTGGCTATTCAGTTCCAGCCTACATAACCAAACCCCTCTCACCTAGTGTCAGCACACACTAACTATAGGAAGAATACTTCAGAAAAAATATCTAACCTCAGCATGCAGAAATATACGTTTTATAAAATATTTATTTATTTTGAGAGAGAAAGAGAAAGCACAAGTGGGGGCAGACAGAGAGAGAATCCTAAGCAGGCTCCATGCTCAGCTCAGAGCCCCGATGCAGGGCTCGATCTCATACTGTGAGATCATGAACTGAGACAAAATCAAGAGTTGGATGCTTAACCAACTGAGCCACACAAGTGCCCCTGCAGAAATATATCTTTTAAAGTAACAAGGGAGGGGCGCCTGGGTGGCTCAGTCGGTTGAGCATCCGACTTCAGCTCAGGTCACGATCTTGCGGTCCGTGAGTTCGAGCCCCGTGTCAGGCGCTGGGCTGATGGCTCAGAGCCTGGAGCCTGTTTCCGATTCTGTGTCTCCCTCTCTCTCTGCCCCTCCCCCGTTCATGTTCTGTCTCTCTCTGTCTCAACAATAAATAAATGTTAAAAAAAAAATTTTTTTTTTTAAATAAAAAAAAAAAAAATAAAGTAACAAGGGAACACTTGTAACACTCATCTCTTTGGAGTTAATGAGTGACATGACTTCAGTCGCATCAAGTGTTGGGCCTGCTGCCCTCTGTTGATGGATCACTCACAGAGAGCACCGGGAATCAGTAAGTAGCAGAGAAAGAAAACTCTAGACTTTGGGCCTGCAGATTAAGAGCAGCCATACAGTACACAATAGCCATAGCTGCACTTCCAGGAAGGCCCTCAAGGGCTAGGAAAAGCGCTGCCTAGACTGTTCTTAGCCTCCAAAAAGGACACGCCAGATGAGGTTTAAACAGCTGAGCAGAGAACATGGCCTGCTCAATATCAATGTGCCTTTGAGAAAGTCACTTACCTACTGGGTCTCAAGCTCTCTGGCCTACACAATCATCAGAATAATTATTGCATGCCCTGCCCTACATCTTAAGGGCAGAAAGAAACAACAAAGAACTTGTGCTACAGGACAATGCAAGGAGCAGCTGTACTGCTGGCCTCAGAAGTCATCTATCATTTGGGCTCCATAGGCAAACACAGCATGTTCTGGGGGAGCCCAGCTGGCTCAGTCGGTGGAGTGCACAACTCTTGGTCTAGGGGTCATGAGCTCAAGCCTCACGTTGGGGATAGCGATTACTTTAAAAAATAAAAAATCTTAAAAAAGGGGTACTTGGGTTGCTCAGTCGGTTAAGTATCCGACTTGATTTTGGCTCAGGTCATGATTTCACAGTTCATGAGTTCAAGCCCCACATCAGGCTCTGGGCTCACAGTGCAGAGCCTGCTAGGGATTCTCTCTCCCTCTCTCTCTCTCCCTCTGAAAATAAAATATATAAACTTAAAAAAAATAAAAATCTTAAAAAAAATAACATGTTTTGTTAAGATTCTGGAGGGCAAAGATCATGCGTTAAAGATCATCTCAACCTATCTTCAATGTTCTGTAAGCTATACTTTTCATTTAATAATTAGAAGTGACCCATTGAAAATCCTCCCAGAAGATTAAGTTTCTGTGACAAATATGGGTTCTGCTCAGGCAGGGGTCTGACCGCCCACAGTACTGACCGCCCAGATGGTAGGAAACTGTCAGCAGGACCACCCAGGCAACAGGTGGCAGTGGCCACCACAGTCAAACCCAGAGACTCTGTCCTCACCTGGGCATCCTGGCTTCAGCCATCCAAAGGAGATCCATGTTGCTGGCCAGGACAGGAAGATGGGGATAGGGGGCTGTTGCCAGACCAGTCCCAGGGTTCCCATTGCTGAGAAGGACATCCATGATCAGCTGCAGGCTGGTCTCCCAGCGGATTGGCTCCCCAAGGAGGAGTACCCCTTTAAAGAGTAAAGGCATGGAGGTGAGAGTTGCAGGGCACTCTGCCTGCCCTCTGTGGCTGGCAGGAGGAAGGCCCTTAGAAGGCCAGCTGATGCCAGCTGGCACCACCCAACCACAAGCTCTTCCTCCGCAGTATACACCCCTGCAAGGGCACAGTTCCCAGAACCAGCCTTCAAAGAGCCACTCACCCATTCACCTAGGTGAACAAAGCCCAGGACCCAGGAAGGCACTTCCTAAGGGCTCCCACTTTCACTTGTATTCGCCAGTACTTCACAGAAGAGGTGAAAACAAAGAAAACCAGCAGCCAAGTCTCAAGCCTGCTTCCTCCGATGGACTAATGCTCTCCTGACCACCTCACTCACAAGTACCTGGCAAAGGGCTCATCTTCCTCAGCCACTTCTCTCTGAGCCCCAGAGGCCTGTAAACCTAACAGCTGGACAGGGGGATCCAGAGTGACACAGACCTGCATTCCAAGTCCCTGTTAATTTTCCTTTGTGAATGTGCGCAAGTTATTTACCTTCTCTAAGCCTCAGCCTTCCCAAGTATGTAATAACAATACCTACTATTGTTTAGGATAAAAATGATGTAATAAAGCACTTAACCCATGCTGGACACACAGCACTTAGCAAATGGTAGCTGCCAATATAAGCTACAAGGCCAGCGACTGAACAAAACCGGTGGTCTCAAGGGGGAAGTACTGCCCCCTAGGGAGGTGTTCTAGAAACTGGAGGGTATATTTTATTTTTTATGTTTATTTATTACTTTTGAGAGAGAGAGAGAGAGAGAGAGAGAGCGCGAGTGGGGGAAGAGCAGAGAGAGAGGGAGACACAGAACCCGAAGCAGGCTCTCCAGGCACAGAGCCCAACATGGGGCTCAAACCCACGAACTGTGAGATCATGACCTGAGCAGAAGTTGGTTTCTTAACTGACTAGGTCACCCAGGCACCCCTGGAGGATGTATTTTAATTGTAATGATCATGGCAAGGGATCATGGGAGGGGGCCAAGAATGCTAGATGCTCAGGACACTCCTACTAAACAATCAAAAACTGGCCCCTATTAACATTTGAGTGTTCCATCTGACATTCACAAAGGTGAAAAACCTATTTATAATTAATTGAGCTTAAGCCCTAATTTAATTCTACATGTAAACATAAAGTATTTTTTGGTAGAGTTTTCATACACACTCATTTTCCAAAAATGCAACTATCATGTAAGTCAAGAAAAGACTGCACTTTAACTTTTCAAAACTTTACCAATAGTTGTTCCCTATTTTGGAAAATCACTTCACCAATGACAATGCTGCCCCTAATTTCTGAGTCACAAATAAAACACACCTATATCACACCTATCACACTTATATCAGGCTGCATTTGTAGCTGTAACATTCATGGTGATTCCATGTTTTGTATTATTATTTCACTACTTTATTATGTCTTCTTGAATAATCATTTACATGTTGAAGTACATATTACCTTACTAAAAAATGTTTGTTTTATCTCTCCCTCTTACAATTAGGGCTTTAGGGGCAGCTAGGTGGTTCAGTCAGTTAAGTGTCTGACTTTGGTTCAGGTCATGATCTCATGGTTCGTGGTCTCAAGCCACGCATTGGGCTCTGCACTGATGGTGCGGAGCCTGCTTGGGATTCTCTCTCTCTCCCTCTCTCTGCCCCTCCCCGACTCACGCACTCTCTCTCAAAATACATACATACATACATACATACATACATACATACATACATAGGGCTTATGTTGAACTAGTTAATTTTTAATATACAGTATTATTCAGTACGTATTCAATTAATATACAGTATCAGTGAACTTCACTGCAGAGTAGTAAAGAGGACATTATGGTATTTTTGTTATACAAGGAAGAACTGGGTTTAATGGAGCTGTGAAACGCTGGTTTAGATAACCTCTGGGGGCCTTTCCATGCTAAGATTTTCTACACTTACAATTTTTCTGGAATACTAAGGCAAGTGACATGGGGAAGGAAAGATTAAAAACAAATGTCTCAGAGGTAGTAAGTGGCAGATCTGAGACTAGAACCCAGACGACCTGACATCCAACACCCCTAGCAACCCTACCAGTCTGTAGGCACAGAGTGGCACTAGGACAGCCTGCAGGGCCAAAAGGAGAAGCACCCAGAGCCATGCCTATCCATCCCAGCAGAGGACCTCATTACCTTCAATGGCAGGGAAGTCGTTCCTTAGAAGGGGCTGCCAAGAGACAAAGAATAGGCCCATTAATGCCACAGTCGCAGTCCACTACCAGACAGCCACACAACCAGTTTCAAGGGGTAGCAGGAGGAAAGACAGACTTTAGACAGATCAAAGACCACCCCCAGGCCTAGTCCAAGCCAAGGAGAAGCCAGATAGGACTGAGGAAGAAAATTTACAAAGAAAAGTAAAGAGAGAAAGAGCAGGGCCACCACAGAACAGTCTGAGGGAACCCACATATGAAAGTCTCCCAGGAGGAAGGGCTAGTCAGCTGTCCTTCTCCAGGACAGGAGGTAAGTTATAAGCCAAGCAAGAGTCTAGAATCAGGTAGCTCAAATGAAGGTAAGCCTATGGAGAAAAGGGAGGCCATCAGGGCATGATGGACCATTTCTCTCAACATGAGATGAGGAGGCAGGAGTCTTCAGTTTACCAATCTCCTGGAGTCCGTTCCTTTTCTAGACTATTAGTCCTGGCACTACTACTAACCAACTATGTGACCTGGGGCAGGTCCCCTCCTCTGCACGGGGCTCAGTCTCTGAGCTGCTCTAAGATCTGTTCCAACTCAGACATTCTAGTTCTCCACATAATTTGCATGGTCCTAGAAGAAAGCTTTCAAAGGCAATGAAGTGCTCTATTCAATCAGAAAGCTCCAGAGAAAGGACTAAGGCTACATAAACAAAAGTTAAGCTTGTTTGTTTATAACTACATTTTTCCATATTTTGACAGTGGTTTGACTTAAACTGTAGGCCATATGACATAGAGTTCACATGAGGAAGGGGGGCCAAAGGCCATCAAGGGCGGGCAGTCATACTCTAAAAGATCAACGAGAGGCTCCGTAACTAGTGATCAGAAGAGATAACAAGTCAAACCAGTGGTTCAAATAAGAGCCAAACCCACAAGGAATATGGACATACTCAGAATTGCTGGTTACTTTTAAAAGCAAGCTGTTTCTCATAAGGACAACTTTCCATAGCAAGCTTCAGTATAAAGTAGCAGCAATGATTAATTTCACAAAGGTTAATGATTCTCCCAAGCAACACTCAAAAAGCCAGTTGGTAAAATATAAAACTCCTCACTGGAAATGCTAAGGCTTTGAAAGGGATTCTCAGCTAATTACAAACGATGCAGAAAGGAAAGCCCTTAGGAGCCAGTTGCTCTTCTGGGCCATCCTTGTGTATCTGGGGAACAAAATCCTTGGCCAGATATGCCTCTCCAAGATGGATAAGATGAAGTTCTTAGTGGGAGGGGTTGCAAGGCTTGTAAGAAGAACCCATGTGGGGAATAAGAGGACAAAACTAAACACGAGACACCCAGGAGCATGCTCATTATTACCGTGGTCTTTGGCCGCCGCTGGAGATCCACCATGTCAAGCACAGGAAAGGCCATTCGCAGCTCATCCACAGTGACCACATTCTCAAAGCCCAGTCTACAGCAAGATTAGGAAAGCAAAGCTGGACACTTCTGGGAGATGCCTCTAAGGTGAGGGGAACCAACACAGTCCCAACCAAACTAGTCCACCCAATCCCCAGACAGGAGTAAACCAGTGAGATCCCAGACACAGCCCCGCAAGGCCCATGGCAATCCTGGAGGACAAGCCATGACTGCACAGGCAGAGCATGTATGCACACCATCACTGAATGCATCGGTGGTCACTGGGCACACTCCGGTGCCAGGTCCTATGCTGGGCACTACCAGGGCACAGAAGCACACAAGAATCTCTGGCCTCAAGCTCACTACATGCCCAGGGCCCATTTAAACCAGCACTCTGTGAACAGTGCTGCCACATGTGTTGAGTTCAAAAGAGGAGACTCCTCAGCGGGCTGGTAGCTGGACAGAGTCTAGAGCAGTCAGACGTGAGCTAACTCTTGAGGAGAAGCCAGATTCAGACAGTTTGGGGAGGCCACGAAGAGTGGAATGCCAGTGCCAACCAACCTCACCTCTCCAAGACCTGCCTCCCATTTTCTTGCCCTCAATTCCCACTTAAAATCTTAACTGGGCATGGTTTCAGATTACTTTCAAAATGAATCTCTCAAAAATGCTTCCATTAGATCACCCTAACAACAACAACACCTGCAATGACTCTCCTGCCCACATAAATAAGTCCGCTGGCCTCTTGCCCTTACTTCTGAGGTTTCCTTTCCGAGACACCACTCTTCCTCTTCTCATTCCCCACCCTGTCCCAATCCAATCTCCTGCTTTGGGGATCCATGTCTTCCCTGCTCTCTTCAGCATCCTTACCTCCTTCCCTGCATGGAAAACCATAACCATCTCCCGTGGCACAGCCACATCCCTCCATGAAGCCACCAGTCATTCCCACTCCCAGATCCTCCCTTCCCAATACCTGTGACTCTCAGAACCTGTACTGCACTCCTTGGTCTTCAATCATGTATCATCTTAAACACTCCTGCATCCTTTCTGGGTGTGCTACTCCTACCTCCTCAAGCATGAACCTTTTTTTTTTTAATTTTTTTCTAACGTTTATTTATTTTTGAGACAGAGACAGAGCATGAACGGGGGAAGGTCAAAGAGAGGGAGACACAGAATCTGAAACAGGCTCCAGGCTCTGAGCTGTCAGCACAGAGCCCGACGTGGGGCTCGAACTCACGGACCGCGAGATCATGACCCAAGCCGAAGTCAGCCATTTAACCGACTGAGCCACCCAGGCGCCCCAAGCATGAACCTTTTGAGAAAGACACAGCCCCATGTGCTTCTCTTGGTCTCCCTGCCCCTGCAGAGCACACAGCACAGGGCTGGTACAGAGGAAGTGCTCAACACAGGTTCACAAAATGAGCAAATGAATAAGCTGCTTGAGTACAGGGACCAAGTCTTCTGCCTCTTGAGTGTACACACACCCAAAAGGTTCACTGTAGATATTAGTTGATAAGTTGATTGAGCACCCCAAAGAACAACGCTAGAGCAGTCGTTCCCAAACCTAATTAGTTTTCTCTTTTAACATACAGATTGCTGATTTTTAATCTCAGACCTAGTAAACCAAGAATCTATATATGTATTTTTTAAGTTTATTTATTTTTGAGAGAAAGAAAGCATGAGCAGGGGAGGGGCAGAGAGAGAGAGGGAAGGGAGACACAGAATCCGAGAAGCAGGCTCCAGGCTCTGAGCTGTCAGCATACAGCCTGATGCGGGGCTTGAACCCATAAACTGTGAGATCATGACCTGAGCCAAAATCAGGCACTTAACCAAGTGAGCCACCCATGTGCCCCCAAGAACCTGTATTTTAAGCTCCCCAGTAGATTCCAATTCAGTGGGCTGGCTTTTGGAAACTATCAGGAACCAGGACCAGCCATACCTGGGAGCCATCCTCCCTCCCTCCAGAGCCTACCACATATCCCATAAGCTCTGGCACCATGCAGTCAGAACACCTCACTATGGTCCCCCCTCAGCCATGGAAGGAAAACTCCAGTCCTGTCCTCTCCTCTTCAGCCAGAGCAAGAATCACCAAAAGGATACATTCGGGCATTTTCCACCAGGGGCCCCTGCCCAGACACCAGCATCCGCTTGTTGTGATATTGGGAGAAGAGCTTCATGGGGCTGTGAGAGAGAATGACTTGGTCTGGCTCCACCTGTACAGACAGCCAAAAACAGAGGACAGCAGAGGTGACACAACAGTTGAAAATAATGGGGAGATAGGTGGCTTCTTTCACTTAGAAAGGAAAAAAATCTGTGCAGAAAAAAGGTGGGGGCAGCCTTTTCTGGCACCCGGACACTTCTAGACACTACCCAAACAGGTGTGAAAAGAACCTACTTTGGCTCTTGCCACAAAAAACAAACAAGCAGGAAATGCCATTAGTCGTGGGTTCTGACCACTCACCAAACCTGTTCTCAGTTCCTCCAACTGGAGACCACAGGGTTTATGTGCATGTTCTTTGTCATTGTCACAGAAATATGCCTCTGACTTTGACTTTCTGTTTTCAGTTCTACTTAAAGACTTAACTTTTTAACATTTATATAATACAAACTCCAACAATGCAGCCAATATTCACAATGTTTTTGGAACCCTCCCTGGAAGGCACAGAAGGGAACCAGTTGTACTCTTTTGCTCTGCATTCACCCCCAAGCAATGTTGAACCCAGTCGATCAGCCACTTTATTTATTCTTTTGGTTCCAAAGGGCTGTTTCCAAAAACTAAATCCACCCTTAACAAAGAAGGATGTGTCAATGTTGATATACCAAGTGGAGCTCCAAATGGGCAAAAAGGGACTGCTTTTGGGGGACAGTGTTCATTCAGTTGTGTACAACTTATTTATGAGACACAAGAGTGCCACCTGGTATACAGAGATTTAGGAAAATGTGACCCTTGCTTTCCAGGGGCTGACAATCCAAAACAGACAATCCTGGTGCCTAGAAAAGAAACAGATACAAAGACAGCAGACTGAAACTATCTAATCCATGGGCAGGATTTTTGTGCTCAACGCATAATGATATGTAAAAAAATGCCCATGCTGATGAGGCTCTACTCATGAGTCTAAGCTTGAACTTCAAGTTATTTTCTAGTACTGACCCAACTGGCCATGCCCGAGGGCTATGCAACACTGCCCGAACCCAGGAAAGGCAGCTTAGAGTTGGAAGGGGGGTGCCACCAGAACCACGTCTTTGGGCTTCCATGTCTCCACCTGCCTCACCTTGAACCCCAGCAGGGCTGACAGCTCCTGGGCTTTGCTCTGTTGTAAGATGTTCCCAGCATTCGTGACAAAGACCACGGGCACCCGCAGCTGCCCATGAGAGTTCACCAGCCTACGGAATGCTTCCAGAGCAGCAGGGATCACTCTGTGACCCCGCACCAGCACTCCATCGATGTCGAACAGGAACCCAAAAGTGGGCGCGCTCTGCACAGTGGAAAGAGAATCACCACAGCGTGAGTCAAGAGGCAAAGGGGAAGAAGGAAAAGACCCTTACAAAGTGGTGTGCCTCATTATCCCCAGGTCACCTAGAGCTTTGAATAGAAAATGAGGAGATGGAGGGCGCCTGGGTGGCTCAATTGGTTAAGCATCTGACTTCAGCTCAGGTCATAATCTTGTGGTTTGTGAGTTCGAGCCCTGTGTCGGGCTCTGTGCTGACAGCTCAGAGCCTGGAGCTGCTTCAGATTCTGTGTCTCCCTCTCTCTGCCCCTTGCCTGCTCATGCTCTGTCTCTATCAAAAATAAATAAACATTAAAAAAAAAAAGAAAGAAAAAGAAAATGAGGACATGGGATTTCTGATAAGGCAAATCCATCTATAAAAATGAATTAGTCCCTTGTCATGTATTTTTAAGGATATAAGTATTTGGTTAAAACTATCTTTACATAATTAATATAAAATAATTTTTAAGTGGAAAATACAGAAATTCAAAAACATTCCAGCACTTTAACATAACCAATCTCATCTCTTTGTTTTCTCCCATCCAAGTACTAACCAGGCCTGACCCTGCTTAGCTTCTGATTTCAGATGAGATTGGGTGTGTTCAGGGTGGTATGACCATAGACTCTTCTTTTTCTATTCTTATGCTTATCACATAGCTACAACTACACTTTATATGTTCGATTTTACATCCTGTTCTTCTTGCTTGACATTCAAATATTTTTATCTGTTACAACAGCCTTCATAATCATCTTTTACAATTTTATTACAACACACACGAAGTTAAAAAAAAAAAAACAATTCAACTGCTACAGATGATATAAAAAATTTCTCAAGTTTCTTGTCTCCTTCTTCCACTTAGTGTTGTTTCCTATCTTGTATGTTTCCAGGAACTTTTTATAAATCTATAGTAATAACTTCTTATCTGTTAACTAACACACAATGGCATTATATTTTCTTTTCTTTTCCTTCTGACCTTTTTTTTTTTTAGATACCTTTTGGTATCTCTTATTTATCTTTCCATATCAATATACATAGTTCTATCTCCTAAACATCATTTCTAGCTACATAATTCTCAGTGAATACTCCACTAACATTATATTTCCCCCTATTTTGAATACTTACATTTTCCTACATTTTTGCTACTATGAATAATGTTATAAAGAACTTCTTCATGATTACTGGTTTTTCCTTAAGCTAGATTCATAAAAGCAGGAGTAATAAGTCAAGAGTGCAGGGGCACCTGGGTGGCCCAGTCGGTTAAGTGTCTGACTCTTGATTTCAGCTCAGGTCATGATCTCGCAGTCTGTGGGATCAAGCCCCACGCTGGGGCATGGAGCCTACTTGGGATCCTCTCTCTCTCTGCCTCTCCCCTGCTTGTGTTCTCTCTCAAAATAAATAAATACACTTAAAAAAAAAAAAAAAGTCAAGAGTGCAAACATTTTGGGACTCCTGGGTGGCTCAGTCAATTGAGTGACTGACTTTGGCTCAGGTCATAATCTCACAGTTCATGAGTTCAAGCCCCCACATCAGGCTTCTTGTCAGTACAGAGCTTGCTTCAGATCCTCTGTCCCCATCTCTGTCCCCTCCCCCCTCTAAAAAATAAATAAACATTTAAAAATAAAATAAAATCATCTTAAAAAAAAAAAAGAGTACAAACATTTTAATGATGTGTAACCTATTGACAAACGTTTTCTAAAAACATGTATCAGGGCACCTGGATGGCTCAGTTGGTTAAGCGTCCAACTTCAGCCCAGGTCATGATCTCTCACGGTTCATGAGTTTGAGCCCCACATTGGGCTCTGCACTGACAGCTTAGAGTCTGGAGCCTGCTTTGGATTCTCTGTCTCCTTCTCTCTCTCTGCCCCTCCCCTACTTGTGCGCTCACTCACATGCGCTCTCTCATTCTCTCTCAAAAATAAATAAATACTAAAATAAAATTAAAATGGGGCACCTGGGTGGCTCAGTCGGTTCAGCATCGGCCTTCAGCTCAAGTCATGATATCACACACAGTTCATGGGTTCAAGTCCCGCATCAGGCTCTCCTTGCTTCGGATCCTCTATGTCCCCCTCTCTCTGCCCCTCCCTTGCTCATTCTCTCTTTCTCTCTCTCTCTCAAAATAAATAAACAAACTTAAAGCTTAAAGTAAAAAAATAAAAACATGTGTCAACTTACACGGCCACTGGTAATGAATGCACTTTATGCTTGCCGATAATAATTTTCATATGTATCAAAGAGTTTGTTAATTATCAAAGGTCCTGTTAATTTAAAAGCTTAAAAATAATGGTATCTCTCTCAATATGTATTTCTTGGAACTTATAAAGTTGAACATTGTCCTTAAGTTTATTTATTTTTTTTTTAGTAATCTCTACACCTAACATAGGGCTACAACACATAACCCTGAGATAGAGTCACATGCTCCTCCTACTGAGCAATCAGGCACTCTGAACGTTGTCCTTTTTTTTAAAAAAAATCATTCTTTGGACGCCTGGCTGGCTCAGTTGGTGGAGCATGTGACTCTTGACCTTCGGGTCTTGACTCCAAGCCCCACGTTGAGGAAAGAGATTACTTAAATTAAAAAAAATTGTTTAAGGGGCACCTGGGTGGCTCAGTCAGTTAAGTGTCCAACTCTCAATTTCGGCACAGGTCATGATCTCAAAGTCGTGGGATCAAGCCCTGCAGAGGGTTCTGCACTGACAGCGCGGAGCCTGCTTGGGATTCTCCCTCTCCCTCTCGCTCTGCCCCTTCCTCCCTCTCTCTCTCTCTCAAAAATAAACATTAAAATAAAAGGATAGGATATTAAGTTATATTAAGGAATTACTAATGTTGTTAGGTATGACAGCATTGTAGTTATGTTTAAAATGTCATTTTCTTAGACGTACACACAGAAGAATCTGAGGGTAAAGTGATAAGAAATCAGCAATTCATTTTAAAATCTTACAGCTGGAAAAAACAAAAAATCAAAAAATAAAAGCTTAACACTGGAAAAAAAGAGAGAGGAAGAACATAAACAAAGCAAGTGTGGCAAACTGTCATTAACTGCTAAATCTGGGAGATGGTTATATGGGTTCATATTATTGGTTTTGGATTTTTGAAAACTTACATAGTTAAAAAAAAATAAAATGTCTCATTTGTGCTGATGGCTACAAAATTTAACCATACATAGTTTTAATGCCCATATCCTAAATAGTCACAAAAGTTGCTCTCTTAGAAATAAGAATCCACAGACCCTGCTACCGAAAACCTTTTTCAGGACAATTTAGCAATGTCTTTAAGGCTCCCTCATCTCTAACTATATAAATGAGTAATCATACACCTCCAACCCTTAGATGAATGTATACAGAGAAACCAAGCACTCAGTAACAAGAAAGTGAAGGTACAATTGTAACAAATGTGCCACATTAACACCCAGATATTAGTAACACAGGAAACTGGGGGAAGGGGGAATATATATAGGATTCCTCTACAGTTTCTGTTCAATTTTTCTGTAAACCTAAAACTTTTCTAAAAAATAAAGTTTATTAAGTTCTTTAAACGAAGTTATCTATATAGAAAGAGACCTTCTCCTTTCTTTTTTTTTTTTTTTTTTCATTTTTCTTTTCATTCCCTTCTGTATCTGTGTTCTGATTTTTCTTCTGCTATCACTTATTTTGTTATCTTTTGTTTTTAACTAGTCCTGGGTATTAGGCCAAATCCTAAAGTTCTTATCTTGTGGCACTGATAAAATGTATGGTTTAGGTTTGGGTTTCATTTTTAATGTTTATTTTTGAGAGAGAGACAGACAGACAGACAGACAGAGAAAGGGGAGGGGCATGGAATCCTGAATCTGAGCTGTCAGAGTCTGATGCAGGACTCAAACTCACCGGCCGCAAGATCATGACCTAAGCCGAAGTCAAGACACTTAACCAACTGAGCTACCCAGGTGCCCCAAAATGTGTGGTTTTAAGATTAGTTTGAAGTGGGGCGCCTGGGTGGCGCAGTCGGTTGAGCGTCCGACTTCAGCCAGGTCACGATCTCGCGGTCCGTGAGTTCGAGCCCCGCATCAGGCTCTGGGCTGATGGCTCGGAGCCTGGAGCCTGTTTCCAATTCTGTGTCTCCCTCTCTCTCTGCCCCTCCCCCGTTCATGCTCTGTCTCTCTCTGTCCCAAAAATAAATAAACGTTGAAAAAAAAAAAAAAAAAAAAGATTAGTTTGAAGTGAAGGGACTACTAAGATGTTCCTTTGTATTTTTGCTTCTAACCTGGAATTGGTTTGGTATGTTTTCAACAACAGCATTAGAACTGTCTACTTTACTGTCTACTCCAATCACTTCCACATTTAAGAGAACTTACTATCTGCCAGTCATTGTGCAAAGTACCCTACATATATCAGAGAAAATACCCTACAGATATTCTTACAAAAACACTGCATGGTAAGTAATATCCTCAATACATAGATGGAGAAATTGAAGCTTAGGAAGCTAAGTAATTTGCCTTAAGTCATTTAGTAAACAGTACAGGCAGGCTTCAATTCTAAAGCTAGTACTCTGAAATGCTGACACTACATGCCTTTCTTCCCTTTTTCTACTCTACCAGAAAGTCACTTGGAAATATCACCTGCAAAGACGCTAGAGTCAATACAATCGTTATAAGACAAAAAGTCCTTTTACCAAAATAGTCTCATTCCATGCTTCCAGCATGGCCACTTTTAGCTCTGTGGCACTAGTCAAGTCACTTAACTTCTTTGAATCTTAGCTGCTCCATATGCAAAAATGAGAACAGTGATAACACAGCTGTTAGGAGCTAGGACTCTGGCACCATACTGCCCTGGATTCCGGATTCTACCACTTACCAGCTGTACACCCTTGGGAAAGTTGCTTAACCTCTCTGTGCTTCAGTCCCCCCATCTGTAAAATGGAATAACGGTACTTACTTCATTGAGTTGTCATAAAAATTGTATATATTAGTAATTGTGAAGTGTGTGGCACAAAGTGCTGTTTTTAAAAATAAGTATTTAAAATTATCAAAGGGTTACCATGAAAGCACTACATAAATGTATAACATTATCATCATTACACACAGAAATTGTGATTTTAGAAAACGAAGTGATCCTCTTAAAAAAAAAAAAAAAAAAGACAAATGGCCCAGGGGGAAGTGAGGGTGACAGATCTGACTACCTGCCTTATTAGGGTCCTGGCACAGTTGTCCACCAGCTGTTTGACCTTACAAAGAAAAGTACTTAAAAACTTGACTCCAAGCTTCAGCTTCCTTACTACAGGGTTATATCTACCTCCAAAGTTGTGGAATTATCACTTAAGCACCGGGACAAATTGGGGACCCTGCACCAGTTCTCTTCCTCTAGCCCCTCAGAGCTTCCCCTACATTCTGCATGTAACAGAGGCTCATTATAAGCATGGCCCACAAGCGAATGGAACCAAAGTAAAAAAGTCGCACAAAACCCACATTTATCTCTGGGCTGTCCGTTTATATAGGCGCGGATCCCAGAGGGGAGTCTATCGCAAGTCCCCAAATCTCTTTCAAATGTAGCTGAAATATCAAAACCGAAAGATTCTCATCCTGAAAAATCACAGAGGAAATGCAAGAATCACACTCTGACCAGGAAAACAGAAACACAGAAATTGCGGAGTAACTTTGGAGACGAAAGCAGCGAACGGCCAAGAAACAATCCTGGTGCGACTTTTGGGTTTGTTTTGTTCATTCTCTAGCTGGAGTAACTTTTCTTTCAGGCCGAAGGCACGGCAAATCCCCTGACTGAGGGGGAGGCGGGACACGCCAGGGACACTCGTGCTCTGGGAAAGAACGAAGCGCACCGAGGTCAGTGGCCTAGTAAAAGCCATTTCCCAGGAGGCCGGGGATGCCGGAGTGGCCCGGCCCCTCCCTCCCTCCCGGCGGCTCCGGCCCCATCCCCAGCCCTGAGGACCTGCTCGGTGGGAACCTGGACTTTCTCACCTGTGCGGAGTCCGCGGCGTAACCTCTTCTGGGGCAGCGGCCCCGGAGTCCCGCCGCCGCGCGCGCCGCCCCCCACCAGAGCCCCGGCACCGCACCGACCGCCCCCAGGCTGCGGAGCACAGCCATCCGGCCGCCCGTCGCGCGCACGTGCAGACAGTCGCCACGGCCCGCGGCCGTCCCCGCCCACGTCCCCGCTGCGCAGCCAATCAGCGGCCGGGGAGCTCTCGGGCCGATCGGTGCCCGAGACATCTCGGGAGTTGTAGTCTCGTGTCCGTGTCTGGAAGCCCGGTGAGGCGCGAGCCAGTTGGGGCTAGGGGTGTGACTGAGTTCTGAGTCAAGCTGGGCACTGGGTTGAGCACGAGCGGGGCGGGGCAGGCCAGGGGCAGCGGCAGGAACAGGGGCCGGGACTCAACCAGGTGCAGAAAGTTCTTGCCCGGCGGGCCGTGGTGGGGGTTCCGTTGGAGCGAAGAGGCGCAGGCCAAGTCTGGCCCTTAGTAGACGGACACTTGGGGTGACAAGCCAGTATGCACGGCCTATGTACCTGCGGACTTCCTGGAACATGCGTTTCAGACTGAAGTCCCAGCTCCCTCAACCTTCGGTGACTTTATGAGAGAAAAGAAACTGTGTGGAGGGAATCAATCCTTATTTGCAAGGGGGAGGGAGAGGCAAAGTTTTCTTTTGATGTTCAAGTTCCCTGAACACCAATCAAGGAATTCTTGTAGGATACCAATTATTCATTCTTGTAGTCTTTCAGTAAATATTCGCTATGGTCCTCCTTCCTGCCCGGCTGTGTGCTAATTCCTGGGGAGACTATATGCATAAATAATCCTGCAAACTTACACTTTGTAGGGAGGTTGAATCAGGACTAGAATACAAGGGAGAAAATAACTGTCCCAAAAGAGGGTCAGATAACTAAGAACACCTTTGCTTTTGAGCACGGCTGTTTGTACCATTTGAAATGTGTAAGATGCCCCCTTTTAGACCTTTGATCTGTCCCCTGGGTCTAGTTACACCAAGAATGGCTGAGTCCACAATATATTTAGCATTAGGTAAGAGGAAACAAGGGGGGCGTCGGGGATGGACAGAGACTGTGCTAACTCAGAGATTAGTTAGCAATATCCTCTGATCTTCAACTTTGAAGGCCAAGATCTTAATTTTGTCAGTTCAGGTGCAACTGAGCAGGATCTGGCAGACTGATTCACATTAACTAAACCTATCATAGCCCAACTCATAAACTCTGCCAGGGTATGTGGCTTTCCAAGATTGAAATGTTCCTAATCTCTTCCTGCTATCAAACTACCTAGAAACTGCTTTAGCAGGTACAAGATTTCTTGGTGTAATGATTTTAAAATATGTCCACAATTTATTTGACAATCCTCTTCTAAAAAGGTGTTTATTCCCCTCCTATTGAGTATGGGCTGGACTTAATGCATATTTTTTTTTTAATTTTTTAACGTTTATTCATTTTTTGATAGAGACAGAGCATGAGTGGGGGAGGAGAAGAGAGAGGAAGACACAGAATCCGAAGCAGGCTCCAGGCTCTGAACTGACAGCACAGAGCCCTACTCGGGGCTCAAACTCACAGAGTGTGAGATCATGACCTGAGCTGAAGTCGGACACTTAGCTGACTGAGCCACCCAGGTGCCCCGGACTTAATGCATATTTAATAAATAAAATGAAGCATGCATAAATATAAGTAATTAATAAATAAATAAATTTTAAACATGAAGTAGAAGTAACACTGTGAAGTAACACTGTGATTGCCAAGGCTAGGCCCTAAAAGATACTGTGGCTTTTCTACCTTGTTCTTGTTTGGCTCATTCATTCTAAGGAAGTCAAATACACTTAAAGACACTCAAGCCAACTCTCTGGAAAGGCCCACAGGATAAAAACCTGAAGCCCCCCCACCAATAGTCATGTGAAGAAAGCCATCTTTCAGGCAGGTCCTCCAACCCTCATGGACATCTTGGCCAAAACCTCATGAACAACTGTAAGACAAAACTACCCAGCCAAGTCACTCTTGAATTTCTAACCCTCAAAAACTAGGAAATAATAAGTGTTTGTTGTTTAAGCCAGTAAGTTTGGGGGTAATTTATTGCACAGCGAGAGGTAACTAATACACTTGATGATCACAATTATATCATAATCACTGCTATTCCATCTCCAGAGGTTTTGCAACCTGAGTCACTGTGTTCTGTATCTGGATCTGCTTTGCTTTCCATCTTCCCCACCTGTGCACTGAACTCCATGAAACTTGAGCCATCCCTGGCAGGAATCAGAAGTAGCCTGGTTTGTTTCAGGAAAGGTGACAGAACACGTATATCTGGGAGGTTCCGATATGGCTATTGTAATTAATACTCTCTGGGTATTTATGTATGTGCGTGTGTGTTTAAATATTGGTAAGTCTTCCTTATATTCTCTAGGAGTTCGTAAGCCAGAAACGATTAAGAAACATCCTTGAGAGCAAGGTGCCTCTCTGATTCACCTTTGTCTTCCTCATAGGTCATATTGTGGTAACTTGCACTTGATGGGTGCTCAATTAATATTAGTAGGCAAATGAATGAATATCCATACTCCTGCTGTCCCTATAAACTTGGTCACATATATTTGTATGTACACCTGAGTGCATAAGCCTGCTCATATCTACGCACATACTTTGTGTTAGTTAGGACTAGGATTGGCTATAAGTAACAGAAACCTCCAAAGAGTAGGGCTTAAATAAAGTAGAAATTTGTTTCTTTCATAGAAACTAAGTTGGGAAAGAACAGTGAGGCTTGGTATTGTGACTCCATCAACTGATTAGCTACCCAGGCTCCTGTTTTGCTCCTTTACTGTCTTCACTGCACAGCTTCCACTTCATGGTCCAAGATAACTGCTCAAACCCAGATATTATGTTCATATGCCAGGCATCAGGAAAAAAGAGACAAAAAAGGGTATGCCATCTCCCTACAGGTACAATTTCCAGAAGTCTTACATAGGTATACCTCATTCTACTGCACTTCACAGATAATACATTTTATAAAATGTTTATTTATTTATTTTGAGAGAGAAAGAGCATAAACGAGGAAGGGGCAGAGAGAGAGAGAGAGGGAGAGAGAGGATCCCAAGCTCTGTGCTGACAGCACAGAGCCTGACGCAACACTTGATCCCACGACTGCAAGATCATGACCTGAGCCAATATCAAGAGTCAGACACAACCACCTGAGCCACCCAGGTGCCCCCAGATAATGCATTTTCTGCAGATTGAAGGTTTGTGGGCACCCTGCTTGAGCAAGTCTATCAGTGCCATTTTTACAACAGCGTTTGCTCACATCATGTCTCTGCATCACATTTTGGTAATTCTTGCAATGTTTCAAAATTTTTCATATTATTATATTGTTATGGTGATCTGTGATAAGTGATTATGACTTGCTGAAACCTCAGATGATAGTGAGCATTTTTAGCAATAAAGTATTTTTTAAATTATGGTATATCAGGGGTTTTTCTTTAGGCATAGTGCTACTGCACACTTAGTAGACTACAGTATAGTATAAACCTAACTTTAAATGCACTGGAAACCAAAAAATTTACTTGACGTGCTTTATTGTGATATTCACTTTGTTTCAGTGGTTTGGAACAGAACTCACAATACATCCCAGGTGTGCCACATCTGCTTATACCTCACTGGCCAAAACTTAATCACATGGCCACACCTAGTGTCAAAGAAAGTTGGAAAATGTAGCCTTGTACCTGGTTAAAAATAGGGGTGTCCTTTTCCACATAAAAAGAGAATAAAGGGAGGTGCTTCAGTGGCTCAGGACCTGTATGAGCTTTCCTGGCACCAGTGCTGCAGCTGGTCACCAACCTGGTGACCCAGTCTCAGATGAATTATGTGACCCTAATTTGTAGCCAGGTGATATTTACAGAAAAACTTCAGGGGCGGGGCACCTGGGTGGCTCAGTCCGTTGAGTGCCCGACTTCAGCTCAAGTCATGATCTCACGGGTTGTGGGTTCGAGCCCCATGTCAGGCTCTGTGCTGACAGCTCAGAGCCTGGAGCCTGCTTTGGATTCTATGTCTCCCTCTCTCTCTGCCCCTTTCCCACTCACACTCTATCTCTTTCTCTCAAAAATAAATAAACATTGAAAAAAATTTTTAAAAAGAAAAAAGAAAAACTTTAGGGGCACCTGTGTGGCTCAGTCAGTTAAGCATCCTACTTCGGCTCAGGTAATGATTTCATGCTTTGTGAGTTCAAGCCCCACACTGGGCTCACTGCTGTCAGTGCAGAGCCTGTTTCAGATCCTCTGTCCCCCTCTCTCTCTGCCCCTTCCCTGCTTGTGCGCTCTCTCTCAAAAATAAATAAACATTAATATAAATAAACAAATTAAAGAAAAACTTGAAACCCCCCAGGCTAAAGTACTTTATCCTTGAGTGCACTCCTCCAGACCTTTGCCCTCCTTACCCCTGGCTGCAGAGAGGGTGGAGGGGTGACTTTCTGACACTTTGTCCCATCTGTAGAAGAAAATGAAGAACTCACGGAGCCATCAGTCCACACTGATGGGTTCTCCTCACAGCCCCATGCTCCTGCTCAGATGCTCCTTGTCCCCAGCACTGCCAGTGTTTCATGCCTTTGCCATGTGCTCTGTTCCCTTTCCTGTTCTCTCCCAGTCACTCACCACCTGCTCCAGGGCACTCCAGCCGGAGAAGCTTGTTGACCCAGAGTGTGTGTAAGCTGTCCTGAATACCAAGCCGGATCTTGCTCCAAGAGCAGGCTATGAGGAAAGGGCTCCTCAGAGACTCAGGATATAAGCGGGCAGCTCAGCTTGGCACACCAACCTTGTTCCCCCTGCCACACCTGTGCTCTGTCCAACATGTCCATGTGAAATGCAAGCTGATTTCTGAGGTGGGGATGGCAATTAAATGGAAAGGAGAGGGGTAAACGAAAGAAGGGGGAAACTGGAGAGGAAGAGTAGAGAGAAAAGCAAGAGACAAGACTGATGAAGAAAATGCTAAAAATCCTACACACAGAAGAGTGAAGGAAGAGGAAAAAAACAACAGAACGGAGAATCCTAAACATCTTGGAAGCATGTGATTCCAAGTGAACCCTTGGGCTGGATTCTCAATAGCCCCAGGGGTCTACCACCCCCTGCTCAAAGCCTGTGGCCCTTCCTCTGACTTCCTGCTACCTGCCCTTCCTGAGCTCTTTTTGTCTTTTTTTTGTTTTTTTAATTTTTAGACTAGTCAAGTAAAGCAGTGGAAGTAGAGAAGGAACAAAGAAATTTGTAACTGGCTGTGATCAATTAATTGTAAAACCACTGTACCCAGACCAGCCCCTCTTAGGCATTTTCAGCTCCTCAGACCTTCCCTGGACTGGATCCCCAGGCTGCCCTGTACTTCTGGGTCAGGGCAGCACCAGGCCGCTCCAAATATAGTTAGTTCATTGTTCATTCCCTCCTTTGAGGAGCCCTAAGGGGAACATTTACCCACTGCAGCTCAGCCCTCACACTCTTCTGCCACTGGCCCTCAGGGAGCCTCTGAGGAGAACCCACAGGGCCCCATCCTGCAAGCTCCATCCTGACTGACTAGCACACAGGTGTTCCATTCCTGTGAGCTCCAAGCTAGGGCTCAGGGTGAATGGGGCCGGGAGGAGTCTGACTGCCCTCCAAAGCCCAGGCTCTTGAGTAGCTGAGCAAATGGAGGAGCTGCCCCTCTCCAAGCCCCGACTCGGTGTGATCCTCACCTGGTTGCTGCCCCTGCATCTTCAGCCCTGCACAAGTCACACAATGCCTAGACTGGCTGCTCTTCACTGGAATGCAAAGACCTAGGGGCACTGTCTATGAAACAGCCCTATGGGAAGAATCACACCTATGTCTTATCAACACTCTAAGTGTCTGGGGTTCCTGGATGGCTCAGTCAGTGAAGCACATGACTCTTGATCTCGAGGTAGTGAATTCGAGTCCTACATTGGGTATAGAGATAACTTAAAAAAAATTCTAAGTCCAATTGTCAATTTACAGGAAATATGCAGGCCAGAGGAACATGTTAAAGAATACTCCTGGGCTCATTTCCTTCCATGGACACCACTTGGTAACACCCACATCAGTATAAATAGCCCAGAAAACAACCAAAGACTGGCAGAATATACACGCCAGAGCTAAATATAAAGAAGCCATATCGAAGAGGGTAAGAAGGGTGGAAATGTGGTCAGGAGCTAAATGGACCCAGGGACTGTCTGCATTTGAGAGGGACACAACAGGCACAGAGAAGAGAGAGTGTCAGATCCCCAACTGGGCACCACAGGCATGGGGAGACATGCACAAGGAAGATGAATCTCCAAAACATTTGGCTTTCAAAACTAGAGGGGCCCAACAATCAGGAGGGCTTAACACCTGAACTTTAAAAATGAGTTGGCTCAGCTCTGGGAGAGCCAAGAGGGTAGAGTCTCCACCCTTAAGAGACAGCATAACGAACAGCCCCATTGAGATACAGCATAGAATCAGTAGTTTGAAAAATGCCTGGAGTATATGGGAAGTTATATTTACTAATCTCAGAGTGTGTGATGGAGGAGCAGGGATCACTGGGAGACCTTTCCAAGAACAAAAGAGCTGGCAGGCACCATTTCTTTCCCCCCACCTCAGCCAAGAGGCACAGACACCCACAGGAACTGGTGCAGTGGCAACATTCTCCACCTAACTTGCTAACTGTATGCCCTGCCCCTGTGCTCTTCTGCAGACCCACTCCTCCAACCTGGCCTCGGCAGGAATTTTCCCCAGTGGCTACAGGTTCCCCCTGGCAGCTGGTTGGCTAGGACCTTGCTGGCACCATGTGGCCCATCCCTGCATTCTCCTATGGAACTGTCTCCTCCAACATGCCCTTGGTAAGAGTCGATCCAAACCTGCACCACAAGCCTGGCAGTGTGTGAGCAGCCCCAAAAGGAGCCAGCACCACCCTCAAAATGACTACTACCCCAGGGAGAGGGGAAGAAAATGACACACACCAGTTTAACTGCAGCCCCAGTAGTGGAATGGGGGAAAACATCTGGTCTGACTGCAGGCCATGTCCACCATGGAAAGTTTCTCAGAGGATAACACAGGGAGAACACCCAGAAGCTCTGGAAAACACCTAATGTAACTCAACTCAAACCCGAAGTGGTCCCATACTGGCCCACTAACAACACAGGGACCAAACCCTACTCACAACAGGCAATGCAGTTGACTAGACTGACGGCAAAAGTGGCTTAGCCACAACAGCAGGGCACACACAACACACATAGGAGAACATACCCACAGCACAGCCCTGAAGCACCAGGTTCTAGTGAACAGGGGACACTGCACTGCAGAGCACTATAGGACCTCTTCTTCACAAGGCCACTACTTTCAAGAGTAGGAGACATAGCTGACTTTCCTAACACATAGAAATGACAGAGTTACACAAAATGAGGAAACAGAGTAATATGCCCCAAAGGAAAGAACGGGACAAAATCACAGCAACAGAACAAAACGAAACAGAGATAAGTAATATGCCTGATAGAGAATTTAAAGTAATGGTCATAAAGACACTCACTAGACTTGAGGAAAGAACTTCAGTGAGACCTTTAACAAAGAGATAGAAAACATAAATAACCAATCAGAGATGAAGAACTCAATAACTGAAATTAAAAATACACTAGAGGGAATAAACAGCAGACCAGAGGAAGCAGAAGAAAGCATCAGAAACACAAGAAAGAGGTGTTGGTGAGGACGTGGAGGAAAAGGAACCCCTGTGCACTGCCGGTGGGAATGCAAACCGGTGCAACCTCTGTGGAAACCAGTATGAGGGTGCCTCAAAAAATTAAAAATATAATTACCATATGATCCATTAATTCCACTACTTAGTATTTACCCAAAGAATATGCAAACACTAATTTGAAAAGATATGTGCACTCATGTTTATTGCAGCATTATTTACAATAGCCAAGTTATGGAAGCAGCCCAAGTGTCCATCGATAGATAAACAGATAAAGAAGTGGTGCAGGGATGCCTGGGTGGCTTAATAGGTTGAGCTTCCAGCTCTTGATTTCAGTTCAGGTCATGATCCCAGGGTTGTGGGATTGAGCCTCACATCAGGCTCTGAGCTGATATAGCAGAGCCTGCTTGGGATTCTCTCTGTCCCTCCCCTCTCTCTCTGTCCCTCCCCTGCTCACATGCGCTCCCTAAATAAATAAATAAACAAATAAATAAATAAATAAATAAATAAATAAATAAAGAGGGGTGCCTGGTTTTCTCAGTCAGTTGAGCATCTGACTTCAGCTCAGGTCATGATCTCACCATTCATGAGTTTGAGCCCCGCCTTAAGCTCTCTGCTGACAGCATGGACCCTGCTTCAGATCCTCTGTCTCCCTCTCTCTGTCCTTCCCTCTCTCTCTCTCTCTCTCAAAAATAATAAACATTGGGGAAAAAAGAATGAAATCTTGCCACTTTCAACAACACCAATGGAGCTAGAGAGTATAATATTAAGTGAAATAATACCAAGACAAATACCATATGATTTCACTCATATGTGGAATTTAAGGAGCAAAACAAGTGAACAAAGAAAAAAGAGACAAAAAACAGACTCTTAATTTTTTTTCATGTATTTTAGAGAGAGAGAGAGAGAGTGCTTGCAAGTGGGGGAGAGGGAGAGAAAAAGAATCTCAAGCATGCTCAGTGTGAAGCTGGTCATGGGTCTTGACCCCATGATGCTGGGATCATGACCTGAGCCAAAACCAAGAGTTGGATGCTCAACCATCTGAGCCACCCAGGTGCCCCTAGACTCTTAACTATAGAGAACAAACTGGTGGTTACCAGAGGGGAGGTAGGTGGGGGAATGGGTGAAACAAGTGAAGGGGATTAGGAACACACTTTATCATCATGAGCACTGAATAATGTATAGAATTATTGAATCACTATACTGTAAACCTGAAACTAATATAACACTGTGTGTTAATTATATTGGAATTAAAAAAAAGAAAAGAATACTATAGGAATGCAATAAGCAAGTTCCAGACTGGGAATGTTCTACAGGTCAAACCTAGTTTTTTCTCCAAATAAATTTCAAGAAACAAAAAAAATAAGGAGGGGGGAGGGATCACAGGCAGACAGATCCAGAGGTGTGGCTGAACTGACCTTCAGTCATCACCATTAGAAATCAGAACCATTATCTACCTCCCTGCAGAACCTGGACAGCAACAGCGAGCAGCTAGTGATGGAGCATTCATAAATGGAAGACAGGGTTGCAGTCCCACGGGAATGGAAAGAAAGAACCATGTGCACAACCATCCTAGCCCTCCCCTAGCTTTGCTTTGCTTGCGAGCTCTGATGCCAGGGTCTGAAGTGTAGAGTCAGGATTTCTCAACCTCGGCACTACTGACATTTTGAGCAGGATAAGTCTTGTGGGTGGCCATGTTGTCCACTGTAGGATGCTTAACAGCATTTCTGTCAATAGCACCCCATCCCACACTGCCTCCCAAGCTGGAACAACCAAAAATGTTACCACACATGGCCAAAATGTGGGGGCACCATTGCCCCTGTTGAGAACCACTGGGGTAGACATTCCTCTAACCCTCTGAGTTAGACAGAGTAGCAGGAGTACCAGAATTCCCATTTCCTGAATGCTGGGCTTCACAATTCTGAAGAGACCCCATGAGGAGAAGCTGAGTTTCTCATACTCAACCTCTGGTTCCCTCTTTTTAATCCCACACCCCTTCCTAGCAGTGGAGATGCTTAGATTCTCTATATAATCATATCTCATTGCCAATTGGCATCACCCTGATTTGTATATAGGGAAGATGTGTTCATTTCTTTAAACTTTTTTTTTAAGAATCTTTATGCCATTTCTTTAAACTTTTTCTTTTTTTAAGAATCTTTATGCCCAAGGTGAGACTCAAACTCATGACCCTGAGATCAAGAATCACATGCTCTACCTATTGATCCAGCCGGGTGCCCCTCTGTTCATTTTTTTATAACCCAGGAGTAGGGAAACCTCTATGAACCAAAATTCAGAGGCAATTTTTTCAAAGGATTGATACATTCAGTTACATACCATTAAAAATCTTTTGCATGGCAAACAAAACAAAACAGCCCTACCTGTTAAGTCAAAAGACAAATGAAAAGGTGGGGAAAAAATGATTTCACTTGATATCACAGCTCAAGATTGAATATCCCTACTATATAATACTCCTGAAAAGCAAAAGGAAAATACCAAAAACCAAGCCCTACAGAAACATGGGCAAAATATAGACAAACAAGTTACAGAAGAAGAAATGAAAACGGACTTTAAACATATGAAAAGTTCATTTCATTCATAAGAAGAGAAATTCAATCTAATATTTTACTGAGATACCATTTCTTATTATCAGATTGTAAAAAATCAAGAAGTTTGATAACATACTCTGTTGGCAATACCATGTGGAAACAGGCATTCTCATTTACTGCTGGATTCTACAACCCCTAGGGAGGGAAATTTCTCAATATCTAACAAAATTACATATGCATTTTCTCCTTGACCCATCAATCCCATTTTGAGACTCTTTCCCAAACTTGTAGAAATACAAATTAATTTATTCATGACTTTTTCATTGTGGCATTACTTGCAATTAAGAAAAAAGAAAAAAGAAACAACTTAAGTATCCACCATGGGGGATTGGTTGAATATACCACAGGACATCTCCACAATGGAGCACTGTGTAGTCAAACCAAGAAATGAGTGACATCACTATGCAGATTATGGATTAATCCTGAGTATATAGTATAAAGTTAAAAAAAAAGTCAAGTATACATATTAGGCTACACTTTGTATAAGAATTGGGGGACACACAAATACATACATATGTATGTATGTATGTATGTATGTATATACATATATATAGTATATTTATTTTTATTTCCAAATATATGTGGCTTATAGTTTTGGGGAAATACAATTAACTCAAAAAGTTAGTAAACATCCAGTTCATTCCACTGAGAGTAACACCATGGCTAAGATCATGCCTAGTTATACTTTTTAAGCCTGAAGACTCTGGTCTTCCACTGGTTGGATTTTTAGCTTTGACAGTCCCTTCTATGTCAAGTTAATGGCAGCCTCCATGAGGCTGGAGGAAATGTAAGCCTTGAGCAGAAAGGGCTTGGGCAGAGGACTGAAAATCTCAGTCCTCTCTGTCCATGTCTGCTGCAGTCTCTCTACTTTTGAATGAGGAGGCACTCGTCTTATCCTGCTGAGGCTGGAAGCAGTTTGAGATATGGAAGCAGCTGGCCTGTTCGACCTGACATCACCAACTTAGATACTGGTCTCCTGAAGAAAGCACCTTCCTGAGCAAAGCTGTATTCTCATTACCATCTGTCTCTGCTTACCAAGTGTCCACCCTTGTCTAGAGTTGACCTTCCTGAAAGTGGCAAGAAGAAGCCAGCAAATACTAATATTGTGAATTTTTCTTTCCTCTCTGTATAATGTTATGTATAGCCTTGACTGGTGCATGATCTGTCTTCCAGGGAAAACAGACAACAGGTTGAATAGATCTATATTGAGTCATGCTACTAGCTTTCTACTAGCCAGTGATTTATAACGCCTCTACTGTTTCTCTGCTTCCACAGAACAAAAGCCCCATATTTTAGGTTATTTTACATGCTGCACTCAACTTCCAGGTACTATATTTGGTATAATTAGGATTGAGTTTAGCTATGAGAAACATAAAATCCGAAGTGGCAATAGCTTCAACATAAGAAACATTTCTTTGTCTCTCATGTAAATAAAGGCTGGAAGTAGTCAATCCAAGGCTGGCAGAGTGATACACAGGTGTTAGAATCCAGACTTCTTCCATTGGTTTTTCAGCATACACCTCAACATCTAGCTTTAATCTCATGGCTTAATATGGCTGCCTGGGCTCTAATCATCACATCAACATTTTAGCTAGCGAGAAGGTAGAAGAGATAGAAGACAGTTGGTCCCTTTAAGGACTCCTCCCACAAGTTATATACACACTTCTACTCACAGACCATTGACCAGAACTTAGTCATATGGCCACATACAGCTGCAAAGGAGGCTGGGAATGGTAATCTTCATTTCAGGCAGCCATGTGTCCAACTGAAAATCATAAGTCTCTATTTCTAAGGATACAGGGGTAACATATACCATGAGACAACATCAGTCTTTGCCATATTACTCCTGAAGCAGAGCATAAGAGAAGGAGTTGGTCCTCATCTCAGATCACCAGGCTGTATGGTTACCCAACTTGTCCTCACCAGGTTTCCTTCCAAGATTAACTCAGGGTTTGATTTTTTTTTCCCAAAAGGATGATATCTCTTTCCCCCATGCAATATTCCTATTGGCCTTCCTATATGGTCTATAGGTTTCTATGGTCATGGTTTCTTCCTACAGTGTTAACTCTTCCTTAAGAGCATAGGAGAACAGAATGTCAAAGCCAGAAAGGTCTCTAAGAAACACACAGCTCCAGAATGGGAGAAAATATTTGCAAATGGCATATAACATAAAGGGTTAGTATCAAAAATCTATAAAGAACTTACTAAACTCAACACCCCAAAAAACAAACAATCAAGTGAAGAAATGGGCAGAAGACATGAATAGACACTTATCCAAAGAAGACATCCAGATGGCCAACAGACACATGAAAAGATGCTCAACATCACTCATCATCAGGGAAATACAAATCAAAACCACAATGAGATACCACCTCACACTGGTCAGAGTGGCTAAAATTAACAACTCAGGAAACAACAGATGCTGGCAAGGATGTGGAGAAATGGGAACCCTCTTGCACTGTTGGTGGAAATGCAAACTGGTCCAACTGCTCTGGAAAACAGTGTGGAGATTCCTCAAAAAGCTAAAAATAAAGCTACCCTACAACTCAGCAATAGCACTACTAGGAATTTATCCAAATAATACAGGAGTGCTGATTCATAGGGGCACATGTACCCCAGTGTTTATAGCAGTGCTATCAACAATAGCCAAAAGAATGGAAATAGCCCAAATGTCCATCGAATGATGAATGGATAAAGAAGACATGGTATATATACACAATGGAATACTAGTCAGTGATGAAAAAGAATGAAATCTCGCCATTTGCAGCAACCTGGATGGAACTGAAGGGTATTATCCTAAGCAAAATACGTCAGTCAGAGAAAGACAGATATCATAAGATTTCACTCATATGTGGAATTTGAGAAACTTAACAGAAAGACAATGGGGAGAGGGAAGGGAAAATAAGGTATAGAGAGGGAGGCAAGCCATAAGAGACTCTTAAATACAGAGAACAAACTGAGGGTTGATGGGGGTGGGGGAAATGGGTGATGGGATAGAGGAGGGCACTTGTTGGGATAACCACTGGGTGTTGTATGTAAGTGATGAATCATGAGAATATATTCCTGAAACGAAGACTACACTGTATGTTAGCTGACTTGGCAATAATTAAAAAAAAAAAAAAAAAGAAAGAAAACACTCAGCCCAGCACCTGTAGTGACAAAAATGAGCTCTTTGACTTTAGAGGCTGTGAGCAGGTTTGACAAGGGTCAATGCACACACACACTCACATGAGCTAGAGCTCAGACCTCCAGGGCCAGCACTCTGTTCTCTCTCCTGTATTGGTCTTTTCAAATGACTCCTATGTCCAGGCAGGTCTGCGCAGTCACCTAGATAGGAATCAATCCAGAGCAGAGTGCACAGCCCAGTCCACTTCCCTCTTTGGGAAGAAGTTCTGTTCTCCATCACTCTATTCTGCTTTTTTTTTTTTTAAACGTTTATTCATTTTTGAGACACAGAGAGAGACAGAGCATGAGTGGGGAAGGGGCAGACAGAGGGAGACACAGAATCTGAAACAGGCTCCAGGCTCTGAGCTGTCAGCACAGAGCCCAATGTGGGGCTCGAACCCACAAACTGCGAGATCATGACTTGAGCCGAAGTCAGACGCTCAACCGACTGAGCTACCCAGGCACCCCTATTCTCCTTTGTTGCACTTGGCCTTAGATGAGTTATTCAGGGCTAAAGAAGAGCAGGGCTTTTCTGAAAGACGTCTGGGAACTTAAATGAGCTCCAAGCATCAGGACATGGTTGAAGCAAGTGAAGGAGGAGGTTCGGGAAAAGGCCTTTTCCAGGTACCTGGATGGCTCAGTCGGTTAAGCATCCAACTTCGGCTCACATAATGATCTTGCACCCGAGTCAGGTGTAGCACCTGCCTGGGATTCTCATTATCTCCTTTCTCTTTGCCCCTCCCCCACCTGTGCTTTCTCTCTAAATAAATAAATAAATAAGCCTTTACCAGAGCTCACCAACTAAGGCATTGATCCCTTGGTCTTCCACCCGTTTCCAGAGCAGACAGTGATGCAAGAGCCCCTTATGTACTACAGAAAACTGTGTCTGATAGAAAAGAAAACTGAAGGGTGCCTGGTGGCTCAGTCGGTTGAGCATCTGACTCTTGATTTCAGCTCAGGTCATGATCTCATGGTTTCAGGGTTCTAGCCCCATGTCGGGCTCTGTGCTGACAGCACAGAACCTGCTTAGGTTTCTCTCTCTGCCTCTCACTTGTTTGCATTCTCTCTGTCTCTCTCAAAATAAATAAATAAACTTAAAAAAAAGAAAAGAAAACTGATGCCTCATTTTTCCTTAAAAATCTCATTTGCATATTTTTCTTTGTCCCATTTCTACTTCTAACCTGCCTGGCCCAGGCCTATGACCTATAAACCAAGACCCTGCTTCCCACCAACCAGTGCAGGGATGATGATTTAGCACCTTCTCTAGGCCTCACCTGAGCTGCTGTCATGAAAGAATGGCAGTGGGGGGGGGGGGGGGGGGGGCAGACACAAGTCTATGAACCCAGGGAAGTGCTCACAAGGCTCTTGTTACTTGGCCTTTTCTTCATTCACTGAACAAAGTAGGTACTTATTCTATTGCAGCAGTGTTTATAATAAGAGATATTTGAAAGCAATCCAGATGCAACTTGTAGGGGCTTTGTTAATTGAACTATGGCATGTTCCCACAATGAAACACTGAGTTAGAAAAAGGAAGTATTCCCTGACCCAAAATGGAAAAATCCCCAGGGCATATTGTTAAATACAAAGAGCAAAGCCGAGAACAGTGTGCATAATATGCTGCCTTTTGTATCAGAAAAGAGGAAACAGAATATTCATATTTGCATTTGTTTATTTTGCATAAAGAAGCATGAGAAACTAATACGTATGGTGGGAAAAATGGGTGTGGTGGGAAGGAGGATGGGGTGAAGTTGGGACAGGCTTAAGAGTTTCCAATCTATCCTTTTCACATTTTTAAAAATTTTGAAATGATATTGCATACGTATTCAAAATTTTTTATTTTAAATATAATAAAATTTAAAAATTATTATGGCACTATTCCCTCATCTTGTACTATGTACTCTAAATTTGTACAGAGCAACAGAGTAGGACGTCCCAAAGTCAAGAACAGGCCTTTCTACCTGGGAGGGGAGCTGAGGCAGCAAAAGCAAAGCATAAGACTGAGGTAGTGGCAGGTAATAAGGCAGAAGCAGGGAGGGGGGTAGGGCGGGGAGATGATGCTGGAATGAGATCCTGAGGACTATTTACTGTGGGTAGGAAATGGACCAAAATAGTAACAGTAGTGGAAGTATGGGTGATTTTTGTTTTATCTATACTTTTTAAAGTTTACAAATTTGCTACCATAAGCATGTTTTACAATCAGAAAGTATTATTACTGTAACTTATTATATGAAGTGTTACTCCCAGCAGTGACAGGAGGCGACAGCAGAGGATAAGGGAACCAAACGGTGCTCGTAGATCTTGGAGGCATTTGTGGTACCGCAAGTGGCCACCAGGGGTCAGCAGCATGCCGCAGTCCCCCTGCCGCCAGCCACAGGTGACGGGACGAGGCTCCCGCCGGGAAAGGTCTTTCCTGCTATCCTCAGTCTCACACTAATCGCCATTTGCTTTCCACATGCTTCTGTCTCGGGCCATTTCCCACTAAATGGCAGTCACGAGGGTCTCCGAGGGCCACAGCTGTCTGCAAGCTGGGGAGCGGTGGAGGTGGGGGCTGGTGGAGATTCTCTGGACCTGCGCGCTGCCTGGAGACCCTAGACAAAGAGAAGGCTCTTAGGCTGAGGCCCTGAGCTCCAAGAATCAATCCATTTCTCCTGGTGGGGGACAGGAAACTAAGCCAGTTTCCGGGACTGGAACTCCGCCAAAGGAGAGCCAAGGGTCACAGGAGGGGTAAGCCTGTCCCAGGAGGAAAATCGCTGCTCCCAGTAGGTCTAATGGTTCTGTCCTCATTAAGCAAGGGTACGGGTGGAGGGGTTGTCTGAGGGTGGGTTAAGGGGCTGAGGCTGCCCAAACTCCACCGTCTGAACCAGAGAACTGACCTAGGCTCACCAGGAGTTTATGGAAACCTGTTACTGAGAGGTGCTTCAGACAAGAAGAGAACAGCCCTATGTTGTATGAGCCCAGACCTAAGACTCTGGAAACCTGCTGTCACCTACCCTGTGACCTTGAGGGAGCTGTTTACCCTCCCTGAGCCTTAACTGAGGCCTCTGTAACACAAAGAGTTAGATAAGATGATCTTTAGGCCTCTCCCAGCTCTGATATTCTATGAATCTAAAAATTCCAGTCTTCCTACCCTTTCCCACCCCAGAAGGGGCTTAGCCCCAGGAAGGTCTGGCTGGACCAAGACAGATCTCATCCCCCTAACATGTGGTTTCAGGACAGTTCCCAGGCAAGTTCCCTTTGGAAGATTAGATCCAGGACACCCTGAAGGTAGAGGAGGAAAAGGTTCTTGGCTACAAGCTGGGACAAAATGAGACTCAGCAGCTCTGCCCTGGAGACAGTAATACCTGTAAGCATTGAGTGTTATGGATATTTCTCTGGCAAAGCCAGTTCAAAATTTCTCCCAGTCCCCACCTTGCTCCCAGACAGCCAGCAGCTCCCACACCTCTATTTACACCCTTCCTGGACAGAGATGAAAAGACCAAGAAGGTTAAGTTATTTTTTGAATAACAGCTATGCAAAGTAACATATATTATGTATGTGAAATAATATTTATAATCTAGCATGCTAACTTAATGCTGGTCTATAGATGCAGTTATATATATCCAATCCTCTAGTGATCAATTCTTGTGAGAGGCAAGGATCACATCAGTCACTCAAACTCCTGACCTTGGGAAAAGGGGCATTCTGGGATTCTAGACTGGGTGACTGGGGCAGGTTACAGAATCCTATTCTGGTGAGCTTTAAAAATTAAGCAGGCCTGATTATTCCTGATTATTTGGGGCAGCTCTTCCACAAGGGGTGATGGTTTAGATAATTTTCAGGATCCCTTCCAGGCTGAGAGCCTATAATGTTTTTCTCAGTTTTGCAAGTCTTTTCAACTCAACATACCTTCCCTTGTTTTCCTTATTCCAAATGAAGAGCTGACCTAGAGAAAGACCCCAGATCCAGATTTTGTGGGACCCTGGGGCTTATACATATTTGAAGGACCTTCTTAAAGAAAAAGAATCTTATTATTATTTTTAAGATGTTTACTTATTTATTTTTGAGAGAGACAGAGCATAAGTGGGGGAGGGGCAGAGACAGAGAGAGAGAGAGAGAGAGACAGAATCTGAAGCAGGCTCCAGGTCCCAGCTGTCAGCAGAGTCTGATGTGGGGCTCGAACTCACCAACCATGAAATCATGACCTGAGCCAAAATCAAATGCTTAACTGACTGAGCCACCCAGACGCCCCCCAAGACAAAGAATTTTAAATCACTAATACACAATTTCTCTTAGAAAAGATCCATGAAGTGCAAGCCCCTGAAAGGAGAGCTTCAGTAACACCACAGTGAATCTGTTCATTTAATGATCACTTACTGATCTCTTCACGCTCTAAAATGTCCCTGTGTTTGTCTCCTTCCAAATCTTTTTCTCTTTCCTTCCCTTCCCTATTGTGTATAGCTTCCCCTCCCTTTCCTTGAGGCATCTGGGACCAGAGGTATCAGCAGAGCCAGCTGCAGATGAGGTGGCAGTGGGGGGGTAAAGATAGACAACACAGACAGGGAATCAGTAACTATAAAGACACATTGAGGATGGGGGAACCAGATTTCTCACTGTTGGGGAACAGAGTTAGCCATGGGAAGGGCTGAGGCCAGAATAAACTCATGGTATTGAATGGAATTGGAGGTATAGGTACACGTTCATGGTTTGTGTTTTTTTTTAAAGTAAACTCTAGACCCAACGTAGGGCTGGAATGCACAACCCCAAGATTGAGTCACATGCTTCCACCAACTGAGCCACCGAGGCACCCTGCAAATTCAGGGTGTTTAAATGCACACAGATAAATTTGGAAATAGATATAAATGTATACATATAAATATGTGTGTGTGTGTGTGTGTTTTATTTGAGAGGAAGAGAGCATGAGTGGGGGAGAGGGGCAGAGGGAGAGAGAGAAAGAGAGAGAGAGAATCTTAAACAGGCTCTGTGCTGAGCATGGAACCTGATGGGGGGCCCAATCCCATGACCCTGGAATCATGACCTAATCTGAAATCAAGAGTCAGATGCTACCTACTGATCCACCCAGGTGCCTCTATGCATGTGAGTTTTAATATATACAGTTAATGAGAAAAAATTCAACTGAGTAAATGTGAAGATCTAATTGGCTTTATTAAGCAATTCACAGGATCAGGCAGCCTCCCATCTAGCAGTAGAGGGGACCTCTGAGGAGCTGTACAAAATGGAAGATTTTTATAAGAAAGACAGTGGGGCAAGAAGTTAACAAAAGTGAAGACTGTTCCAGGCAAGGTCACCTTCCCTTAGGGTGAAGGGCAGGGGCTGTTATTAGGTAGATTACCTCATCTTTGAGGGATGGAGAGGGCCCATGTGGCAGATTATCTCATTGGTGCTGATCAGAAAATTCCTGACTGACCAGTTAAGACTTCTATTTCTGGCACAAGTTGAAACTGCAGTGAAGTTAGGTATTAAGCCCCAATATGGTGACTTGGCCTAAGTGACACCATCTTGGGAGTGTGATTTTCTTTGTCATAATATAAATTATAGTTACGTATGCATATATATGAATCATATTTATGCATACACACATGCACCAGTAACAATGAGCACATCTAATGCTCAAATCAAGGCTTCTAAGTATTCTCTACTAAAAGGAATCATAGTTCTTTGGAGAAGAGCTCATATCCAGCACGAGACAAGGAAAGTGCAAAATGAACCTAAAATACTTAATTGTGTCAAAAAGTAAGGAAATTCTAAAAAAAAAAAATCTTAAGAATTTATTAGAGTCACAGAAGCCAGCTTAACAGAGTTCCTTCCCAAGGTCAACCCTGGAACAGTGTAAGCATCTTAAAAGAAATGATGATAGTGTTAGATTATGGTCCACTGAATAGAATAAGGATCCATGAACCCTAGTAATAGATAGATAGATAGATAGAGATAAATAGATAGATAGATAGAGGAATTTCTTCCTTATAGTAGAATGGCAACTAATAAATATGGAAGAAATCAATATTTGGTGATTATATTTTCTAAAATATTTTCTAACAGTATCTCTAATCCTACATGTTCTTTTTACATTGTGACTTTGATAGTCTTTTGTCAAAGAGTGGGGTCTCTGTCCCCTCCTCTTGAAACTGGGAAGGCTTAGACTGGAGAGATATCACCAATCAAGGATGGCAGAAGTGATACCATGTAACTTCCAAGGTCATATTAGAAAAGACAATAGAGGGGTGCCTGGGTGGCTCAGTTGGTTAAGCGTCCGACTTTGGCTCAGGTCAAGATCTCACTGTCCATGAGTTCAAGCCTCGCATTGGGCTCTGTGCTGACAGCTCAGAGACTGAAGCCTGTTTCAGATTATGTGTCTCCCTCTCTCTCTCTGCCCCTCCCCCGCTCACACTCTGTCTCTGAGAAATGAATAAACCTTAAAAAAATTTTTTTTTTTTTTTAAAGAAAGAAAGAAAAGACAATAACAGGGGTGCCTGGGTGGCTTAGTCGGATAAGTGTCTGACTTTGGTTCAGGTCATGATCTCGCAACTCGTGGGTTCAAGCCCTGAATCAGGCTGTATGCTGACAGCTCAGAGCCTGGAGCCTGCTTCAGATTCTGTCTCCCTCTCCCTCTACCCCTCCTCCACTCGTGCTCTGTCTCTCTCTCTCTCTCTCTCTCTCTCTCTCTCAAAAAATGAATAAACATTAAAAAAATTTTTAAAAAGAGAAAAAAGAAAAGACAATAGCATTTCTCTTTTACTACATGAACACTTACTCTTGAAGCCTTTGGCCTCCTCACACACATGAGCCACCCACACTGGCTGATGTGGACACTCCATGGCTGAACCCTGAGATTGTATAGAAACAAGATGTCTGGCCAGCCCCCAGCTGCTCCAGCTCCACTACCATTTTGACTGCAACCTCATGAGAGACCCTGAAACTAGAACTGCCTAGCTGGTCCCTTTCCAAATCCCTGACCCACAAAACCTGTAGGAGCTAACAAATTTATATTATTTCTTAAGCCATTAAGTTTCGAGATAATTTGTTACACAGCAATAATTAAGTGGAACAGTGATGATTGGAGTAGTAGAAGATTCAGATGATAATCTTCAGTGACTGCAAAAACTAATGGGTTAAAGATTTGATGAGGAATAAGATGTTTACATAGAGTTAAAGTGTTTCCCCATTAAATATTTATTAATCACAAAGTAGAAAGTTTTACAGTGTCAAATCCTGGCAGACATTTCCTTAACAAAGTGATTAAAGTGAACATCATCATAATGGGACAGATTGACATTGTATGCCATGCCTCGGTATACAGATAAATGTTTAACTACTGGCTGGGGGGGCTGTATGCGCACTGATTTGTATTTGCTGATTTCTGTAATGTAAAAATTCCTCCAATGACCCAGCTGCCTGGCTGACTCTTAACCTCAGTATTATGAGTTTGAGCTCCACGTTGGGCCTGGAACTTACTTAAAATATATTTATACATATTACAAAAACTCCCATGATGACCAATTTCAGACCACCATTGGTTTCACAACAGGCTGAAATTTTAACAATTGGCTGTTGCTTGCTGGTGCAGACCACCTCCAGGGGACACAATCCATGTGTCCCCTGATATGATGCACTGAGAAGGACAAAGATACTTCTGAGGTATTCCTCCTAAGAATGTGTAACTGGAATCTCTTCACAAGGAAACATTACATAGGCCTGAAATGAGAGACACTACAAAGTAACCAGTCTGTACTCTTCAAATCAAGGTCACAAGGCGCCTGAGTGTGTGGCTCAGTCAGTTGAGCATCTGGCTCTTAATTTCAGCTCCAGTCATGATCTCATGGTTTGTGGGATTAAGCTCTGAGGTGGGCTCTCTGTTGACAGCAAGGAGCCTGCTTGGAATTCTCACTCTCTCTGCCCCTCCTCTGCTCCTGCACGCATGTACAAGCTCTCTCTCTCTCTCTTTTCTCTTTCAAAATAAAGAAATAAAAACTTTTTTTTTAAATGTCAACATCACAAAAGACAAGGAAATACTGAAGAACTGTTCCAGACTGAAAGAGACAAGAGATAACTAAATGTAACATGTGATCCTGGGTCAGGTTCTGGGCAGAAAGAAGAAACATGCCTGGAAGGGCCAGGGAGAGATGGTAGTATCTTATCAATGTTAATATCCTGCTTTGGATGGTTAAACTGTGGTTACATAGGAGAATGACACTGTCTTCAGCAAATGTAGACTGGAGTGTTTATAAGTAATGGGCCATACTGTCTGCATCTTAAGTCTCAATTGGTTAGAAAAAATAGGATCTATCATGCAGACATTGAAAGAGATACAGATACATAGAGAGAATGATACAGCAAATGTTATAAAATGTCAATAATTGGGAAACCTAGACAGAGTATGTTAGAGTTCTTTGTACTATTCTTACAATTTTTCTGAAGGTTTCACATTATTTCAAGATAATAAGAAAAATGCTCCAGGGTTTTCTCTGAGTCTGGATCCCAAATTCTCACCTGTTGGGAAAAAAGATGATTCACATCTCCAACAACATTCTCTCAGTTTGAATTTCCAGAAGTCTCCCTGCCCTTCCTGGGAGCTGTGCCAACTGACGAAAAGCTCCAGGACCCAGGAGGAGGGGGCTGGACCAAGGCATTCATCATAAGCCAGATGATGGGGACTTGTACAATAAGCCTGGCAAGTCAGGGACTGTTGGTGCCCTGGACATTAGGTTTTTCCACCCCAGACAATTCACCTGGCAAAGAAGAAAAAAGGATTTAACCTCACTCTAAGAAATAAATAAATATAGACTACATGAATTCAAATTACAAAAATACGTTTCATTAACAGAAGACTTTACTTCAGATTTCCTTTAAATAAATAGTAAGCCCCAAGTACAGCATGATTTCGTTTACAAAAATTCAATTAATATGCAAGTTTTTCCAAAAAACATATGTCAGGGTACCTTCTGGGAAGTCCTACAGGAGGAATACGTGAAATCAGATTTAATTACCCCTAGAAGAAATATTACTCAGTTCCAAGGGGGCTACAACCTATTTCCCACATTTTCATAACTCAGGGTCTGGTTCTGTTGATGTTTCTAGTTCTTTGCTAGGACTCAGCCTATTGAACCAAGCATGAAGACAAGACTTGTAGCTGGTTTAATTTGCCAAATCAGTGATCCCACCAAGTCTAGGCCAGAGACCTTATGCTCCTGGGAGACCCCTGTAGTCATGGCAACTTGCTACAAAAGCCCATTCAGCTAAGTTCCATTTTCACCATTTATTAAATGTGAGTCAGTTGAGCTGGGACCTATGTGCTATCTACTGGGATTGGTTAAGGCAATAAATCAAAGACTGTCAGAATTAGACAGGATCTTAAAGGTCATCTTGTTCCGTCTGGGTACCAGTCTGTGGTTGAGGACCCCTAATCAACAAGACTTTTCCCAGTGTCATGAACCAAAGAGTGATAAACTACTAATGGAGGGATGGTTGGCTGCTGCCTATGAACTCAGATCAGGTGATGGCTGATGGATGAGAAGATATTTGAATCCATCTGTGACTTTTAAGGAATTTTTTGATCCTTCTTCACATCCTTTAGTCAAGTGAAGACAGGGATGGCTTCATGCCTTCCTTCTCCTGAAGACTACGCTATGAGCCAGAATTTGATCACATGAGGTCTTTTCTTTGGGGAGACTCTGCTCTGTTCCCTCCTGCTTCAGCAACTGGCTCAATGCATACAGTTATATCCATTCATTCAACACATCTTTTATTGAATACTAACTAGGTTTGGGGCATGGAGCTAGGCTCTGTGTTCACAATGTATATGAAACAATCATTAGCTCCTGCTCACATGGAGCTTACAGTCTGGTGGGAGGGAGACTATCAACACAGAAATAAATATATAATTACAAATTATGCTAAGAGTCATGAAGGAAAAAAGCAAGGTGCCATGAGAGATATTAATAGGTTAGGGGTCTAGGAAACATTTCTGAGACAATGACATGAAATGTGAAATCTTAAGGGTGAACAGGAATCAGACAAAAGTGGAAAGAAAGAATATCCCAGTCAGAAAGAATGAGAAAAGACTCTGATGCAGCATAGGGTTTGGGATATTTGAGGAACAAAGGACCAGTGAGGCCAACGTCTGGTACACTGGGGGAGACTGGGGTAAGATGATTCTACTGGGGTAGGAATCCAGGTTAAACAGGATGCCACATGCCCTGTTGAAACATTTGGATTTTTCTAAGAGCACTGAGTTGTAAGCAGTGTAACCTGATTTAATTTAATTTTTAAAAAGCCATTGCTCTGTGAAAAATGAAATGAAGTCAAAGAGAAGAAAGAGAGCTCAATTAAGAGACCATTATAACTCAGACAAGAAGTGATAGTGGTTTGAACTCAGCCAATAGCAACACAGGTAGAGAGGCATGGAGGATTCAAGATACATTTTTATGCAGGGAACAGGGGAGAGAGCAGTATCAACAATTTCACTGAAAATTTCTGCTCTCAACACCTGGATAGAATGGATGGAGGTGACATTTGCCAAGATGGGAAAGACCAGGAAAAGGTTAAAAGGGAGAGACTGAGGGGCGCCTGGGTGGCGCAGTCGGTTAAGCGTCCGACTTCAGCCAGGTCACGATCTCGCGGTCCGTGAGTTCGAGCCCCGCGTCAGGCTCTGGGCTGATGGCTCAGAGCCTGGAGCCTGCTTCCGATTCTGTGTCTCCCTCTCTCTCTGCCCCTCCCCCATTCATGCTCTGTCTCTCTCTGTCCCAAAAATAAACGTTGAAAAAAAAAAAAAAAAAGGGAGAGACTGAGAATTGCACATAGTAGGTTTCTGAGATTCTTGTGAAGGATCCAAGTAAATAAATAAATTTGGGGATCATCGGCAAATAAATAGCATTTAAAAGCAAAGGAGTGAATGAGACTACCAGGAAAACACTATAGAGTAAGAGAAAATGAAGAGGAGAAGAAGCAGAGACATGAATAGAAGAGAGGCAAAACTAAGTCCTGAGGAAATCCAACACAGAAATCTGATAGAGAAGAGCAACTGGCAAAGGGACCCTAGAAGCAATGGCCAGAGAGAAAGGAGGAAACCAAGAGCATTGATGTCACTGGGGTTGAGAGAAAAGAATATTTCAAAACGATGAGTCTGGTAAATGTTTAAGTGTTCCTGAGAGGATAATCAGTGTCGAGGCCATTGATGACCTTCATGATGTCAATTTTGATAAAGGAATGGAGGTAGAAACTATACTAGTGTGGGTTCAAGAATGATTGACAGAAGGTGAAAACAGCTTACAGAGGGAAGCAGAGGAATAGGGTAATAAGTGACTGTCTTCTCACTTTGGCCTCCCGGCCAGGTCAGCTACAAACTTATTCCATCTCTCCTCCCAGGTTTTCATGGCAGCTTTTTTATCAATATCCATCAAGGTGCTGAATCTGCGGAGAAAAGGCACTTAGGTCAGCCCCAGGAGAAAGGGTTGGGAAACAGATGAGGGGATCTCAGATGCTTGCAGAACACATTTCTCCCCAGTCCGAGAGCAATAACAAAACAGAGGTGTTGTGGAGAAAACCCAAAGAAACCTTCTAAGCTTCTGCCATAAACCTCTACTAGAGATAAACACAAGTTGTGAGGTGGAAGAGGGAGTTGGGGATCTGGGAAGTACACAGGACCCTCACCTGATAGAGTTCATGGCCAGTTGTTTGAGTGTCCTCAGATCAGCTGCCATTCCCCCAATACCCATGAAGGCCTCATAGAAATCATAGGACAAGCCTTTGGCACCAAAGACTGCCGGGTCATCAGAACTGATCACCATGGGGTACCCAGTGGCCATCAGAACAGCAGCAGGATGGTTTCTCAAGTCAGACACCAGTTTCAGAACCTGCCCGACAGGAAGCAAAGAAGAAAGACAAACTCTGACCCAAAAACATTGGGATGACTTCTGGGTACAATACAAGGAATAGAGCCAGTCCTCATACTCTTCCCAATTTTCTCCAAGATTCTTCACCTTCACAAACATTTGGTCTCTCTCTTGGTCTGGCTCAGAGCAGCTCTCTGGAACACAGCAGGAGAGGCAGGTGCACAAAGAACCCCAAGCAGCTGTGAAAGCAAAAGTATTCTATGGCCCCTCCTACTTCACTGGCCTTCTTCAATGTCCCTTTAGCTTTGTTTTTAGCCTTGCCCCAAATTCCACCCCACTGGGGACCCTCAACTGCTGCCTCAGTTCTCTCAACTGCTGCCATTATGAATGGATTAGGCAAAGGGCCATTCCTAAATAACTTACTAAGGGGAGAGAGACAGCAGAGGAATATAGAAAACAAGTGAGCTCAGGAGCTAGAAATCATACAGGAAAGTCTGGGAATCAGAACAGAGGTTGAGGTTGGAAAGAAAGATTGTATTGGGTTGGTGCCATGGATCATGCATACCTGGTTGGAGATGGGACAGACTTCTATGGGGATGTCCTTCTTCCAGGAGTCAGCCCAGACTGCTGGGTGTTTGGTCAAAGCAAATCCATGGCCAATCCTGGTAGAGTTCAGTATTAGAGCAACCAGAAGGTTTCTATCTATGGAAGTACCCTGCCAGTCTGTGGATAAAGGGGAAGTCTCCAGTCAGATGGATCTGGCCCATAGACTATCCTCAGATAAAGGCTTCAGATCCCCAAGCAAGTAAAAGAACATTCACACACACACACACACACACACACACACACACACACACACAGTTTCATATAACAATGCTAAAGAGAGGTAAAAGAGAGGAGGTATGGCAAACCTTTATTTTATGTATGTAAGTAACAGATGAGGAAGTTGAAACTTACATAGGCTTTGTAAATTGAAGGAGCATACTCAAGTAGCAAGACTCAGTTTTAAACCTTGGTCTATCTGAATCCACAGCCTATATTCTTTCTTTCCATTTTTTATTTGTTTCAAGAGCTATTTTCTGGGAATTTTGTTCATGATTTTTTACAACAATGTGTTGCAAACTCTTTCAATATAATTAAAAACAAATTTTATTTATTTAGAGAGAGAGAGAGAGAGAGTGGGGGAGGGGCAGAGAGAAGGGGAAAGAGAGAATCCCAAGCAGGCTCCATGAGATCATGACCTGAGCCAAAACCAAGAGTTGGACGCTTAACCCACTGAGTCACCCAGGTGCCCCTATAGTTACTTGTATGTACTTATTTAATTTATATCTTTAACAATATCAATTGCAAGACAATTGCCAGATCACAATGACCAGTACTGACAAAGTGGTGGCAGATAGTGTTGGCTGCCTACTTACCAGCCATCCCCATTGTACATTCCTTTCTAGCAGGGCTTTCTTTGGAGGGTGAAAATGACAGGTCCTGACTCTCCCAGCTTCCCTTGCAACTAGGATAGTCCTAATGCTGACCTGGAAGGTTATTGGTGGGGAGATCTTGGGCTTCCTCCCTGATAAAAGGAGATACCCTAGAGGAAACATCTTGTCTCACCTGAATGTGACTTCATGGACAACCAAGTAAGGTAAACCCTGAACTTGATGAAAACAGCAGAGGTTGCTTATTATGTGAAATAACAGATGACCTTGTTGTAAAACCTATTGAATGTGTGTATTCCATTCCTGGCAGCCAAAAGCATCCTAACTGACCCACATATAAAATATGAAAACTCCACTGTTCTGTTAGGAATAAAATCCAAGAATTCCCATTACTTTTTAAGGCATGTGTTTTAGGTGGATTTTCACTGGTTTCCTATCTAGAACTTTTTTTTCAAAGATTTCTTCCTTTTAAAAAATAAGAACATTAGGGACACCTGGGTAGCTCAGTCAGTTAAGCATCCAATTCTTGATTTGGGCTCAGGTCATGATCTTATGGTTGGTAGGTTCTGTGCTGACAGCACAGAGCCTGCTTGGGATTCTCCCTCTCCTTTCTCTCTCTCTCTCTCTCTCTCTCTCTCTCTCTGTCCCTTCCCTCCTCACATGTACATTCTGTCTCTCTCTCTCTCAAAATAAATAAATAAACTTAAAAAAATAAAATAAATAAAAATAAGAACATTACTCTCAGGTATCAAATACCCAGCTCCTGGCAAAATCCTCTCCTAGGGCCATGCGTCTTGGAATTTGGTTAGATCCTATTACAGTGTTTCATACTGTTGAAATGATTTCACACAGGTAAGTATGATTTTCCCAACTAGACCACAAGCTCTTTAAGGTTAACACCCCCCTACTCCCTTGCCCCATCCCCCACAAACAATTCTTCAAATTTCCTAGAACAGTTTTGATCTAAATTGGGTCTAAATTGATTGAAATGTCAGGAAATAAGAGAGTAAGGCACACATACCCTTCCTCTGAGAGATGGTGTGGTAAACCAAGGTTTAAGCCTGGTTGTGAAATCCAAGCCCCCACACTGCTCTCCACTTATCTCCTTGGTCTTCTAAGGGTGACAGGTGCCTACAGTACTCAGGGACACCAGGTGGGGTGTAGCAGCAAGATTTCCTCCTGATCTAAGCCCCCCAAATCTTCATTTAAAAAATTTTTTTTTCAACGTTTATTTATTTTTGGGACAGAGAGAGACAGAGCATGAACGGGGGAGGGGCAGTGAGAGAGGGAGACACAGAATCGGAAACAGGCTCCAGGCTCTGAGCCATCAGCCCAGAGCCTGATGCGGGGCTCGAACTCACAGACTGCGAGATCGTGACCTGGCTGAAGTCGGACGCTTAACCGACTGTGCCACCCAGGCGCCCCCCAAATCTTCATTTTAACCTGAAATTGCAGCCATGATCTGGGACTCCTTTTGCTTAGGACTTACATATTTTAAGGACTGGAATATGGGAAGCTCTGAGAGACGACCTATGAACCTGTGGAGTGAGCTTTAGGGAGCAAAGGCATGGCTGGGCTAATGGCATTTCATAAACAATAGTAGTCAAGCTGTCTGGGCTGGGTGGGGTCTCCTCTTCAGCACTGATGAGTGTGGACAGAGCCTCCTAGTTGCCTGGTTGTAGTCCCTTTTCTGCCACTTACCCTTGTGTGACTTTGGACAGGTGAATTAACCTCTTAAGCACAACTTGATTATAAAATGGAGATCATCAGAAAGAATTCAAAATCAAATTCCACCAATGACTAGCTCTTTACCCTTGGGCCAAGTGCTCTATGTTTGGAGCCTTGGGCTCTTCATCTATAAAATGGGGATAGAAATTGGTTAGTTGGTTAAGTGTCCAACTCTTGGTTTCAGTTCAGGTCATGATCTCACAGTTCGTGGGTTTGAGCCCTGCATTGGGCTCTGTGCTGACAGTGTGGAGCCTGTGTGGGATTCTCTCTCTATCCCTCTCTCTGTCCCTTCCCTGCTCACCGACGCTCTCTCTCTCTCTCTCAAAATAAATAAATAAAACATTTAAAAAATAAAAAATAAAATAAATAAAGTACAGTTTAAAATATAAAAAATAAATAAAATTGGGATAAAAACACCTTCCTGGCAGGACTGGGGTGAGAATTAGAAATAATATATGTAAAATGCCAGATACTGTTATATTATCATTGTTATTCCTTCTCCAGGGGGAATACATATTTCTCCATATGAAATGGACAAGTGCCATAAAATGACTATCAACAATACCAATACTGCCCCAGGATCCCATCAGTTCTCCTGAGTGATGATAAGGAGCTTTCCTATCCACCCCACCTCTGTCCTGCTCGTCTCCACATGGCTCACCTGTCTCTCCAGCATGGAAAAAGTAAGGCAGTTTAACGCCATGCAAGGTGGGAATCATCAAAGCCTCCCTGTAGTCATACAAGGAATGGCCAGTGTCCTCATGCCCCACCTGCAGGACAGAGAGGAGGGGACATGGAGCTGTCTGCTTGGTCCATGCCTCAATTTGCTGATGGTACCCTCAATAGCCTGTGAATACTCTTCCTTATAACCTGACGTTACTACTTGAGGCCATTGTCACATAGCCTTTTAAAAATGACCAGCAGCAAAATTGGAAAAGAAAAGAAAGTGTATTATTACCCCTAAATAATTTCCCCCGCTTAGTCAGTCAGAGGCTGTATCTCGTATCCTCCCACCCCTTTCCACCTTGTGTTCTGACACCACTTTCCAAGTCCCTGTGCTCAGCCCTGAGCTCCTTGCTGTGGGCAGAGAGTGAGGGAGAAAGCAAGAGCAACAAAGAGACACAGAGAAAACAAGACATTGAGATAGTGACAGACCCACAGAAAATGGAGAGAGAATGCGAGAGAACAAGAGCCCTGGACCAGGAGTCAGGAAGGCTCCAGACTCAGCTCAGTCACCCATTACCTGTGGGTCCTTGGACATGTCAGTTTCCTGGCAGGGTCCCTCTGTGACTCAGTGCCTCAGCTGTAACTACAACAAAACTATGCTTTTCAAACTAAACCACACATATCCCCAGGGCTTGTAGCTGCATGCCAAGAGTAAGGGTGCCTTAGGATAAAATGGGTACCTCCTTCAGAATGCCTATTTTAATTTGTTGGGGGGCAATGGAACATTTTTATAATAAGCCAAATACAGGTATTCAATGTAGTGGAATGGAGTGCAGGCTTGAAAGAGAGTTGGAACTTGCAAGTAGACTCCTTTGAACAACTATCTACCCCCCTTCCTACCCCAATTTCCCTCTAGAACTTGTCCATTACAGTCCTTGAATGAACTGTTCTGGAAGTTCTATACTAGAGGCTCTTCTTCTCAGCCCCCTTTGTCAGGGCTGCACACAGAGGGGAAAGGTGAGATGGGAGGAACTTCTGCCCCTTTCTGGAGAGGCTAGATCCTTGAGCACCCCCCAGAGATCCCAGGAAGGCATCCCAGTGCAAACAAAATGATTCCTTGAAATCCACTCCTTTGAGCTCTGGATGTTCTGAAAGCAAAAGCTTAAGCCCAGTTTCAGGTAAAATGTACAGATATACTCCCTCCCTATAAGAGGGAGTCAGGAGTGCATTTTAGCCAGTTTATTCAAACTAATTTAGCTTCCTTAATGAGATTGATGAGTTGCCACCTAGGAAGTGTGCCCTGGCTATCAGAACTCAGCTATGGCTTTGATTTGGGAGGGGGCAGGGGGTTGGCGGTGGTCAAGGCAGTGACACCACTATGGACGTGCAGCTTCAAAAATAGCTGAGGAAGCAAATGGATGAAGGGACAGAGGACACCTTTCCCATCCTTGACAGTTTTGCCCAGGGCTAGACCCATCTCTGCTTCCAGACCACCCTCTGTGTGCTATAGTTTTAAGAGGCAGGTGTAGGTAGGCCACATGTGCTAGAAAGAGGATGGAGGGCAGGGAAATTGAAATAAGCCCACCATTACTACCCAACCTCATTGAATTCCTTCCTTATTCTGGAACTCCCCTTTTCAGGCTTTTGGCCCTGTCTGCTGTCCTTTCTCTTGTGACTATCATCCTCCTGTAGGCCCCTACACAAGGTCAGTGCTAAATCCTGGCCAGGCCTGTGGTTGACAGCCTGAGCCTCTGCAGAAGGTTTCAGTGCATGCTGCCAGGGCCTTCACAAAGAGCTGCCTGCTGGGCCCTGCTCTCAGACAGCTTTGTTGTGTAGGGTCTGTTACCAGGTCAAACCCTGCCACCATCCTGGGGAACATGGTTCGGAGCGTCATGGCTGTTTGGATGGATTTCATGATGAAGGACACATTTTTGACTCTGTGGGAGAGACAGAGAAAAGCATAGGAGACAGTGTGACTTGGCATTGGCGGACCTATGTACCCCGGGGGGACCCTGTACCCCAGAGCAGCTCCCCCAGTGCCTGGGGCTGGTCTAGTCCAGATTACTCAGTAACCACTTCTCAGACCCTCAGCACATGAGCCTATCCTGCCCATGCTGTTGTGATCCCTTCCAGGGGATACATCTGAGAGATATTTCACCCAAATCCACCCTTTTGAGGAGTACGGCTGGTTCTAGAGGAAACTTTGGTGTCTGAACAACAAGTGAGGAAAGGAGACCCATGGGATAGGTTTCATTTGTCCACATTTGTATGAAGCAAAGAGGTCTTGTCCGAAACTTGCCCTGCATCCCCGAGACGAAGGCTCCTGGAATGGGTGCAGTACAGAGGCCAGCTCTCTGTTCACTGGACACCTGTGAAATGCTACAATTCCCAATTGTATGAATGCCCAATTCCCTGTCGAGTCAGCTGGACCTGGCAACTGTATGTCTTCTCCCTCCAGCTGAATCAGCAAGGCCCTGGGCACTCCAGAAACCATGTAAGCAAACTGTCTTACTTCTGTCTGTACCCTCTCTGTTCAAGCCCAGGATAGGGGTGAGGCAAGCAGCACAACAGAAGCACCAAAAGAAAAGTCTGGCACAACTCTGTGACAGGACAAAGGTCTCTGCACAGCAGCTGGCTCACTTGTTCCTCAGTTCTATGGGCCTACATTTCTCCTGCCCCCTCCCTATGCCTGCCCATTCCCTCTCCTGCAGAGCCTCCCCCTCCTGCAGATCCTCTAAGGGATCACAGGAGGATTTACCACCTGCAACCCAACCCTCACACCCTCCTGCCACTGGCCCCCAGAGAGCCTCTGAGGGGAACCAGTGGGGCCCCAGCCCGCAAGCTCCACCCTGGCCGACTAGCACACAGGTGCAGGCCTCTGTTCTCACAAAGGGTGAAGGGGATTCAGGGGAAATGGGGCGGGGAGGGGTTTGACTGCCATCCAGAGCCCAACCTCTAGGGCTGAGCTGCCCCTCCCCAAGCACTGACTCAGTGTGATCCCCATCTGTTTGCCACCCCTGCATCTCCAGCCCCGCAGGTGGGTCACAGTCCTTACACAGGCCTGCCTTTGACAGAGAGCCTTCCTTGGATAAAACTAAGAAGGGAAACTAAGCTCTAAAGCTTTCTGTGCTTGCTTGGGGAAAGAGTGGGTCCTTGTTCTCACTGCCAGGTCACACATCCACACACAGACTCTGAGATAGCTGTCACTCAGAGCTGGGTCACCAATCAAGGCCAACTACACAGCCAGGGACAGCACATGGTTGACATGAAGCAGAACCCCACCAGCCAACTGAAACAAAGAAATAGACCAGTTATCTGAACATACTGGCAAAAACATACCCATAACTGAATCACCCAGGCCGACATGAGGTCAAGGCCTAGAATTATTTGGAAAATTGCCACACTTCTTCATTTCAGTCTGGTTGTGAAGATTCGAACTAGAAGTGACTTCAGAGATAGATTTTTGCTCTCATGCAGGAACATGCATGCCAAAGCCATGGCTCTTTGGCATGGAGGGTGGGTCTCAGAAGCCGGCCTCCCAGCCTCCCTCTTTCTCCCTTTCTCCTCCCCTTCCCTTCCTAGTCTAGTAACTCTGCCTGCATCCTGTTCTCCCAAATCCTGCAGCTTCAGCCGTGTTCTCTCTCACCTGTGATCCGAATAAATGATTTTGATTCCAATAAACCCAGGATGCTTTTCTGCAAACATACAAGCCACTTCTCTGTAAGTCTTCACTGACCACTCTTGGCTATGGACAGTCCCGTTCAGTTCATACACCTGAGAGGGAAGCATGGTCCTGGTCAGACATCAGAGGTGAGCAAAACTTCATTCCCATTGCCAATAATCTCTAAATCTCTACAATGTCCTTGTCCAGTGCCTTCAACAGCTTCTGACACTTAACAGAAGTCCTAGCCATGCCTGGGATAATGCTCTTGAATACCACAAAGCTGGGGTGTCTGCCTGTCTCATTCATTGCTGGGTCCTTGTATCTGTAACAGTGCCTGGCACATGATAGGTGCTGAAAAGGTATTTGTGTAAAGAATGAAGAACAGGTCAGCTGGGGAGAGGACAGCCAAAAAGAGGAGACCAAGGACCTACTTTATCTTCCCATTCTCCCACTCTTAGGTGGGATGTCCCCTCAGGTGGACATGGTTAGGGGCAAAGTGAGAAGAGCCAGGATTGGACCGTGGGTAAGACAAAGTAGAAAGACACAGTGGAGAGGACAGGGGTATAAAGAAGTCCCCTCTCTAAGTGCCCACTTGGCAGGTTGGGCCACACCAAGACCATGGTGACAGGCTGGAGGGGGTTGGAGCAATGACATGGCCCCTGCGGCTCCCTCTGCCCTCTCCTGTCACTGGGTCAGCTCTCACCCCTGCACAAATTGGCAGGTCAGGATTCAGGACAGGATGTGGGGGTTTCCAAAGAGGTTGTGGGGCAAAGGAGGATGGGAAGAAATAATATGCAGAAGGTATTTCCACGAACATCAATTAAAAACACGCAGTATACAAGGAACCAGGCTAGGCATTGGAAGGGGTTAACCAATGTGAGTGAGACAAGATGCCTGCCCTTAAGGAGTTTCTAATTTAGTGCAGACAGACTCTATTCCTTTTTTTCATACAAAGAGGAAGAATTAAGTGCTAAATAGAGGTTTATGGGATCTCAGAGGAAAAAGGTCTCCTTTTAGCTGGATAGGATCAGAGAAGTTTTTCAGGGGACATGGCGGTGAGGTTGGACTTGGAAAGGCAAGGGGGATTTGATATCCAAGAAACTGAGAAGCCTGCTCTGCAAGCAAGCCAAGCAGCGGCCCCGCTGGTGAAAGCATTGCTAGTGTCCTGGTGTAGGAAGCAATGGTTCCACACACAGCGAGAGCCCACCAGGGTGCAGGGAGCAGAGGCTGAGAGGCAGAGTGGGAGCCTTGAACTATCTCACCACCTAATGGAGAGGAATCCTTTCTCCTCACTGGGGTCAATTCTTGTATCCTGGCATCCCAGGAGCTGGGTGCTCTCCAGGACCCTTTTCTCCTTTCCCACAGGTCCCTTGCCTCACAGCACCCTCGCCAGCCTGGGGCACCTCCACTTTCCCTCTTAGCTGCACCCCGCAGGTGCCACCTTCTGTTGCAGGACAGCCTCCTCTTCTCCCCAGACACACAGAGCAGCTTTTTCTTTCATCTCTGGATTGGGGGTGGGGGGGGGAGGTGGGGGGGTGTCTGTTCTGCTGCCTGGGTTGGGGGAAGTGGGGTGAACAGGTAGCTGTTTCCAGCCCCTTCTCTTGGCCCCTTTGGCCTTGGCTCTTTGGTTTCCTCTGCTGATGCCCCAGGGAAGCCTGGCCTCTCACACAATCTCTGGGCTCAACTATTGGAAAGTGTATCTTCCCTGATTGCATGGTCTAGGAATGGACAACAGTGCTTACTGAATGTTAAAGCTGCCAGAACTTTCCAGAGGAGAGAATTTTAGGTTCTGCTAGCTCAGTATCTAGTATAACCTATTATTATTATTATTATTTACTGAAGGGGATCAGACCATGCCACCCTAAAATATGCCACTTTTGCATAATAATTAAAACAATTTTTAATGTTTATTTATTTTTGAGAGAGAGAGACAGTGTGAGCAGGGGAGGGGCAGAGAGAGAGGGAAACACAGAATCCAAAGCAGTCTCCAGGCTCTGAGCTGTCAGCACAGAGCCTGATGTGGGGCTTGAATTCAAGAACTGTGAGATCATGACCTGAGAAGAACTTGGATGTTTAACGGACTGAGCCACCCAGGCGCCCCAGCATAAGAATTATTTTGAGTGGAAGGCAATTAAGCAGCAAACACAGAGATCTTTGCTCTCCTCCTATCTGCCTAAAAGGACATAAACTTCTGTTGGTGCAAGTTCCCCCTTTCATCTCCCACACCAGGAAAATGACCCTTATCATTGGAGACAGAAGGGCAGTTCTGAGATGGGTCTGCACAAACAAACCTTACTAACATAACTCTTATCTTCTATTAGTCTCCCCCATATATTTACTATCCCACAATTTACTGCCCCAGAAACCCAAACCTATTGCCTTGTCATTTCTCCACAAATTATCGCCACTTGTTAAAACAGTGTATAAGTACCTGTTCTACCCACTTCTTTGGGTCTTCACTTTTTTCTACAAAGGTCTCCATGCACATAAAAATTAAATATTAACATCAAATAAAATGTGTATGCCTTTTCTCCTGTTAATATGGTTTTTGCCAGTTTAACTTGCAGGCCCCAAAAACAGAACCTTAAGAGAGTAAAGAAAAAGTTATTTTTGTTCTTTCCTACTTCATCAGATATTTTTTATTAAAAAATTTTTTAATGTTTATTCATTTTTTGAGAGAGAGAGAGTGCACAAGTGGGGAAGAAGCAGAGAAAGAGGGAGACACAGAATCCAAAGCAGGCTCCAGGCTCTGAGCTGTCAGCACAGAACCTGATGTGGGGCTCAAACTCACGAACTGCAAGATCATTACCTGAGCCAAAGTCAGACACTCAAAGGCTCAACCAATGGAGCAACCCAGGCGCCCCTTCACCAGAGATTTTTAAAAAGAGAATTCTTCCTGTCACTGATCAAGGCTTCAACAGACTTCCAGGCACTCTGTTAGAATCTTCAAATCTTTGATGCTGAAAGAGCTTATATGCTGTACCCCAGCAGTTCCCACAGTGTGGTCAGGGAGCCCCTGTGGGTCTCCTAGACTTTTACAGGCAATCTGCAAAATCAAAAACTCTCCTCATAAAAATTTTAAGATTTAAATTTAAGATTTGTCTTTTACATTCTCATTCTCTCCTGAATATGCAGAATTTTCCAGAGGTTGCATCATGTGTGACAAATAATGGATTGTGTGCTTATATAGGCTTGTGTTTTGGAAAGTTCTCAGTTTTAATTTCTAATGAAGGCTATATTATACAAGATATAGTAGATAATATCCACATAAACAAAAACTTTTTGGGATCCTCCAAAATTTTTGAGTGTAAAAGTTTGAGAACAATTGCATTAACCCATCCCAGAACTGATACCTGAAGCTGTCTTGGCCTTACCCAGCTGATTTGCAGAAGGGAAGAACATAATTCTTCACTGTGCCTTGACTGCTGTGTCATTACTGAGTCATGTGCCCACACAGCCCATCTGGATTGCAGGCCACTGAGGGCAGGATCCAGGTCATCTGGGTCTTCCCACCTCCCCTCCTTTAGCACCAGAGAAGGAGCTCCATAAATAAGCATTAACTGAGGAAGAGCACTGTCCACTTGGAGTTTCAAAACTACTCAGCCCCAGGCAGCATGTTTTGGAGAATGGATAAATAGATGGATGTTGGAGGGGTGGTAGTGCCAGCAGAACAGAAGGGAGACAAAAGGACCTTTTAGAAAAATCAACAAATGACAATTCTGTCTACAAGAAGATCTTTGGCATACTAAACAAGGATGCACAGATATGCAAATGATACAACCAGAGGCTTGGTGGGGGTTTGCCTATGGCAGCAGTTCCAAGCCATCAATTCTATCATTGCAGTACTTATTGCTGGAGAATCTGGGACCCCTGCCTTGCAGGGTTCCAATCCCACTGCTAGTTCCCATAGCATGGAAAGCCACAAAGATGGAATCTGGCTCCTGGGGCGGCAGATACAGAAGCCCCTGGTCTCTTGGTGCCTCAGTAAATCACCACCAGGGCCGCCTGTGCCTTGTGTTCTTGGGCTTCTGGCCTCCAGCCAAGAATCTGCAGGCTTTGTGGAAGCACCTAGGACAGGATCTGAATGTTCAAGAGCACCCCCATTTCAAGGAGCAAGAGACCCTTTTCAGGGGGAGACCTGCAACTCCTCCCAGCCTCACAGCTAGACTGATTAGAACATTGCTGTGAAGCATGGTACTGGAGGAAAGTTCACAGCTGGTTAGGGGATTCTGGGCAGCCTTCTGGGTTTAGGCTTACAGTGGAGATACAATCTGCCCCAGCCAATCATACCTCATAGGATCGTTGCAAGGATCAGATGAGTTAATATTTGTAAAGCACTTAGAAATGATAACAACTCAGAAAAAATAAAAAGAATAAAAAAGGAGGAGGGCACCTGGGTGGCTCACTTGGCTAAGCGTCCAACTCTTGATTTGGGCTCAGGCAACGATCTCACAGTTCGTGGGTTGGAGCCCCACGAACACTGGGCACAATGGGCTCCACACCGACAGCACAGATCCTGGTTGGGATGCTGTCTCTCTCTCTCAAGAAAGAAAGAAAGAAAGAAAGAAAGAAAGAAAGAAAGAAAGAAAAGAATTTATAACTATTGGGCGCCTGGCTGTCTCAGAAGAGCATGCTCTTGATATTGGGACTCTTGATATTGGGATCATGAGTTTGAGCCCCTCATTGGGTGTAGAGACTACTTAAATAAATACATAAAAACCAAAAAAAAAAAGAGGAAATGATAACTATTAATAATAATATTATTAACATCAATCTTATTATCATCACCAGATGTAGAAAAACAACCCCAAATCTGCAGTTATCCTAGAAAGATGAGTTACTAGAGCACCATTCATTTACCAGCCATTTACTCAGCTACTATGTGCCAAGCATATGCCCACACTTTCATGTCATCATCTCATTTAATCCTCAAAACTACAACATTAGGTAGTTCTCATTTTACAGATGAGGATTTTGAGGCTCAGAAAGCTTAAGAAACTGAGTCATACTCCACAGTGGGAGTGAGGGCTGGAGGTCTGCTGAGTTTCAGAATCTTGCTGACCCTGAGTGTCTCCAGTCATCACAGCAGCCTATCTTTCCCTTTCTGTGATAGTGACAGTTAGGGAGGCTCAATGTCTCAGCTCTGGCTGCACTTTAGAACCACCTAGGGAGAGGGAAATGCTTGGGTCTCACCCCAGACTAATTAAATCAGAATCTCTGGGGTAGAACCTCTGGGGTGGTTTGTTGGTTTGTTTGTTTGTTTGTTTGTTTTTAACCTCCTCAGGTGATTCTAATGTATAATGTACAGCTGGGGTTCAGATCTACCATTTTGTGGATTTGAAGTAAACAGCATGAATACAGCATAGTAGGATAAATGCTATTATAAAGGAGAGCAGTTAAGAGGGTCCCTCCAGTCTCGATCGTCAGTATTCTTGCAGTTATACCAGTAACACGAAACAGGGGTCACTTCAGCAAGAAGCCAGGTGGAATTTTCAGTGGAGGCTCTGCCAAAAATCCAGGAAAAACCTTGGGGGGGGGGGAAGGTGGGATGGGTAGAAGTGCCAGTAATGTTTGTTATACAAGTGACAGCATCCAAGAAAACATCTGGGAACAACCATCGTGGGTTCTCTGCCACTGCCTGTCTCTCTCCCAAGACCCCCTGTCAATAAGTACCAGCAGGGCAATCTGTTGATAATCCTCTGGGGTCTTATAAGAGCTCCACTCTGAGGACTGGCCAGGACCCAGTCTGGGCCTCAGATTCTGGCCGTGGGGGAAGGGACTGGAGCCCAGGAGATAAGACCCGCCTAGCAACTGTTGCTAAAGGCAAGTAGCCTTTGTTATCAAGCATTAGTAACACAATAGGAGGCTGAGCAGCCAGGATAGTCCATCAACATCATCCCAGGCCCTGAATTAGCCCCACTAGCAAGAAGGGGGAGGTTGTGCGGCTCAGCAAAAGAATTCCAGTGCAGACGGTTTTTAGTTGTTAATGTGTTGATGGCTCCCCCTACTCTGGCTAATGGGGGGCATTAAGGCATAGACTCTCTATTGCAAGAGGCCTTTGTTCCAGGGTCAGAGCAGAACAAATGGTCACATCCCATCCCCCTCAGCCTCTCCAGAATCCCAAATCCCAGCAGCCTTCCACCTTCTAGGATGGTGGGGGGTGGGCAGAGTGGGAAGAGAGGTTAGGAGCGAGGCAGGGTCCCCAAGTTAAATGTCCTGGAGCCCACTCAGCATGGTAAGGAGAAAATACCCCCGCAGAAAAGGAGGAGCAATGGAGCAGGAAACTGCTCCCTCCAATTGCTCAGCATCTTCCCCTAAATGCTTCTCCATCGGGCTCAAGATGAAAGTCACAGCCCTCAAACCGACCAAGACCCAAACCCTCCACAGTTTCCCCTCTCCCTCCTTTTCCCTCCCCCCACTAAGGAGCCCAGGGCTCCGCCGGGATTTGACGGGCTACCTCCCCCATGCCCCATGCTGAGAAAGCTGTTGGAATGGCCCAACAGGAAGCAACCCCCGCCCCTGGCCCCCAGCAGGGGCCAGCAGCACTCTGGGTGAATCATCAGCTCAGCCAATCCTAGGGACTCTCTTTTCCCTACAGAAGGATGAGACTTACAGCAGAATGCCTTCTCTGGGGCTCCTTTTGAGATGAAGCCTGGCTGCCTTAGTGCTCAAGTCCAGCACCCTGGCATCTATCCAGTCACCCAATCAAGTCACCAACGTGATCTTGGTCAAACTCTGGCTTTTCCAAGCCTCAGTTTCCACATCTGTAAAATTCAACCTTGCTATGCACCTCAAGTGCTTTGTAAAGGTCAAGGCAAAGAAGGCCTTTTCTCAAAGTGTGGTCTGGGTCAGACCATCTGCATTAGAATCACCGGGAGGAGAGGAAGAGGCTAGTTAATTTTGTAGCTTCCTGGTCCTACCCAAGAGCACAGAATTAGAACCCTGGGAGGTCAGGGTCCAAACACGAATTTTAAAGAGCACCTCTGAATTATTCATATGAACAGCCAAGTTTGAGGACCACAACCAACAAGCATGATTATCACTCTTGGTGCCTCTTGGCAATATAAGATGTGGTGCCAGTCTGAAATATCTCACGATCTGACACAAATAACGAGGCAACAACTGCTCAGTGCTGAATACCCACATGACCAGGAGACAAAGAGGGGACATACGGACCGACACAGTCCTGGGAAGGGGGTGAAGGAGGGATTGGCCAACCTACAAATCAGCCTAAGTGGGACCCAGACAGGAGGAGGGGCTTAGATGGGGGGCAGGTGGGGAGTGCATGCTTGGAGACAGAACGATTTCCTAGTAAAAAAACATGGGAATAAATTGTTCCAGGAAGCGCAGTTTCTTTCACCTTACCTAGGCCAGGCCCAGGGCCAGCTCATCTCTTACAGAAATTCTTCTCTTAAGAGGTTGTTGGACACTCTCTCTTCCTGGAAAAGGATCATTTGTGTACTCTGCTCCCAAAACCAATGGAAGCTCTACTGAGGGACAAAGGTCAGCCCCATTCCCACTTCCCAAGAACTGTGCTTAAAGCTTTAACTATCAAACAAACATCAGATCCTGGGGGAGATAGGCACCCTTACTTGAGAGCCAGCTCACCAGGACCCTCCAGGGCCTGGCCTTGAGCTAACCTCAAGGAGGGTATTAACATAACTAAGGGAAAAGGTGGGTCAGTTGGGAGAGTTGAGCCTTGAGGAAGCTTTGTCTCAGAAGAAGGGAAAGGGAGCCCTGACCCACAAACTGGAATTACTGGTTCTTGGGACACGTAAATCCTTCATTAGAAAGTCCTTGAACACTTTAAATCAAACTAGGGGTAGTAAAGTCAGTTTAGGAATCCCACGGAGAATTTTTAAAAAATTTTAGAATGCAAAAATATCACAATCTGTACATTATATTGTTTCCTAGAAAGTTTCATAGATACATGTGAAAACACTGTCTTCAGGATGCCCGGGCGGCTCAGTCAGTCTCTCAGTCAGACTGTGAGAACCGTCTCACAGTTCATGGGTTCGAGCCCCGTGTTGGGCTCTGTGCTAACAGCTCAGAGCCTAGAGCCTGCTTTGGATTCTGTGTCTCCCTCTCTCTCTGCACCTCCCCTGCTCATGTGTGTACTCTATCTTTCGCTCTCTCTCAAAAAAAAAAACAAACAAAAAAAAACACTAAAAAAGAAAAAGAAAACACTGTCTTCAATAAAGTCAACTTATTCGAGCACTTTCCACCCTCCCCCCCCCCCCCCACGGGAATTCATTGGATTTTTCTCAAGGTTAAGAACACTGTCATGGACTCCCGTAAATTCTCAGAGCTCAGTGACCAGGCTTATGAGGGCTCTGGTTCAACAACACATTTCTGGCTATAATTTGGCTTTAGGAAAGGCTACAATTTGCCTTCAAGGAGAGAACTTACCAATCAAGAAGCTCTAAGTGTCTGGTCTGATTGATTTTTCTCCAAAAAACAGCATTCTGCCTTTCTTGTTTATACATCTGTCTCTTATGAACTTGCTCAATGTGTGTCAGTCCTCTGGAGCTCTATCACTTCTGACTGTACAAACAATACAATTTCTGAACCTATAAAGACCATGGAATATGGTAACAAAGCCAAAATAATGCCATCCTGAGGTTCTTGCCACAAACTTGAAGGTCAGTCACCAAGGTGTTGATGCGCTCAATAAATATTTCAGTGAATGAGCAGACTAGTTAGGATACCATATAGGGGAGAGCTCTATACAAAGGTTACTTTCCCCAAGCGTCTTAGAATCTTTAACCATCTCCAACGTTTGTGAGGATTCAGAAATCCTTCCCATTCCCACAATACCCAAATCCTTCCCACAAATAGTCCTCAGGGAAGTTCTCTCTAACAGATATCCCAGAGGAATGGTCTGGGAGCATCTGATCGCCTGGGGCTGCTCTCCTGAGTGAGGCCTCCCCTATTGTGGAAGCCATCCTAGTTGTCTCCTACTTTTAGAACAGCTCCTTCTGAGTCCACTTCATGAACTTTCCATCTGATGTCTGTGTGCAGGGCCCCCTTCCAGGCCCACTCCTCCTCTCATCTCGCAGCTTCTGTGGGAACCTCATCCGTTTCACAGTTTTAAAGATTACCTTTCTGCAGACAAATGTCAGACATGTATTTCCAGGCTAGAACCCTCTCTCCTCTGGGTTCCAAAGTCATATATTCAGCAACTTCCTGGACATCTTCATAGGGATGTCTCATAGCACCTCCATTCTACAGGTTTAAAACCATTTCTCCCTTCCCATCCAGCCCCTCCTCTTATATCCCCAATGTCACCATCAGTGTCACCACCAGACAACCCAAGTCGAATACCAGCCAGTTGCAGTAGAGTCCTCACCACCAGAGTTAGTCAGTAAAACCTCTAGATTCCTCCTCCAGCACACGAGCTCTTCCTCATCGTTGCTACTGTGCCTGTGGCCTTGTCATCTCATACCTGTGGTCTCCCTACTCTCCCAGCCTCCATCCCCACCTCTTTCACTGGGTGACCCTCGCACAGCAATCCGTTCTCCCCAGGCTACCAGGGTGATCCAATTGCCAGACCCAATAGCTGTCCCAGTACCAAGAGCATGATCCTGAAGGACTCTGGGAAGCTAAATTTTGATATGAAAGGAGACAGGGCAAGAAAGGTCCAGGCATGAGGCACTGCTCAGAGCCCAAGGGCAGGAAACGTTGAGCAACTGGGAGGCACTGTGTATCCGGGAGAAGGGGAGAAGGGGAGAAGTGGAGATCATGAGAGAAGATGGGGTAAAAGGGCAGTGAGGGTGAAGGTCATAATTTTGTGGGAGCCAGCCAAGTACAGTTCAGGTTTCCTTGCTCATGGTCATCCCTGGAAGGACACATGTCCCCTTTGAGATGAAGGCAACATCCAGTCCCTATCCCAATACTGGAATTGGGAGCCTGTGAAGACCTACAAGGTAACATCTGAAAGTCAAGCCAGAGCAGAGGAGAGGAGAGGTGGGCTCACCGGGAACAGCATGGCTCTGAGCTCCAGGTAGAGCACATTGTCCTGGTAGAACTCCTCCAGTGCCTGGAAGACATAGTCTCTGAACACTGGTGCATAGTGGACAAGGCCAGAGATTGTGAAGAAGATACTATTAAACTTGGACCAGACAGCATCTTGGTTTGCATAAGCCACCTCAGGGTTCTCGGTCATCAGAGTGAAAGTCTGAAGAAGTCTGCATAAGACACAAAGAGGGTAAATTGAAGAAGTGTGTTTCAAGCCACCACCTTCAGGCATCTGCAGAAGTCTTGCCCACCTCACTTCTCCCACCCAGAAGCAAACCCAGATGCATCACAGTGAGCAGTGATGAGAGGCCAAGGAAAGCACCCCAGGATTTCTGATGGAGGCTCCCATCCCTGAGACCTGCTTTATGCTCCTCAGGGCACAGCTCAGGTAGGATGTTCCCACCAACCAGGCTGTCTTGCTCCCCTGTGCATGTTTGGCAAGTCTGACCCCATTGCACCCTAGACTAAGCCTCTTCGGGGGGTGTTATGCACTGAATTGTGTCCTCCTAAAACCCATATGTTGAAATCCTCACCCTCAATGTGACTGTATGGGGAGATAGGTCCTTTATGGTGGTAATTAAGGTTAAGTGAGGTCATTACAGTGGGGCCCAAATAGAATAGGGCTGGTACGAGAGATGCCAGGAGTGTGCACACAGAGGAAAGGCCATGTGAGGACACACTGAGAAGGCGGCTGTCTGGAAGCCAAGGACAAAGGCCTCAGGAGAGACCAAACTTGCCAATATCTTGATCTTAAACTTCTAGCTTCCAGACCAGTGAGAAAATAAATTCCCATCGTTTAAGCTACCTACTGTGTAGTATTCTGTTGATGGAAATAACTCTGACTCAGGTTTACATCCCTGAGTAGCCATTTACTAGCTGTGTGGTCTTGGGCAACTTCCTTAACCATACTGAACTTCACATTTCTTACTCATAAAGGGCAATAATCTCAAAAAAGCACTCTGTAGATGGTTCTATGATTAAAAAACAGTTATTACTTATAATATTACTTTACAAATTTGTTAGGAAGTTGCTTCATCATGTTTTCAAGCTGTTTCACCCACCAATGGACCATCATTATTCCAGGAGCTGGGAACTTTTCCTCTTGCTGGAAATTAAGCATCTAGACAAATCTCATTTGATGCAACAATAGTGTCACTTTTAATACCTTTTGCAGATCAGATTGAATTTTAAATGAACCAGAAACTTACTATTTGAATGCTTTTGTGAAGCAAAGTATCCTGTAAAGTTAAAAGAAAAAGCCTCCTGATATATATATATATATATATATATATATATATATATATTTTTTTTTTTTTTTTTTTTTTTTTAAGTAGGCTTCTTGCCCAACACAGAGCTCAATGCAAGGCTTGAACTCATGACCTTGAGATCAACACCTGAGCTGAGATCAAGAGTCGAACTAGACGCTTAACTGACTGAGCCATCCAGGTGCCCTGATTTTTTTTAAGGACAGATTTTCATAAATGGGGTTGTACTAAGACATACCTGTACACCACCCACTACATATGATGAGCATGTGACACATTCTTTCTGAGCCACACTCACCTGTTGTCAAACTCAGTGACATTCTGTAGCTCCTTTCGATATTTCTCCAGCAAAACCCACTCCGAACACTCTGCTGGTTTAGGAGTGGGGGGCGCTGGATAAGCAAATTTGAACTTCAAGTACCCGCTTGGGGTGACACAGAAATGGCAGTGGGGCCTGTACGTGACATTTTTCACCAGCCAGTTCATACTCAGGATGCTGAAGTCATGGACGTGTAAGGCAGCCCCTGGAAAGGGAAGGAGGGCAGGGGTAGAAGTGAATCAAAAGAGGTGAAATCCAGATTCCAGGGCTCAGGGGCTGTGAGGACAGTGCAGATGGACAAGAAGTGAGAATCACAAGGTTGCCTATCTGGCAGAGTTCCCCACAACTGCACATCATGTACCTTTCCCACTCCAGTGCAAAGACTTCCCAGGCCTATATCTGCCATTATCTCCCCAGGATGGCCACTGCCTGCTTTGCTCTGGTTTAAGAAGGGAGCATCCCTCACTAGTCAGAAGCCATGGTGACCTCATTCAAGAGAGGGAGCCCAGGGGAGCCTGGGTGGCTCAGTGTGTTAAGCGTCAGACTTGGGCTCAAGTCATGATCTCACAGTTTGTGGGTTCGAGCCCCACGTTGGGTTCTGTGCTACAGTTCAGAGCCTGGAGTCTGCTTCGGATTCTGTGTCTCCCTCTCTCTCTCTCTCTCTCTCTGCCCCTACCCCACTCACACTCTGGCTCTCTCTCTCTCAAAAATAAATAAACATTAAAAAAAGAGAGAGAGACAGAGAGAGAGAGAGAGAGAGAGAGAGAGAGAGAGAGAGAAGCAGCCCAGGGGCACCTGTGTGGCTCAGTTGGCTAAGTGTCTGATTTTGGCTCAGGTCATGATCTCAGTTTGTGAGATTGAGCCCTGCATCAGCAATTCTGTCAGCGCAGAGTCTGCTTGGGACTCTGTCTCTCTCTCTTTCTGCCTCTCCCCCACACATGAGCTTGAGCTGTGTGTGTGTCTCTCTCTCAAAGTAAATAAATAAACTTTAAAAAAGGGGGGGAGGGATGAGCTTCAGCCCTTGCTCCTACCCTGGTCCTGTTTGCACAACTGTCCTCAGTCCTCTCAGCCTGCTCCCAGCACCCACGCATTGGCTTTGTATTCCCTGTTTCCAGCCTGTATCTAGGCAGCTTCTGGCCTGCAGGCTTGCCATTGATGCCCTATGCTTCTTTCAGACCTGACACCAATCTAGACTACAGCGCTCCTCAAGTCACAGTATACACTGTCCCTCTGCTCTTCCTGCTCTGTCTTAGCACCTGGCCTTGACACGGGCCACTTAGGTGTCACAGCTGTGTGAGCTTTGGCATGTCACCTCTCTAAACCTTATGTCCTCCATCAGGTGGGGATGTGACTTTACCAACTGCACAGTTGTTTCTTTGTTTTTTTAGTCTCCATATTTAACATTAAAATAAAAGAGGTATAGGGGCTCCTGGGTGGCTCAGTCGGTTCAGCGTCAGACTTCGGCTCAGGTCATGATCTCAAGGCTCCTGAGTTTGAGCCCCGCGTCGGGCTCTGCGCTGACAGGTGTGTCTTCCGCTCTCTCTGCCCTTCCCCTGCTTGTCCTCTGCCTCTCTCTTTCTCTCTCTCTCAAAAATAAACATTTTTAAAAACCCAAAATGTTATAAAATAAGAGGTATAGAAAAGTCCTTGTAAGCTGCAAACTGCTATTTACGTGTGCAGGATGGTAATTATTTTACTTCTCATAGAAATGTATATATACTATAGACATACACTACTAGAAATGTGTTTATTCAAGAGAAACATTCACATCATACTCTGGTACCTCAGCCTAAGACGGGGCAGAAGAAGCAGATGTGGGAAAAGCTGTGAAGAAAGCAGTAGTTCCTATGGCCTAGATACCCGCTTATGGGTGGACACATCAGCTTTGTCAGGAAAGACAGTGATGCCCGGCACCCACTCCCTGCTGTCTGTCTGAGGCAGAGTCCCCTTGGAAGCAGGGCTCTGGGTTTCCAGGGTGAAGTGGCAGCCCCCTCAGACGGCCCCCTTCCTAGTCTGTGAAGCAAGAACAAAGGTGCAGAGTAGCCAAGTGGGGTTCTTGCTGCTCCATTTATTTATTTATTTATATTAAATTTTTTTTAATGTTTATTTATTTTTGAGAGAGAGAGCACAAGAGGGGGCAGGAGGCGGGGGGGGGGGGGGAGGGAGGTGGGGAGGAAGACACAGAGAGGGGAGGGGCGGAGAGAAAGGGAGACACAGAATCCAAAGCAGCCTCCAGGCTCTGTCAGCACAGAGCCCAATGTGGGGCTTGAACTCATGAGCTGTGAGATCATGACCTTAGCCAAAGTCAGACGCTTAATCAACTGAGCCACCTAGGCGCCCCTACTATTATTTAAGTAGGCTCCACACCCAATGTGGGACTTGAACTCCTGACCCTCAGAACAAGAGTCACATGCTCTACCAACTGAGCCAACCAGGCACCCCTCACTGCTCCATTTAGAACAATAACAGCTCCAATAACAACACTAGCTCCAAGTTTAGTTCTCCCTACCTTCCCAGCACCCCCAAACCACCATCTCCAAACCTCTACCTTTTGGCATCTTCTTCAGGATATTAAACACCTCACTTTTCTCAATGAGAGTCTTGGCCCGGAAAAAGTGCATGCTGGGAGGGAACTTCTGGGTCCTCATCGCCTGTGTCACCTCAGCCTTTTTGAGGGCCATGAGCCTCTCATTGGCTAGCTCCTCCTGTTCGGTCAGCACCAGCTGCCCCCCCAGCTGCATCATCTTCTCTCTCATCAACAGCTGGTTCCATGCTTCATCTATGGATATGGCTGAGCAGAAAAAAGGCATCGCCACGGCCAGAAGCAGGGAGAGCAGGGCTGGCCACCCAGATGGGCCATCCACAGGCATTGGGATGCCTGGAAGAGGAAATTGCTCAGATGGAAACCTGACAGGACTAAAGAAGGGAGTAGGTCAGCAAAAATGTGCAGATTTAAATGTCAAACTCTGATTTTCCTTCTACCACTCTGTTTTCAGATTACCAGGGGGCAGCATACAGAAGCGTTCTCTGAGACCCCAGAGAAAAGACTTCCAAGTACAGACATGAAGGGGTTTCCCAAATAATAAGTCACCATAAGGCCTTCTTTAAAAAAGTGGACCTTTTCAGTCAGCAAGCCCTGCTCACATGTAGAGGAAGACATTGCAATCAGATTTTTAGTGTTTCACTTTTTTTTTTTTTTCAACGTTTATTTTATTTTTGGGACAGAGAGAGACAGAGCATGAACGGGGGAGGGGCAGAGAGAGAGGGAGACACAGAATCGGAAACAGGCTCCAGGCTCTGAGCCATCAGCCCAGAGCCTGACGCGGGGCTCGAACTCACGGACCGCGAGATCGTGACCTGGCTGAAGTCGGACGCTTAACCGACTGCGCCACCCAGGCACCCCAGTGTTTCACTTTTTTAAAAAATGTTTATTTATTTATTTTGAGAGCCAAAGAATGAACCGTGAGATCATGACCTGAGCTGAAATCAAGAGTCGTTGCTTCCACCAACTGAGCCACTCAGGCACCCTGAGTGTTTCACTTTTAAATATCACCAGAGAGTAAGAGATCACAAGACATATAAAAAAGCCTCTAACGTGATAAAGAAAGTTAAAAACAAACAAAACAAACAAACAAATAAACAAACAAAACCACACATGTACAGAGAAGGAAGACAAGAGAAGGAAATAAAAGAAAAATTCAAAAGAACCATACTTAATATCCTAAGAAAGATATGAAAAGATATTGTGCCCATAAAACAGTTACTGAGAATTATTATTATTATTTTAATGTTTATTTATTTATTTTGAGAGAGAGTGTTTGAAAGGGGGAGGGACAGAGAGAGAGGGAGAGGGACAGAGAGAGAGGGAGACAAAGGATCAGAAGGCGGGCTCTGTGCTCACAGCAGAGAACCCAATACAGAGCCTGAACTCAGGAACTGTGAGATCATGACCTGAGCCGAAGTTGGACCCAACAGACAGAAACACCCAGGTGCCCCAGCCACAGGGAATTATAAAAAATAAGCAGCATGAGGGGTACCTGGCTGGCTCAGTTGATGGAGCATGCAACTCTTGGTCTCAGAGTCATGAGTTTGAGCCCCATGCTAGGTGTAGATTCCTTAAAAAAAAAAAAAAAAAAAAAAAAAAAGGGACACCTGGGTGGCTCAGTTGGTTTAGTGACCAGTTCTTGGTTTTGGTTCAGGTCATGATCTGACGGTTCATGAACTTGAGCCCCAAGTCAGGCTTTGTGCTGACAGTGCAGAGCCTGCTTGGGAACTTCCCTCCCTCCCTCCCTCCCTCTCTCTCTCTCTCTCTTTTTCTCTCTGCCCCTCCCCCCACTTGATCCCCCTCTCTCTCAAAATAAATAAATAAACTTAAAAAAAAAATAAGAATAAATTTCAAAATAGGGGCACCAGGGTGGCTCAGTTGGTTGATTTCAGCTCAGGTCATGATCCCAGGGTTGTTGGATGGAGCCCCGTGTCATTAAGATTCTGTCTCTCTCTCTCTCTCTCCCTCTGCCCCTCTCCCCCTCTTCCTGACTCTCTCTCTCAAATAAAATAAATTAAATAAACAGAATGAGAAGAGCTTTTAGAAATTAAAAATACAAGAGCTGAATCTTAAAATTTACTAGCAATATTATAAGATGGAATTGAAGACCATCTTTTAGAAATTAAGATGAAATAAGAAACAAATGAGATGATTATTGGCTCAGGAAGTCCAACACCCAAATAACAGACATATCAGAAGAAAAAAAAAAAAAGAAAAAGAAAAAAATAGATTGGAGAAAAAAGTAAATAAGTAATACAAGAAATTAGACCAGAATGTAAGACCTGCATCTCTGGATTGATGAGACTCTCTGGGATCCTATCACAGCACAACAATTACTCAATAGTCACACCATGAGATATCATCTTGATATTTCAGAACATTAGCATTCAAAGATTCTAAAAGCTTCCTAAAAGCTGCTAGTCCAGGTTGGCAGTGAGCAAGGATTGAACAGCGGAAGGAAAGAAACTCACCTTTAGTGGTCTCCTCCTTCTAGACACTGTTAGCACTTTACCTGCTTATTTATTTGAATTACGTTTATGAAATGTGGGGCACCTGGCTGGCTCAGGTAGAGGAGCATGAAACTCCTGATCTCAGGGTCATGAGTTTGAGCCCCATGTTGGGTATAAAGATTACTGAAATAAATAGATATTTTTTTTTAAAAAGGAATTGTTTCTTCATACTTCATAGTAGGATATAGTATCCTGGAAAGAATCAAGACTATAAATTGGAAGACCTCAGGATCAGTTCCAAATTAGGATGTCTTTAACCATGAGACCTTGGACAAACTGTTTAGTGTCTGTGGGTCTCAGTTTTCTCATCTGTGAAAAGGACAAATTATACTAGGTCCTCAAAGTGTGATACATGTATCATTAGTGATACATGATATTACTGTTTAGGTTGAATAAAAAAATTTAAAAACAAGTTAATTTAAAGAAAGATATGAAATAAATAGAAATGCAGGGATATGATGAAAATGGAAAGCTTGCTAATCATTGAAATACATTATCTCCAAGGTCCTTTCCAGGGCTAACATTCAATTATTCAATGGTACATCAGACACCAACAGGGGATTTTAAGAAGGAACTGGACACTATTTACTCTAGTACCACAGCTATGGTAGGGTAGCTACCCGAATCAGAGAGTTGGACTTTTGAGGAACCCCTTCAACTTCATGAAGTCTTTGACTCTGTCTTGAGGCTACAGTGTTTGCCAACAGCTGAAACCTCTAGGACAAGAGGAGAGTGACATTTGTGTCACCATCCCACCCATCTCATGCTGTGTCTTCCAATCGACAGCCCCAGCCCCTTTCCCTCTCTCCTTACTAACACGTAACAGAGGCCACTAAGTTCCTAAATCTCCAACTCTGTCCTCTCCAAGGACACCAGAAGTAGCTGTGTGCCCCAACATCTAGCAACTTCCCCTGGCCTGACAGATAAAAGTTTATCTAACACTGGTCCAGGACCAGCCTGCTCAAGCGTAAAGAGAAATAATCCCTGTGATAATTACTGCTATGCTTACTTCATCTCTCTCCTCATGAAAAGTTTCTTTTACTTTTAAAAGAGGGTGCATGAAAACTCTACAAAAATAGTTTGTTCCCAGAGTAAGAACGAGGAAACGGACCATGTGCATCTGTGACTCTGAGTGAATGTCCTTGGGCCCACAACCATTTTCAAAAGCCTGTTGTAGAGAAAGACTATGCACTTCCTCCGCACCGAAAGTCACAAACTCACCTAAGGTAGGGGGCAGGGAGGCTGCTGCCAGGGAAACAAAGCCCGAGTGCCCAGCTTCCCAGCTACCTACTGGAACCTCATGAGCTGGACCCCCACCCCAGGGGATCCCAGTTACCTCAGAGCAGCTCCAGAAACTGCAGACTGTTTGCTGAGTCCCCCGACAGCTGTGTCAGAAGCACCAGAAAAGCTCACCATCCTCTTTTCACTTCCTGTTGGGGCAGGTTTCACTTCCTCTCAGCCTCATGTTGCTCGGGTCTCCAAAGACAGGCAAGGAAGATAGTCTGGCAGAGCTGAGGCAACAAGTAGGCCTGCGTGTATGGGTTTACGTTTGTGTGTGTGTGTGAGCATTTATGCACTTGTGGGGTGATTTATGTATGTGTTTATATGTGTTCAGGTGCATTTTGTGGCAGGTTTTTGTGTGCATCTTTGTGTGTGTGCATGTGTGTGCATGTGGGTTTATGCATGTGGGGATTATGTATATGTTTGTGGGGGCAGTTGTATGCATCTTTGTATGTGTCTATGTGTTTATGTGAGTTTATATGCACGTGTGGGCTTATGTATGTTTTGGGGGAAGATATATGGGTGTTTGTGCGTGAGATGTCATTGTAGGGTCCAGAACATAGCTTAGACAACAAGCGCCACAAAGAGGTACTCCAAAATCTGCTCATAAACTTTGGGCAGTATACCCCTCCTTAAAATGTGACTGTCAATTGTGCGACAACCCACTAAACAGCGGGTAAAAAAGTAGATATAATAGAAGGTACGTTTTAGGGGGAAAATCGGGGATCTGGAAGCACAGTAGTTGAGGAAATAAGGAGGGGTGAGGCAGGAGCTAGGGCGTAAGGAAGAGCGGCCAGAGGCAAGAGGGATAATGGCTCCTGAGGGAGAGCTGAGAGAACTGAGCCTGGCCATTCGTAGCTGTATGGCCTTGGCCTTGTTATTTAAGCTCTCTATACTTCAGGGGTGCCTGGGTGGCTCACTGAGCAACCACCTTCGGCTCAAGTCATGATCTTGGGTTTGTGAGTTTGAGCCCCACGTAGGGCTCTCTGCACTCAACACAGAACCTTCTTCAGATCCTCTGTCTCCGTCATTCTCCGTCTGCCCTTCCTGCTGGTACGCTCTCTGTCTCTCTGTCTCTCTCAAAAAAAAAAAAAAAAAAAAAAAAAAAGACTCTCTATGCTTCAGTTTCCTGATCTGAAAGTGGAAGTCATAAAAGCAATGACTACGTGGGTGCACTGTGAGAATTAAATGAAGAATGTGTGCAAAGTGCCTGGAGCATAGTAAGTTCTCAAGAAACAGTAGCCATTACTATTACAGGAAATAACTATCGTGATAGATCATCCAGGTCAAGGTAAATAAGACATGTGAGACTGTACCAGTGACTTCTACAGCACGTGCTTGCCATGTGCCCCTCTCCTTCCCAGCCCTGTCTCGGGCCGTCTGCCTCCAAAGACACCCACAAGTCCTCCAGCACTTCCACTTCTGCATCTCCTGAACAACTGGAACTTCAGGGGCCCCTGACATCATCTTCTCCAAACAGTAAAAAGGTCATTTGTTTCATAAACAGCAAGAAATTCGCAAGTGAAAACACAGAGGAACTAAGAATTCCCTCATCACAAGTTCAACATTAACTTGTTCAAAAGTCAGTGAAATCAAAAGAAACAAACAGGTAGTAAAGACAGACAAAATTGACTAAAGTACAAGGGTAAGAGGGCAAATTGCCAAATTGTGAATATAAATCACTGGAATATTTTTTAGGATACCAGATCAGAGTTAAAGATAAAGCTTTTCTTGGTGCATCTGGGCAACTCAGTCGGTTAAGCATCCAACTTCAGCTCAAGTCATAATCTTGTAGTTCATGGGTTCTAGCCCTGTGTTGGGCTCTCAGGTGTCAGCACAGAGCCTGCTTCAGATTCTTCCCCCCCCCCCCACTTCTGTCCCTCCCCCACTTGTGCTATCTCTCTCTCTCTCAAAAAAAAAAAAAAAAATTAAAAAGATAAAACTTTTTTTTTTTTTTAATTTTTTTTTTCAACCTTTATTTCTTTTTGGGACAGAGAGAGACAGAGCATGAACAGGGGAGGGGCAGAGAGAGAGAGGGAGACACAGAATCGGAAACAGGCTCCAGGTTTTGAGCCATCAGCCCAGAGCCTGATGCGGGGCTCGAACTCACAGACCGCAAGATCGTGACCTGGCTGAAGTCAGACGCCCAACCAACTGCGCCACCCAGGTGCCCCAAAACTTTTCTTTCCAAAAACTTTGGTTAAGAGTAAGAGCTAATGTTCACATCCCAAAGGCTCTGGAGACTCCAGCTCACAACTGGGCCAGGAAGTGCAGTAAGCCAGGGGAGGGAGGGCTGTGGGTCTTGAGGCTGGAGTTATTGCATCAGGCTGAAGCTGGTTGGGCCAGGGGAGTGGGGACCCAGATCTTGAGACAGAAACAGGGAGGAGAGGGGTGAGTGCATACCCGGACACAGGATCAGAAACAACAAACCCAAGCAGGGTCAGACCCGGGAGACTGACCAGCAGGATCTGCACACCTCTCTGCCTTCTGGGGCCATCAGACACCCTGGGGGTGTGGCTGTAAGCACTGTTTAGCAGAGCAGGTGTGGCATCTGATGACAGCAAGCCCCAGTGTACAATGGTGAGAACATGCTGGAAGAATATTCTGCCACATGAGGAGACCATAAAATATGGAACAGGGCTCTGCTTTTTACGTTTTATTGAAGACAACCATCAGAAACAGAACTGGCTTTGTGTTCAGAATCTGAAAATCTTCAGGGCAGAAAAAGGGAACCAAAGCATCATTTAGTGACTACAAAGCTTAACCTAAATGAAATGAAGTCTGAAAGGACAGGTGGGTTATGACCCTAAACTGGAGACAGGAGAGGATTTCAGAATTGAAGATGGTGTTTGACTACATAAATATCTGAGAACTATTTTCATTAAAGCATTTCCCTCTCCGGTCAATACCATGAATCACATGCCATTGAGACGTGTAACATATGGCAAAGCATAGGAGAGTTACTTATGGTTGAAGGTGTGAAGTGCTGGATCCACCACTTTTTTTTTTTTAATTTATGTTTGTGAGAGAGAGAGAGAAAGAGAGAAAGAGACCTTGAGCAGGGGAGGGGCAGAAAGAGATGGGGGGCAGAGGATCCAAAGTGGGCTCTGCAAGCACTGTCAGCACAGAGGCCAATGCAGGGCTCCAACTCACAAACCTTGAGACATGACCCGAGCCAAATCAGAAGCTTACCAACTGAGCCACCCAGACACCCCTGGATATGCCACTTTTATACAAGATAAATAAGGTTTTCTGACCCCCAGAGTTAAAAAAAAAAAAAAAGTGAAATAATATCAGCTAAAACTTCTTGAGAATTATATATATTGCCTATTTTAATCCTTTAGTTGTCTTATAAGGTAGGGACTATTGCTAGCCCCCTCGACAAGAGAGTACACTGAAGTATTTGGAGAGAGGTAGGTCACTTGCCCAAGGTCACACAGCTGGTAATGAGTGGAGTGTGGACTTGCACTCAGGCAGTTTCCACCTACTGCCTTACCTGCTGGCAAGGAAACAGGTCTTCAAGGTGGCAGGGAGCCACTGCTGTGGGAAAGTGGCCCTTGAGACAGAAGGGCAGATCCGGGTAGGAGAGCCCAATTAGCAAAGGTGGGACACAGGAACAGGTATTATCAGGCATAAGATGATTTTTCCAGATACTGGGAGCTTGCGCTTTTATTTATTTATTTATTTATTTATTTATTTATGATGTTTATTCATTTATTTTTGAGAGAGAGAGGGAGACAGAGAATCCCAAGTAGGCTCTGTACTGTCAGAGTCTACCCCAATTTGGGCTCAAATCCATGAACCATGAGACCATGACCTGAGCCAAAACCAAGAATTGGACACCCAAGCAACCAGCTGAGCCACCCAAGCGCCCTGGAGCTTGTGCTTTTAATGGCCAAAGCAAAAAAAATTAGCTCTTTCAAGGAATTGCTGATTGATTTTGAAAAAAATTCTTAACATCTATCATCTATGAGCTTAATGCCTTTATCTGCAATAAGGGGAGAATAACAATATTCCTCCTGCTAAGTTTTTTTTTACCAAGTAAGTGAGGGTGTGTGTTAAATTAATGCACATGAAAATATTTCTAAAACTACAAAGTAACTATGCAACTATACAATATAAGTAATGTTCCCTATACAAATCTTTTTAAACTGTTTTTTTTCTGGCTTCTTAGAGCATGATGAACATAATTTGACCTCTCATTGATAAGTCAAGATCATCATTATGAACATTTATTATTATACTTTGTATTGCATACTATCACTATATTTAGTAATACTGTGACACTGTTTGACCCTGTCCTAAATGGCAGGGCTAGTATATACTTTTTATATGATTTTTCTGTTCCTCCCCATGCAGTTAATATTTACTTCTGGTGGGTCTCTTATCTAGCGATCTTCCCTATAATGTGTTACTCCTTGTTGACTGTGGACTGAAACCCAGATAACTAAACTTGCAAGGAACATGGGTCCTAAGTGAGACCTTCTCCAACTGTCTTATGAGTCAGAGTATATTCATAAATGCATGGACTGATTTTCAGTTACAGATGGGAGATCAAACATGTAAATTAACCTTAATTCCCCTCTAAAGCCTCACTAAAATGACAGTGAAGAGATTTATTATTTATTTGTTTGTATATTTATTTAAAATATTATCTATTTATTTTGAGAGAGAGTGTGGCGAAGGGGCACAGAGAGAGAGGGAGAGAGAGAATCCCAAGCAGGCTCCACACTGTCAGTGCAGAGCCCAACATGGGGCTCCATCTCACAAACCTTAAGATCATGGGGCGCCTGGGTGGCGCAGTCGGTTAAGCGTCCGACTTCAGCCAGGTCACGATCTCGCGGTCCGTGAGTTCGAGCCCCGCGTCAGGCTCTGGGCTGATGGCTCAGAGCCTGGAGCCTGTTTCCGATTCTGTGTCTCCCTCTCTCTCTGCCCCTCCCCCGTTCATGCTCTGTCTCTCTCTGTCCCAAAAATAAATAAAAAACGTTGAAAAAAAAATTAAAAAAAAAAAAGATCATGACCCAAATCAAGAGTTGGTTGCTTAACTGACTGAGCCACGCAGGTGCCCCAAAGAGATTTTTTTTTTAAAAAGCATATTCCCATAAATATGCAAAAAACAGGAATGGAGAAAATAACAAAATACTTTTGGAAGCTGGGAGGTAGATAAACAAGTGCAAATAACTTAGAAGATGTAAAAAAGTAGAATCTTATGGGCGCCTGGGTGACTCAGTCGGTTAAGCACCAACTTCGGTTCAGGTCATAATGTCACAGTTCATGGGTTCAAGCCTCTTGTGGGGCTCTGTGCTGACAGCTCAGAGTCTGGAGCCTGCTTCAGATTCTGTGTCTCCCTCTCTCTCTCTGTCCCTCCCCTGCTCATGTTCTGTCTCTCTCAAAAATAAACATTAAAAAAAAATTTTTTTTTAATAGAAAAAGGTAGAATCTTAAACCAGCAGTGAGTACATCTAAGAAACAACCTTGGGTACATCTGGAAGTAAAGTGAAGGCAGATTGGGAACAGGAGGAACAGAGAACTGACTGGAAACCTTTATTTTTTAATGTTTATTAATTTTTGAGAGAGAGAGAGAGAGAGACAGTGTGCACAGTGTGAGCAGGGAAGGGGCCGAGAGAGAGGAAGACACAGAATCCGAAGCAGGCTCCAGGCTCTGAGTTGTCTGTCAGCATAGAGCCTGACATGGGGCTTGAACTCATGAGCTGTGAGACCATGAACTGAGCCAAAGTTGGATGCCCAACAAACTGAGACACCCAGGGGCCCCTGGAAACCTTTTAAAGGAATGCCTAGGAAAAAAGCCATGCAAACTAGAGCTTTTTTTTTTTTTTTTTTTTTAAGCAATGTGTACACCCAACATGGGGCTCAAACACATGACCCCCAAGATCAAGAGTTATGCGTTCCACTGACTGAGCCAGCCAGGCCCCCAAACTAGAACATTTAAACACAAGGACAAAACCAGACCCCTAGAGCCAGAGACATTCTTCCTGTACTCTTCAGCAGAGCACTGCAGATTTGTTTTGGGGAAGAGTAAAACAGTTTCTGGCCTAGTTAAGCATGATGTACAGGTCTCCTGGGTGGCTCAGTTGTTTAAGCGGCTGACTTCAGCTCAGGTTATGATCTCACCGTCTGTGAGTTTGAGCCCCGCGTTGGGCTCTGTGCTGACAGCTCAGAGCCTGTAGCATGCTTTGGATTCTGTGTCTCCCTCTCTCTCTACCCCTCCCCCACTCGTGCTCTGTCTCTCTCTCTCTCTCTCTCTCTCTCTCTCAAAAATAAATAAACATTAAAAAAAAGGAAAAAAAGGATGGTGTATCATGCTAAAAATGAAGATAATATTGAAATATTGCACACTAAACAAGACTTTCTTCCCTACTAGTCTCTCAGACATCAGCAACCAACTTCATACCAAGAAAAGGGAAAAGCCTTCAACCAAGAAAAGGGAAAAGCCTTCCCTGGGGCTTTCACCAGCCCCCAAGAATAGCCCTAAAGATACTGACAGGGATTTACCAGATCACCCCTCCCCATGTACACAGGGCTTGTAGCATTACCCCATTCTTAAATAGAAGCAGACATCCAGGAGCCACTACATTTGAGGAATCTATTTTATGACAGAGCAAAAAGTATCATGGAAGAAAGAGAACGGGGAAAGCAAAGAATACTCCATCTAACATTATTAGTGTCAGAAAGGTAAAAGAAGGTATTGTACCCATGAAACAAGAACAGGATGCTATAAAGAAGGGATAGTCAAAGGGTGAAAAATAACTTAGCAGGGGTGCCCAGGTGGCTCAGTCAGTTAAGTGTCTGACTTTGGCTTAGGTCATGATCTCACAGTTTGTGAGTCTGAGCCCCACATCAGGCTCTCTTGCTGTCAGCATAGATCCTGTTTGGGATCCTCTGTTGTCCTCTCTCTCTGCCCCTCCCTCTCTGGTGCTCTCTCCCTCTCTCTCTCAAAATAAATTTTAAAAAATAACTTGGCAAAAATGAAGGAGATAAAAAATGAAAAACTAGAGAAAAGTTGAATGATAAAGTTAACATCTTCCAGAAGGTAAAACAAAAGGAAGATTGAAGGGAAAAGATTTTTTTTTAAGAAAAAAATCAAATGTATGAAAACTGCACATTGCAGAAAGAGAAAGCAGAGTGGAGAAAAACCAAAGAAACCATTCAAGAAAACATCTTAGAACAGAAAGACCTGTGAGTCTAGACAGAAAGGGTCCTTGGGAAGCCCACCAAACAGATGAAAATAAGCCACACCAAGGCCATCACAGTGAAGTTGTGGGGACTTTGGGGACAAAGTGAAAAACTCCAAACCATCTATAACAAGAGGGTGAACCAGAAGAAAGGAATTCAGGGAATCCAGGAAACAGAGCAGCTAACACAAGAAAGGGACAGAGCCCAGAGCCCAGAGCAGTGCTGTATCCCTGGGGGCAGCCAGTCCTCCAGCAGCTGGAGCTGGGAAAAGAGCCTCTGGGGAAGTATTTTGTCGGGATGAAATTGGTAGGATATCTAATATGTTTGGTTGCATTAAGGGTTTCCGAAAAGAGAATTTGAGGATGAATAAGGGGGAAAGATATAGAAACTAAATAAGCAAGCAAAAGACAATTATGAATTCCATGAAATACAGATTGTGCTGAAAAGGAAAAGTTATCATGGTGAACTACATAGCTTAGCAGTGTCCACACATGATTATTAATACAGCACCAAATATAGAATTAACAAAATCATATAAATACATAGGGATGATGGAGAGATAGGAAAACGTGGGTGTGGTGGTAGAAGTAGGGGCAAGGGCTGAGAGATGCCTACATCTTCCACAGCAGAAAGCCTGCAGCTAATGCCTAAAACAAAATAAATCGAGAATAGCAGTATAAAAAGTTATTAAGGATATGGAGGGAGGTGCTTCACGTTTCAGCTGAAAGGCTTGGAGAGCCTCCGGGAGAACAGCATGGCGGGTGAGGGGGCTGTAGGGTAGGGGTCAGTCCTGTGGAACCCTCTGACTCTTAAACAATGGGCCTGAGTGCACGGCACGGCCCCAGTCAGACTGCCTTCTTCCAGTTTTTCAGGCTGCCGGGTCTGCCAGTGAAGTGACCTTGCAGAGTAGAGAGATGAGTGGTATCATACACAAACCACAAACGTTACACCCCAGCAGAGCTCAACAGATGGTCACTAACCAAAGACTGGAGAATTCCTACAGATGAGCCATTTCATGTTTCTAAAAAGCAAACTCTGAAAAGTAAGACTGAGGGATCCAACAATTCATCACCCTTGAAATTATTTGCTCGGGGTCTACCTGCTTCGTCAGACTGCAACACTTAGTAAATACATGTTCAAAAATCGTTAATATTTATTTAGCGCTTACTGTGTCCCATACACTATGCTCAAATGCATTATCAGCATTGTCTCATGTGGTCCTCGGGACAACTCTGTGAGGTGGAGAATCTGCCCATTTTACACATTCAGAAGTACAGCCCAGAATCAGTTTTTTATGCCAGGCAAGGGCATAAAACACCATTCTGTTCTACTGCCTTCTGTGTTATCTTTTTCTAAATGTACTTCTTTTTTCCATCTCTGTTGAGCTATAACTGACATGATATTTGTAAGTTTAAGTTGTACAACATGATGATTTGATATATATATGTATTGTGAAATAATCACTATAATAAGTTTAGTAAACACATCCATCACTTCACATAATTACCATTGTGTGTGTGTGTGTGGTGACAACACCCAAGATTTGCCTCTTAGCAACTTTCAAGTATATGCTACAGTGTTGTTAACTATAGTCACCATGCTGTGCATTAGATCCCCAGGACTTATCTTCCTTCCATGTTCCCTTGTTCCTTGCCGAATTCCCAATGACTTGCAGAGTGCTGGCACACAGTAGATTCTCAATAAAGATTTCTGGGTTTTTTTTTAATTTTTTTAAGTTTATTTCTTTATTTTGAAAGTGACAGAGACAGCGTGAGCAGGGAAGCGGCAGAGAGAGGAAGAGAGAGAGAACTCCAAGCCTGCCTGTACAGAGCCTGACGCTGAGCTCAATCTCACAAACTGAGATGATGACCTGAGCTAAAATCAAGAGCTGGACGCTTAACAGACTGAGCCACCCAGGTGCCCCTAAATATTTGTTTTTATTGTCCCTTTTGTTGGGATGCAAACAGAGAAAGGGAACCTATAGAGAGAAGCCCTTCAGCTCATGTCTCTCTTAATATTGTCACACAGTAACTGAGGAAACTCTAATGTCTAAAACTCAACTTTGCTCATACTGACTTTTTTACCTCCTTTCCTCACAGCACCTGATCCTTTTCCAATTTTCCCTTCTTCGTTAAGTGGCACCTTCATCCACTCAATTGCCTCTGTCAGAAACCTGACTCCCCCTGTAGAAGACCAGGAATGGCTGATGCAATCCGTGTCTCCCACACCAACCTTCACCAGACGCTGCCTGGCCCCCTGCATAGGTCTTGTCATCCACATCTGCCATTGCAAACCCAACATGAGGCCCCAACATCTCTCATCTGCTCTACATTAATAGCTTCCACTTTTGTCCCTTTCTATTTATTGTCCCGATCTAAAAGCACAAAATCTCAGCATGTCCCCCATGGCCCTTCCTGCTAAAAATCCACTACACTAAGAGTAAAATCCAAACTCCTTTTCTCAACCTACTTGGCCATGTTTTATCTGGTCCTGGGACTATCTCTCCACTGTCTCTCCCCACTTGCTCCATTTTGCCCACTGGCCAACCTTCTGGTAGCGTTTCATGTGTAGTGAACGCTTGCACTTCTAAGAGTTTTCAGGTGTGATTCCCTTTGCCTGCAATGACCTCTCCCCTGCTCTATCAGGCCAACTCCTGTTCATTGTTCAGGCCTCAGTGTAAATGCTTTTCCTCAGGGAAATCTTCAGTGAACACTCTGCAATCTAAATACAGTTCCTCTGTTACACTCTTCGTAATACCCTTTTCTTCTTCTTCTGCAGTATGTGTCTAATTTATAATTTTGTATTTATGTATTTCCATGATTGTTTATTTAATATACTTCTTCATATTGGAAATTGCTTGAGGGCTTTCTGAACGGGTGTTTACTGTGGTGTCCTTAAGGAGTACACAGTGTCCAGCCCAGAGTAGATACCCACAAACATCTGCTGCAGGCAAGCAAGTGGCAGGTAGGAATGTACCAATGAATGAGTGAAAGAAAGTATAGAGGAAAAGAAAATTCTGAGTGTTTGCTGCAGGTAGTAGACATTTGAGTTTTCTCAACCTGGTGTAATGGAGAAGAGGTAAATAAGATCAGTGTCTTGCAAAGGATGGTGAGTCAGCACAGACATTCACCTACACGGCCTGTGTCTGTGCCATCTGCAGAAAATTATAATAAATAGATAAGTCTATGTCAGTGATGTAAATGGTGCCCCCTAGAATTGTGCAGTTCTCATCTTGCACAATCACACCTGACAGCCTGGGAGATGATGATGAATGCCAATGGCGTATCGATAAGGGCTGGATGTTCTTGTTTGTTTGTTTTTCATTTTATCCATCTTTGGTGAAACACTGAAGTATCTCTAGGAACCAGACCTTGTCTTGGAGTAACCTTATCTTCCATTGTTTTGTTGCTAGTCTCCAAAACACACTCTTTGCAAGCACCAACATTTACCTTTGCCCTCTCCACAATTTTCATTGTTCCATTCTTATTTTTCTTTTCCTATTTTGGGGGGAGAGCGGAGTGGCAGTTTTTTCTTTATTACACCTGTCATACCTGATGAGCCTGTATTCTGGTCCTTTGCTCTGGCAAGTTCAGAGATTCAATCACACCTATAAATGTGTCTTGCCACCTTGAAAGTGGGTTCTGAATCCAAAGACAAGAACTGGCCTCTAGTGTGACTGTGAACATTTTGGCCAGCATTTTCTCTGCTATACATGTGAGGACCTTAGCTTTCTTGGGGTAACACCCTGTGGACAGGGTAACAGCAGGACCACCTGCACCTCCTGGCCTGGTGGTTGCTGTGTGATTCTTGAGCATGGTAGGAAAGGGCCAGCTACCTCAGAAATCCAGATATCTACCCAACTGAGTATTTTTTTTTAAGTAAGCTCTACACCCAACATGGGCTTGAACTCGTGACCCAAGATCGAGAGGCGCACGACTGAGCCAGCCAGGCGCTCCTCACTTGTTGAGTATTGCCTCCTCCAAGAATTCCATTCTGCTTATCTAGCCTGCACAGCACAAACGATTTTCTCCTCTCTGAAGGAGAGACATTAGTAAAGCAAATCAGCATGTCGTTCTTCTAAAAATGCTCCAAAGGTTTCCCAGAATACTTCACTAGCTTCATTGCTCACCCCACAATCTCCTGCTAGTCATACCAAATTCCTCGCCATTCCCTCGAACAAGCCAGGCTCCTGTTGCCTTCAGGCCCCAGCACATAGTCACATGGGAAGATTTTTCATTCCCTTTTGCTTGGCCAACTCCTATTTTCCAATCTTAGCTGTACTGTTTTTACTCTCAGAAGTCTTGGCTCCTTCTCCCAGGACAAAAACCAAGTCAGATGCTGGTCAGGTGTTCCTCGCATGCTCAGCCCTCAACTTAACACTAACACCACATTGAAATGTTCCAGGTACCTGTGTGTTTCTACCTCGAAGATGCACCTTCTCTGATGGCAGAGACTCACTCATCAAGCACTGTGCTCGGCATCTTACAACTACTCCATAGATGTTTGTTCAGTGGATAAGTAAATGAAAGAAGCCACCTAGTTTCCCTTACCTCTTTCAGGCTTCAGTTCTTGTCACTGAGGGAACATCAGGAACAGGGTCTTTCAGCTGTTCACTGACAGCCTCTGTTACTCTGATTTAAGCAGGTCTTTTTCCCCCAAAGTACACTTCCTTATCCCTGTTCTACATTTCTCCATCTCTTCTTTAGTCCCCAAGGCTCCAGTCAGAGCCTCCCAATATGACTATTCAGGGGGATCCCAGGAGGCACCTGTCTGTGCAAGGAGATAGAGACAGAGGCACAGAGAGAAAGACACTGAAGTAAACAGGAACAGGGAGAAGAGGAATCCATGCTTCCTGACAGCCTCTTTTTTGCTCTGCTCTTTACCTCCCAAATCTGAAGGACATACTATTGTTTCTGTTGTACAAGGTGTGGCCACTGGGGCCCCAAGGCTTCAACAGCCAGCGCGTCTCGTCAGTTCTGCAGCTACCAAGAGGTGGGACCAGGTAAAAATAGCTCTCCACTGAGCCTGTACCATGGGCTCAGCCCAGGACAGGGATCGTTCCAGGTAATATTCATGGTAACCTCAGGAGGTAAGCCGTTTATCCCCAGTAGGCAGGTGAGGAACCTGAAGTCCAGGGAAGTCAATAAACTCCATCCAGGTCACATAGTAAGGGACTGAGCCAGGACCACTGCACCTGCCCTGTGCTTAAGGCCCTCTAGGGGAGGAAAACAGAAAGTGTGTGAAAAAAAAAAGCATACAAGATCACTAGAGGGAAGAGGGGTTCTGGAGCAAGGACTCCATATGTACCTCAGTCTCCTTCACCAAGAGGGGCCAGGAGGCCATGTGTACATCACACCTCTGGAGAATGAGTTGACAGTGCCCACTGCACAAGCCCACACCACCTTCTTACTGGACACTTCTATTTGCCCTTCCTTCCCATGACTACCCAGGGGCCAGTATTGGCTCTCAGGCCACTTGCTTTCCATAGGATCCTATGGTCAATTTTTCCATTCATGCAGACATAAGAATGTTGGTCCCAGCTCTCCATTCTCAACCTTGACTACACTTTAGAATTACCTAGGAAAATTTTATAAGCCACACACATCTAAGCCCCACCCCAGACCAATTAAATCATAGTCCCTGGGCTTGGGTCTTGGGTACTGGAATTTTTTTTAAAAGCTTCCCTAGTGATTCTCATGTGCAGCCAGATCTAAAAACCACTGCATTTTAGGAGACGGGTCCATATGGAAAAGTTAAATTGCAATATATGGCATTATCTACACACAGAAAAGACCCAAACTCTTTGGGGGTCAGGGAGGGGAGTTGGTGACTGCCTCATAAAGGAGGTGAGATTTGACATGACCTTGAGCAACATCCAGAGGAAGGAGGAGGGAGACACCAGAGGAGGAAATGACAGGAACTTGTGCTTTCCTCCTCCTGCTACACAGGGCCCATCCAGACCCTTCCACTCCTCAGTGACATTTTACCCAGGATGGGGGTCAGCAAAGGCAAGCTGAGAAGAGTTCCAAGTATGAAGGTTTATTTTGAGGCACATCTAAACGGTGCTTGATAGTTGATGAACTGGAGAGAAGAGAAGGGAAAAGTAGAGAGAACAGGAGAAAAATACTTGCTCTCCTCTGCCCCATCACTCCATCCTCCTCCCTCAAACAGAATCAGGTCCTCTCCACTCCTCACTGAGATGAACTCCTGTGCTCTCATCACCAACCATGGAGACTCTTTCAAAACAGTGCTTCCAATGAGGCACTGCAGCTCAGAAGGCAATGCCTGGTTCCTTTGCTCCCAGAGCTCAAAGCAGTGCCGCCAGCTGTTTCCATGTCTGCAGCTTCCCCTAAGGAGACACACGGATGGCACAGGCTGAGCCCAGGGAACCAGCTATGAGGTGTGGGCATCTGTCTCCTGAGGCCACACCCTCTCTTTACTCCCCTCTCCAGATGCTGATGAAAATGTGCTTGCAGCTCTGTTTTATGGAGAGAAACTGAGGTCCACTGGAAGGAAATAATACTAAATATATATATTTATTTATTTTTGAGAGAGAGAGAGAGACAGAACATGAGCGGGGGAGGGGCAAAGAGAGAGAGAGAGACAGAATCTGAAGCAGGCACCAGGCTCTGAGCCGTCAGCACAGAGCCCAACATGGGGCTCGAACTCACAAACTGTGAGATCATGACCTGAGCTGAAGTCAGACACTTAACCAGCTGAGCCACTCAGGTGCTCCCATCACTGGAGGAAATAATCTGTGGACAGTGATACACCAGAAGTTCCAAGCTAAGGGTAAATTACCCCAGATACCAGTTCAGGTGGAGGAGGTGGGTCAGCATGGACAACAGGGCCACCTCTGTCTTCAAAACATTCCCCAAATAGGGCTAAGAATATCTCCACAAGTATGACCTACTTTTCAGATGTGCTGATGTCTAGGATAGGGTCAGTCCCTGTGGGCTCAAGATCAGGGCGTGGGAGGGTGTGTGTGCCTGTGTGCCTCCCCTCACCACCCCCAACTAACCAAGAATATCAATTTGCATCATGAATTATTCTAGAAGTGTGTCAGAGCAACGACCTAGGCAACATTTCCTTACCCCCAACGCAAATGGAGAGATTTGGGGTGACTCCACCTCCAAACCTGGAACCTGGGGAGTCTGTGTTAAAATGCAAATACAAGGGCCTTAAATATTTTTAAAGGTGTAATATAAGAAACAAACTGCCCAGGGGCCAAAAGGATTACCTTTTATATGCAAATGCAATAATGTATGTTTAAATGCAGTTTTTGTCAGGGTGATGAGCTGACTCAGGCTGGAGGGAAGGGGCCACCTGGGTGGGCTCCAGTGCATAATAAAAACCCCACCAGGGCGGAGAAGAAAAAGGGGATGCAATAACCTGGGAGACTAGATAAGAAATTCTGGGGGCAAGCCAGCATGTAGAAAGAGGACCAGATTCCTGGGGTCAGTAACTAAGGGTGACAAGACTTTCACTTCCACCAGAAATCTGAGTAGTCATCTGGGGCAAAAAATAGGCCAGGAAGGTGTTATCTCAGAAACCAGAGGCAGGAACTCAGAGCAAATGGAGAGCGCCCTGCCTTAGTGGCCCACACTTCCTTTCCTGCAGCACCCCCCTCTCCCCCCTCCCCTCCTGCTCAACTCTAACTCTTCTTTCCAGGAGCGTGCTCAGCTGTGGATTACTTGAATGTGGGACTACGTTGAATTTTATTTTGATATTCCCAGTGCCTGGCATTCATTAAGTGATCACTGATGAAGGAATGATTAATTATTTGCTTCTGTTTTCCTTCTCATCCATTCACCAAATATTTGCTAAGGTCAGCCGTAGGGTAGGCAATAGATTGCAATTGAGAGAGACAGAACGTGAAGAAATGATCAGCTAATTCTACACGTGATAATAATTACATTTAGGGTATGAAAGGATAAGAATTGCATAGAAGGGAGACCCAACCCAGAGTAGGGGGTACAAAACAGTTCCTCACCGGAAAGGACATCTCAGATAAATCTGAAGGATGGATAGAAGTTAGCCAGAGGAAGAAGCGTTCCAGGCCTAGAGAAGAGCAAAGGTCCTGAGGTAGAAAGTTTAAGGGACTGAAAGAAGGATGGAGGCTGAGTGGCAGCAAAGGAAAGTAAGTAAAGAAAATGGTGTGATGCAGAGAGGAAACAGTGTATATTCACCTCCATCTAGAAGCCCTGCCCCTTCTGGTGCATTGAGCCATTACAAGGAAATCCATTCCAATGGATTCAAAACAGATTTGCATCCATCTCACTGCTTGTCCTTTTCTGGTCTTCCCAGGGTGCAGGTCCTGCGTTTGTTTCTTGGTCTGCTTTTCCACAGTACCTGAACCTGGCTTAGGGAGCAGCCCTCCTTTCCTGCATGGATGACTGTCAGATACTGAACGGGCAGTAACCTCCCCCTGGGAGTGATTGGCAGTGTAATAGCGGTGACAGTGACTTGCAGAGTGTTGTGGGGGATTCATCCTGGCCTGGTGAGTCACCAGAGTGAGTGTGAAGGGGTGAACAGAGCAGGCCCCCCGAGGAGCTCTTCCGGATACTTCAGTCACTTCCATCTCTTACTGAAGCTGGAAGTTGAGGCCCCCACAGAACCTAATGGGAGGGAGCAGACTTGTGCTCAGGGCGATGGGGGATTGAGCAGGTAGGAGAGAGATAGTATGTGCCTTGAGTGCCCAAGCCCTGCTGTGAACTGGGTTTACTGTTTCAGGTGAAGATGAATCCAAACAACTGGACAAAACTCATGAAAGAAGCAGAAGTTGCCAGGGAAGCCAGAGAACTCCCAAAGGCTCAAAAGAAGTGATTGTTTTGAGTCAGAGCTTGAACAGCATCCAGGTCAGAAGGGAGTAATAACTGAGAACCTGAAATGGAATTTCCTTCTTTTTTCTTTTTTTCAATGACTTTATTTTTAAGTAATCTTTACATCCAATGTGGGGCTCGAACTCATGACCCTGAGATCAAGAGTCACATGCTCCACTGACTGAGCCAGCCAGGTGCTCCAGAATTTCCTTCTAGACAGGTTGGCACAGAGTGAGTTGGGGATATGGTGGCACCGTATACTTTCTGGAGGCACAACCTCAGGGGATGTCATTCAGATCAATGTCAATTTGAGATTAAAGGCGCCCCTTGTCAGTGTGTAGTATGGCAGACCCGTGGAGGGACAGTATGGTCAGAGGCCCTACAGAAATGCTGGAAATGCTTTTGGAGGAGCTGAGACTATCTCCAGGTCCAGCAAGGATTCAGATTCACAAATTTAAGCAAAAGCTTCCATTTCCTGGGCTACTGCCTGCAGACAAGCTGGGTACCTATGAGACTGTGACCAAACCAACTTGTCACTAGCCTTAGAAATGTTTGAACACTACAAAAGAAAAAGAGGGAGAGAGGGGCACCTGGCTGGCTTGGTAGTTAGAGCACATGACTCCTGATCTCAGGATTGTGGCTCAAGCCCCATGTGGGGTGTAGCAAGTACTTAAAAATAAAATCTTAAAAAATAATAATAATAAACTTTAAAAATAAAATAAAATAAAAAGAAATCAGTGGTCCCATGCAAGAATGACATTTATGTATATGGAGTCACTGACAGCTATTGACTGTAACAGAATTTTGGAAACAGACCAACAGTCCATCAGTAAGAGACGGGTTAAGTAAATTATAGTATCCACTTATGGAGAATTATGTTTTATAATGATAGATGAAGGGTCACCTGGGTGACTCAGTCAGTTAAGCATCTGACTCTTGATTTCAGCTCAGGTCATGATGTGACAGTTCATGAGATTAAGCCCCAAGTAGCACTTTGTGCTGACAGCGTGGAGCCTCCTTGGGAGTCTCTCTCTCCCTCTCTCTTTGCCCCTCCCCCACTTATAATCTCTCTCTCAAAACAAATAAAGAAACTTAAAAAAAAAAGATTCTCTTCCCTTTCCTTCTGCCCCTCCTCTGCTTGAGCACACTCTTTCTCTCTCTCTCAATAAATAAATAAATAAATAAATAAATAAATGATGAAGAACTTTTTTCACTATGCACTACAAGAAAAATATCTCCAAACTACATTTAAGTTAAAAAAAAAAAAAAAAAAGCACAGTGCCAAAGTGTGAAGTGTGTACAATGTGCCACCTTCAATATAAGCAAGGAGAAGAAAGAATAATATATATTCATTACTGTGTTTGCAAAAAGCAACTCTGGAAGAATACACAAGAAACTGATCAGTGTGGCCAGCTGGTAGTTTGGGTGACGAATCAAGGAGTAGAACAGGATGTGGGAGTGAGATTTTTTTTCTGTAAACAGTTTATGTTATTCTGATTTTTTCAACCATGTCACTTATTTGTGGTAGGCAGAACAACTTCCTAAAGATGCCCTAATCCTCAGGCCATGTGAATATGCTACGTTTTAGGTCATTTAGGTCACGGATGTTAAAATGGGGAGATTATCTGGGTGGGCCCAATCTGATCACCTAAGCCCTCACAAGTGGAGAGCTTTCTCTGGTTGAAGTCAGAGAGATTCAGCAGAAGGAGGCAGAGAGATTGGAAGTTTGGGAAAGACTCAGGGGGCTACATGGAAAGCCTGGGAAAGAAAGCAGTCACCCCTCAGAAACTGTCCTCTGGCTGATATCCAGCAAGGAAACAGGGACTTCAGTCCTGCAACCTCAAGGAACTGACTCCAAATTACAATGTGAATGAGTTTGTTTATTTATGTATTTATTTTTAATTTATTTTTTAAGTTTATTTATTTATTTTCAGAGAGAGAGCACACGTATGCACGGGGGAGGGGCAGAGAAAGGAAGAGGCAGAATCCCAAGCAGGCTCCACACAGCGCAGAGCCCAAAGTGAGCCTGGAACTCATGAGCCAAAGATCATGGCCCAAGCCAAGATCAAGAGTTGACGCTTAACTGACTGAGCCACCCAGGCAGGCACCCCTATTAATTTATTTTTAAATTTTTAAAATGTTATTTATTTTTTAAAGTAAGCTCTTCGCCTCACTGACCCAGCCAGGTGCCCTAGTGTGGACAAGTTTAGAAGCCAACTATTCCCCTGAGTCTCCAGTGAGGAACACAGCCCCACCAGCACCTTGATTGGGGGCTTGGGAGACTTTAAACAGAGGACTCTGCTGAGCCCACCTGGACTTCTGACCCACAGAAATTGTGAGAAAATAATGTGTGCTCTCTTAGGTTGCTATGTTTGTGGTAATTTGTTGCATCAGCAACAACAATAAAAAATTGTCTATTCAATATTTTTTTTAAATAATGTTTTTTCATTGGTGCTCAGAAAATCTCTTCCTTCTTTGTCATTTTTCCTCCTTGAATGAAATTTAGAGCATGAGTCAAGAAGAGGCTTGAGAAGGGTGCCTGGGTGGCTCAGTTGGTTAAGAGTCTGACTCTTGATTTTGGTTCAAGTCATGATCTCATGGTTCGAGAGATCAAGCCCCACGTTGGGCTCAGTAATGACAGCTTGGAGCCTGCTTGGGATTCTGTCTCTCCCTCTCTCTGCCCCTCTCCCACTTATGCTCTCTCTCTCAAAATAAATAAATAAATAAATAAATAAATAAATAAATGTATCTTTACAGGTATTTTTCCAAAAAAAAAAAAAAAAAAAAAAAAGAGCCTTATGAAAGGCTCAGTCCCATCTACATTTTAGGGCAAACTAGGTCCAAAGATTCACCATTGGTTCTATTTTGTCAATTCCTGTTCAGGACTCTAATCCAGACTTTCCTTACAGTCTCAAGAGAGTCTTCCAGAAAGCATGGAAAAATCAAATACTTAGTTACAAACAAAGAGATATCATAGTCCATTATTCTAGCCTAGGGTTCTTGAAGTTTGAGTCCTGGGCTACAATCATCATCATCACTTATAAACTAGCTAGAAATGCAAAACCTCAGAGTTTTCCTGGATCTACTGACCAGAACCCCCTGGGGGTGGTGCCCAGGTTTCTGTGCTTTAAGTGCCCCAGGTGATTTTGATGCTCGCTCAAGTCTGAGAACCGTCCTGTGTCCTAGCCTGTACAATGCCATCTTCCTGTAAATGACTGGGATGAGTGGCAGAGTTCATAGAGAGAGAGATTAGAGGCATTTCAGAAGGTGGGGAGGTTCCCAGATTCATCACAGCACATCTCCAAGTGTCCACTAATTCTCAAGGGCTTAACAATAGAAAGTTTGCTGTGTTAGATAAGCACAAACAGCTAGGTTAGGAAAACTTGGCAGGGACAAACAGGAAGTGGCAGGACGCCCTTTCACAGAGGGTCAACTCTGACTCAATACCAGCAAATGCTGCCCCGACAACACACTGTGGGTGGGCAACCGTGGGCACCATGTAGTCTGTAATATTCTCAAAAGTGCTGTTTTATATCAGTTAAAAACATACCAGAAAACACTATTCCAGAATATAAATAAGGCATGCCTAAGTAAACCAAGAAGTGCTTGCAATTATTAACTACAAAATGTTTTTTTACAATCTGAAAGGAGTTTGTGCACTTAGCTCCCGTCCTGTGTGGTTGGGCAAAAGTTGGCAAATGATGCTCCACAGCAGACCTGGGAGGTAGGAACTCAGGTGAGAAAGTGCCTTTTCTAGGTGCCTGCAGGAGAAAGGGACGGAGTAGTCTGACAGGCACACAAGAATGAACTCTGGGGGCTAACATGCGAGGAGAGTCTGCCTACCCACCACCCCTGAGGCCCACGGGTGGATCTCTTGTTGGATCTCTTCAACAAACAGGCAATTATCCAAATGGCCTGACTGGGACTCCACTCATTAGTTGCCTTTTGGTCTTCTGCCCATTTATGTCTAGCCTGTCTTTCCCAATGAATTGTTCAGACTCACATTTCCATATGCCCAGCCCTACATGCAGCTTCTTCTGGTTCCTAGCTCAGCCTGTCTCTGTCCCTCCCCCTACACTGCTGGTGGCAACAGCTTAAACTGCACAGCCGTGGATGGACTGCCTAGTGCAGTCATCTGTGCAAAGAGAACCAAGCCCTGGAAGAATGTTTTTAGGAGTCACCTCAACTGCGGGCAGCTTGAGCCCCTTACTTCCTTACAATGTAAGGTGACCCATGTCACAGGGGTGCTTGCATGATGTGGGGCAGAATGTGAGAGTGGGGGAAGAGCTTGGACAGGCCAGGATCAGGAAAAGAATTGGTGATGGAGACAGGGACCCTATTTGTTTGGTTTGTAGGGAGCATCAGAAAGAGTAAGCCTAGACACAGCTGCACTGAGACACACAGCTGGACTGTAGTATCCCTGCGGGAACTCCCCCAAGTGTGATACGTAACTTGGGGGGTTTCCAGAAAGCTTGAGCCCTTCATCTGTGACAGAAGATACTTCCCTTCTGGGGTGGGGGGGTTGGTCTCAACATCTCTATCTGTATTGCTTTGTTATAATTGCCATGACAAAATAACAAAATACCACAGACTGCGTGCCTTAAACAACAGAAATTTATTTACTCACAATTCTGGGGGCTACAAGTTCAAGATCAAAGTGTCAGCCAATTGGGTTCCTTCTGAGGCCTCTCTCCTTGGCTTGCAGGTGGCCACCTTCTCACTGTGTCCTCACATGGCCTTCCTCTGTGTGCATGCACACCTGGTGTCCCTCTGTGTGGCCAAATTTCCTCTTCTTAGAAGGACACCAGTCAGACTGGATTAGGGCCCACTCTTATAGCCTCATTTTAACTTCTTTAAAGGACCCGGTTTTCATCAACGTATGAATTTTGGAGGGACACAGTTCATCCCAGAACACTACTAAGAAATAAATAACATCAACCCATCTTTTTTCTTCCTTTTTAAAAAAAGAAATATTTATTTATTTTTGGGAGAGCACAAGCAGAGAGAGGAGGACAGAGGATCTGAAGTGGGCTCTGCTCCGACAGGCTGACAGCAGCGAGCCCAATGTGGGGTTGGAATTCATAAACTGTGAGATCATGACCTGAGGAAAGGTGGGATGTTCAACCGATTGAGCCACCCAGGTGTACCTAATATCAATCCAGCTTACTAACTGAAGGAATCATGAAGAGAAGGCAGGGCTGTGTTAGAATCAGCAGAACAAGTTTTGATTTAAGCACCCCCTGCAAAATATCAGAAAGGTCGTTCTTGTCCCTTGTTAATGAAAAAAAAATCACTCTGCATCTAGGAACTATTAATTGAGTGCCTCTCTGTGCCAAGAATTGTGAAGGTAAAGCCATAAAAGCTGCAAGCCAAGGCCCCCACTGCAATGCAGGTATTGTCTGATATAATCAAGGAGGATTTATTGAGTGGTGGAGGTTAAAGTAGTATCACACATGCTGGATCCCAGTCTTGAAAAAGCTTGTAATTCTGCTGGGGCGGCCTGACGAACTCCTATGATACAACACGAACACCACCAGGCAATATATGAGTTCTCAATCACGCAGTGCTTCAGAACAAGGAGGATCGATGGGGCAGCGGAGCGAGAACAGCTCAATTACTCAGACTGAAGCATTCATTAGTCTGAGCCATTGTTCATGCTACAGATTTTGCTGCTCAGAACAGTAAGAGCCTTGGGGTCCCTGGGTGGCTCTGTCAAGTTAAGCATCGACTCTTGGTTTTGCTCAGGTCATGGTCTCATAGTCATGAGATCAAGCCCTGTGTCAGGCTCCAAGCTGACTGTGGGGGAGACTGCTTGGGATTCTTTCTCTCCCTCTCTTCCCCTCCCCACCTCAAAAAAAAAAAAAAAAAAAAAAAAAAAACAACAGTAAAAGCCAGTTAGAAAGCCTTGATCACATGGATGACTCAAGATCTGCAGTTTCAAGTTTCTAAAATCACAAGCCAAGCGTGGGTCTTGCTCTGCTCACCATTGTCTCCCCCACCCCCCCCCCCTCCACCTAACACCAAATATGAGCTGAAAGTTTTCTCTGGGTGGCTTTGCCCCTGTGAAAGCATATGAGAAAGGGGATCCCCACCCCACCTATGCACACAGACCTGACAGTGAGTTTCAATAGGACAGGCTGAATAAGCTCACACCTGTGCCCCGTTCCCACTGCACCCCAAGTCCCTCAGTCCTCTGAGTTGCTGGTAATTATGCCCTTATTTGTTTAGGAAGCCCGTGGCTACTTATTGACCAAACAGGGCATCAGTTGACAGGATGTGGGCAGTAGGAGCCTGTAGAATTAGACAAAGACAAGCAATCAGAGCAAGGCAGAGAGGACAGAGAACACAAGGAACTGAGGGCTAGAACCGCCTAGCTTGACTTGTGTTTCTCTCCCCTCTCGTTTCTGGTCCCAGGGGTCCAGATTGGCCTGGGAGTGCAAGTGGGGTCTCCTCGCTTCTCCTGAACCCCACGCTGTCCTTCCAAAAGGCCCCTCTGTTTTCACCCCCAGTTCACCTGTGCGTAGCATGGAGAATGGCCTTTTCTTGGTGTGGGAGGGGCTCTGCTTGGTGGGCCCTTGCCTCCTCTATGCACAGGAGTCCACAGAGCAGTGACCAGGGCCTAGTAATGGCCAAAATGCCTTCCTTTCAGATGATAAGTTGGGAATATCTCTAAAAACTGTCTGAAGCAAGTAGATTAGAATTCACTTTCATTGAGAAAGTGCCCCTTTCAGAAGCAACATTTGTTGGGGTAGAGTGGAGATAGGCAGGGCAAAATCAAACAAATGGAGATGGCCAGTGCAAGTTTCCTTACAGCTCCTGGAATCCCAGAGTTCCAGCGTGCCCCAAGTCGGTGCCGGGTTTGACACACAGTCCACACTGCTGGACACTGACAGAGAAACTAACTGCATGCGGAGGGTGGAGGGTCACGGCATCCTCATTCAACTTCTTTTTGTTTGTTTATTTGTTTGAGAGAAAGAGGGCAAGCAGTGTAGGGGCAGAGAAAGAGGGACACACAGAATCTGAAGCAGGCTCCAGGCTCTGAGCTGTCAGCACAGAGCCCAACACGGGGCTCAAACCCATGAACCATGAGATGATGACCTGAGAAGAAGTCAGATACTTAACCGACTGAGCCACCCAGGCACCCCATCATTCAACCTCTATGTCTCTGGTGTGTGTGACTTCCAAAGGATACTAGCAGTTCATAAGAATTGATTCAGCATGAATCTGGCTTTAACTACAGGAACAGAAAGATGAGAATCAACCTTCCTTGAGTTCCTGAGGAAAAGGAACCTAAACCTGAGTTTCTCCATGGGTATACTACTTTAGTATCCCTGCTCTCCTGCTCTCTCTCACACACAGCTCCTGGAAGCCCTGGGAAGTCCTGAATCTAAACTCTTCATGCTGAAAATGTGGGTTAAAAATTTGTGAGCACTGTGAACCTCCAACATGTAGAGACAGCCCTCCTTCCCCAGGCATTATGGAGCATTAGCAATGGTATTTTCAGTGCACCGCACTCAACAGCAGTATATAGCCCATCTCCCAGGAAGGAAAAGGAGAGGCCCACAGTCCAGGCTCAAGATGGGTAGATATGCTTTGTGACAAGAACACCTAATAATAAATGTATTCTTACTTGAAGACTTCTATTGTGCCAGATGTTTTTACATGTTATTTCATTTAATCTTCTAGGTATTATTATTAAGGCGAGTTATATGATCTGAACAGAAACCAGAATATAGGTATTATTATTACCATTCCATTGTAGAGATGAAAAAACTGAGTCTCAAGAAGGTAACTAGCTTAGAGAGTTAACTTGCCTCAGGTCATGTGGCTAGTAACTGGGGAAGGTAGAATTGAACTCAAATGACTCCATGGCCCACATAGTAACTACTAGGATTTACTCCCTCTCTCATAAACTGATATTGTCAATTCTCAGCTATCAGCAGGGTTGGTGCCTTTAAACACCAAAAGCAGGGCTGGAAAGACCTTAGGAATAATATTCTAGTCCATACACAGCAGGCCTACAGCCTACAGGTCAAAAATTTTTTGTATTCTTTATTGGGGCATATTTTACATAATTCGTCTATTTCAACTGTACAATTGAATGATCTTTAGTAAATTTACCAAGTTAAATTGCATAAACATTATCTTCAATACATTTTAAAACGTTTCCATTACCCTAATAATGTCCTTTATACCCACTTACCTGCAATTCAAAATATGACCCACAGATGTTGTGTTTGGTCCATCAGATTTAAAATACTAAAAAAGATTCTTTTTGCTAGTTTTATAAAATGAGACAATTTCACACAAAAATTTAAAATTTTAAGTTCTTGAAAAAACAAGATTGAACAAAATTGGACCTTCCTTTATGCAAGGCAAAACTGGTAGCTGGCTCCTTTCAAACAAAATGTACTTACTGGGAATTAAAAGCAAAAATGAACTATTGGGACCTCATCAAGATAAAAAGCTTCTGCGCTGCAAAGGAAACAATTAACAAAACTAAAAGGCAACCAACGGAATGGGAAAAGATATTTGCAAATGACATATTGGATAAAAGGCTAGTATCCAAAATCTATAAAGAACTCACCAAACTCCACACCCAAAAAACAAATAATCCAGTGAAGAAATGGGCAGAAGACACGAATAGACACTTTTCTAAAGAAGACATCCAGATGGCCAACAGGCACATTAAAAGAAGCTCAATGTCACTCCTCATCAGGGAAATACAAATCAAAACCACACTGAGATACCACCTCACACCGGTCAGAGTGGCTAAAATGAACAAATCAGGAGAGTATAAATGCTGGCGAGGATGTGGAGAAACGGGAAGCCTCTTGCACTGTTGGTGGGAATGCAAACTGGTGCAGCCACTCTGGAAAACAGTGTCTAGATTCCTCAAAAAATTAAAAATAGATCTACCCTATGGCCCAGGAATAGCACTGCTAGGAATTTACCCAAGGGATACAGGAGTGCTGATGCATAGGGGCACTTGTACCCCAATGTTTATAGCAGCACTCTCAACAATAGCCAAATTATGGAAAGAGCCTAAATGTCCACCAACTGACGAATGGATAAAGAAGATGTGGTTTATATATACAATGGAATACTACTTGGCAATGAGAAAGAATGAAATCTGGCCATTTGTAGCAACATGGATGGAACTGGAAAGTGTTATGCTAAGTGAAATAAGTCAGGCAGAGAAAGACAGATACCATATATTTTCACTCATATGTGGATCTTGAGAAACTTAACAGAAGACCAGGGGGGAGGGGAAGGGGGAAAAAAAAAGTTACAGAGAGGGAAGGAGGCAAACCATAAGAGACTCTTAAATACTGAGAACACACTGAGGGTTGATGGGGGGTGAGGGAGAGGGGAAAGTGGGTCATGAGCATTGAGGAGGGCACCTGTTGGGATGAGCACTGGGTGTTGTATGGAAACCAATTTGACAATAAATTATATTAAATAAATAAATAGATAAATAAATAAATAAATAAATAAATAAATATTGTTTTCATCTTCAAAAACAAACAAACAAAAACAAAACGTACTTGCCAGTTCCTCATGAAATTAGTGAGGGGGCCCAGGAGGGGGCCCCAGAACCATGGCCCCACATTTGCCCTACAGCCCCAGGCACCTGGCTGTATGGCTCTTGGCAGATGGCAGAGCCATTGTGTCTGTGTCATTGTTACAAAGATAGCTTTTGGTTCTCACCAAAAAGGAGCTGCTCTTTTTACTTGGGCAAACTTCTGTGAAAGCAAAGCCACATGTCTTATTTTGAAACGTCATAATTAGGGTTTGTACCTGATGTGGCAAAGGAAAGCTCAGAGTTTGCTTCTTTTCTTGCTGTCTCTTTGGAATCTACCTCTCCCTGCATATAAAGATGGCATTTCTTGAATCTTGCTTTTTGGCTTAACTTTGCTAGACTCAGTGCAGACACACTTCTCAGGGAGCTCATAACACAGCTGATCAGAGGATGACCTTCTTTAGTTACTAAGGTAGACTTTGCTGGTTGTCTACTCAATTTCTCCTTTGTTCCTTACCATTTTGTTCAGAGTGGCAATATTTTCAGGGAAGGTGGAACCAGCCCTTGGGAGCCACATACGACTGGCCTGACCCATGCTAGGGACCCAAGTCTCTTTGACAGTGATTGGCTTAGGATAGGTATATGACCTTCTCTAGTCAGAGACATAAGGGGATAAGGACATTGGCTAGGGGACATTTAGAGCAGATTCCCCCTTTTTGTCATCTTTGTTTATTGTCACAATGGTACGTAACACTTGGTGCTACAGCAGCCACCTTGTGATCATGAGGGCAAAGCCAAGAGAATCACAGAGAGGATGAAATAGAGCCCTGATGTTGTTGAGCTGCCAAATCATCCAGACATCTCCTGCTGGACTTCCAGTCATGTGAGATCAGCTATGCCCTTATTGTTCAGGCCACTTCTACTTATGCATTCTGTTATTTAAAACCTAAAGCATCGTGACCAAAGTGTAACATTCTAATCATAAGTCCTATTGCCAACTGGGACGCTTCCCTGCTCCCTATCATTTGCTCAATTTTTTAACCATATTTTGGGGTGGGTTTCTCATGTAGAAAGCTACGTTCAACCAATTTATGTTGGTATTGTTTTTAAATTTCAAGAGGTTGAGTTTTTCCTCATTTTGACTCCAGAGTTTATGTGCAAATGATATGACCCAAAAACTGTATTACAAAAGTCTCTGAGACAAAGGACAAATGCACAGACCTTGCCCTGGCAGATGTACTTCCACCAGCAATCCTGGATTAAATTAGCAAGCAGGCAAAGAAGGTCACCTGCCAAACCATGTACTGGTGGCCAGCTCTGAAGGCCTGTGAAATGGCTTTGTTTGCTGCCAGCCTCCACCCATGGGCTTGTTTTAATTAGCGAATTAATAGTCCCTTATGTCAGGAAGGCTACAGCTGCTTCAAGCCTCACCCCACCCCAACACCTGGGGGAATAGTTTTTGGTCACCCTGTTGCTGGGCTGAGAAGAGGGCAGCCCCAAGCACCGGCCATGGGCCCGTTGCTGTGCCCAAGCTCTACTCACTAATACCAGCTTCTATCTACTGAACACCCACTACGTGCCAGTTATCCCTTGTCATAATGCTACTCTCTAAAACTACACTATTATGTGGGATAATTACAGGGCCCATTTCATAGACAAGGAAACCAAGGCTCAAAGTGTGCAAGTAGGTTGCTTGAAACCAAAAAGCTGAAAAATTGCAGCGCTCCCTCTGTCTCCGAAGTCTGCTGCGCCAATGCCACTCAGATCCAGAAGAAGGGGCCAGGGTTGTCACCACACTCCCAGGAGGGGCCTTCACTGCAGCTCACGGCTCTGAACAACTGCTTTCTGGCCATCAGGCTTTTACCCCTGAGTCCTGAGCTTGAGCCTGCCTCTCAAGCTCCCAGTCAGTAAAGGAAGGCTCCTGTGCCCGGGCAAACATGCTGAGATTTGTTATAGTAGCCAGCTGAGGGAAGTGCCAGGCCCTTTCATCCCACATTCTGCCTTTCTCACCTGTCCCCTACTCTGGAAATAGCCTCCTGATGACAACCTCTGTTACTAAGACAGAACCAGAGGCAATACCTAAGATGTGTTCTTGCCAAGAAGTTTTAACCAGAATCTAATCAAACCTTGTAGATTTAACTTTCAGTTTATAGGAAATATAAAGATAAAGGAACAAGTTAAACAATACAATGGGGAAATAATCAGACAAAATCATGGTATGAAATTGTATATGAGATATACAGGTCAGTACCTGTCTCTTCAGGAATCGATGACACTGGGGCACCTGGGTGGCTCAGTTGGTTAAGCAGACAACTTTGACTCAGGTCATGAACTGGTAGTTTGTGGTTTCAAGCCCCACATCGGGCTCACCGCTGTCAGTGTAGAGCGAACGTCGGATCCTCTGTCCCCCTCTCTCTACCTCTCTCTCTCTCTCTCTCTCTCTCTCTCTCAAAAATAAACATTAAAAAAAAACCAAAGAAACAAAAAACAAAAAAAATGAGGGGCACCTGGGTGGCTCAGTTGGTTAAGTGTCTAACTTTGGCTCAGGTCATGATCTCGTGCTTGCGTGGAGCCTGCCTGGGATTCTCTCTCTCTCTCTCTCTCTCTCTCTCTCTCTCTGCCCCTCCTCTCCTCTCTCTCTCTCTCTCTCTCTCTCTCCCTTAAAAAATAAACTTAAAAAAAAAAAAGAATCACCAACACTGTAAAAGGAGAAGTGATTGTTCTAGATTAAAATGGATGAGAAAAATAACAACAAAACACAATTCATGATTCTTGATTGTATCCTGGTTTCAAAAAACCAACTTTGAAAGATATTTGGGGGCAGATGGGAAAACTTGAATATGGCCCTGTTATTAAATTAAATTAGATAATTATTTTCTAGGACAATATCCTTACTTTCTGGAGATGTTTCTGAAGGGGAAAATCACTGTTTGTAATTTACTTTAAAATAATTCGAAGACATAGAGATAACAGGTGGGGGATAGAGAATAGATAGAATGAGCAAATATGGCAAAATATTTACCATTGTTGAATCTGGATGGTAGATATATGAAGATTCTTTGTACAGTTCTTTCTATTTGTATGTATTTCAAACATAATAAAAATGGGGGGGGAGCTTTCATAACAAAAAGTTTACAAACTAAATGAGGATGATCATAGGATGGAGACCTGAAGCCAGGGCCTCTGTTGGTCAAGTTTTGCCCAGCTGGTCTCCTCCCTTGGTGTTCTGCCCAGCTGTTGGGCTCCCCTGATGCTTCAGCCTGGACTCTCTGAGGCTTGAAGGAGCTTAGAGTCTGCTGAGGCCCCTAGAAGCAGAGCAGGAAGAACTGGTTCTAGGGTTGGACAACCAAGGTGGGATTCCTAATTGGTGACTTGGAATGAAGATAAATATGTCTCCTGTAAAGGGGCCCCTGAGGAAGACAGACCCTATACAGAAGAGCAAAAGTCCCTCCTGGGCATGCCTCCCAGCAAGAATAGGAACAGAGTTAAAAGCATAGTAAGATATAAATGTATCAATCAACACACTGTACACTTTAAACTTACAGGATGTCATGAGTCAATTTTATGTCAATAAAGATGGAAAAAAGAAATAGCACAGTAAGATAACAGGCAGCAAGTCTGGGCCCTGAAGTTAGAATGATTTACTAGAGTAGAAAGTCATTCCTGGCTATGAAGACCAAAAATGAAGTTGAGGCTCCCCAATCAATTAGCAGACTTAGCACATTTTCCATAAAACACCAGTGAACTTAACAGAATTTGAGAAAATGATCACATAACTCATATGGAAAAGTGGGCCAAAAATACAGATTTGAAGAATATTTTTAGAGATTATAAGCTCGCTGAGAAGAATCACGCCTGACTTGTCTATCTCCCCACCCAAACCCTCATTCTGCCATAGGAGCTTGCATACAACAGGTCTTCTTCTTTTTTTTTTTTTTTTTTCAACGTTTATTCATTTTTGGGACAGAGAGAGACAGAGCATGAACGGGGGAGGGGCAGAGAGAGAGGGAGACACAGAATCTCGGAAACAGGCTCCAGGCTCTGAGCCATCAGCCCAGAGCCTGATGCGGGGCTCGAACTCACGGACCGCGAGATCATGACCTGGCTGAAGTCGGACGCTTAACCGACTGCGCCACCCAGGCGCCCCATACAACAGGTCTTCAAAAAAGTTTTTTTGTGGGGTTTTTTTTGGTATTCAAAAATTTTTTTAATTTTTTAAAATATGTATTTATTTTTGAGAGAGAGAGAAAGAGCACTACAGTGTGAGTCAGGGAGGGGCAGAGAGAGAGGGAGACACAGAATCTGAAGCAGGCTTCAGGCTCTGAGCTGTCAGCACAGAGCCCAATATGGGGATTGAACCCATGAGCCATGAGATCATGACTTGAGCCAAAGTCAGACTCTTAACCAACTGAGCCACCCAGGCACCTCTTCTTTTTTTTTCTTTTAATTATTTTTGTTTATTCATTTATTTTGAGAGAGAGAGAGAGAGAGAGAGAGAGAGAGAACAGGTGGCAGAGGGGCAGAGAGAGAGAGAGAGAGAGAATCCCAAGAAGGCTCAGAGCTGTCAGCATGGAGCCTGATGTGGGACTCAAACTCACAAACAGTGAGATCATGACCTGAGCTGAAACCAACAGTCAGATGCTTAACTGGCTGAGTTACCCAGGAGCCCAGATAGAGTACTTCTAAGTGCAATCTAACTGAATAAATTTCTCATAGCCAGTTTTCCTTTTTCTTTTTTAATTTATTTTGAGAGAGAGAGAGAGAGAGAGAGAGAGAGAGAGAATCCCAAGCAGGCTCCGTGCTGTCAGACAGAGCCCAGCTTGGGGTTCGAGCTTAACGAACCATGAGATCATGACCTGTACTGAAATCAAGAGCCAGATGCTCAGCCAACCTGTGCCACTCAGGCACCCCAGTCACAGCCAGTTTTCTTAGACATAGGAAGAAATTCCACTCTCACCTTCTTTTCCCATGTTCATTAAGGTTGTAGGGAGAATGGGAGATGTAGGACAGAGTAGTCCTCTAATGGTCTTGTATGTAAGCATTGGCTACCAACAGGTCAGCCAATTCTGTTAGGATCAGGACCAGGTCATATGGCTTCTGCATTCCTTCAGGTCCAGCAATGTTGGTCACAGACTAAGTGCTCAAAAAACATTTGGAAAATTGAACAGATTACATCTGAAGCCAAAGAGCACTAATCTTACTTGTATAAGGTGGAGCTCAGGGAACTTTCCAAAAGAGGGAGAAGGTATACATGGCACAGGAGGTCTGGTGGAGGGGCCGTTGATTCCATATAAAACTGGACAGGAAATGCTCAAAGATGGTATCTTGGCTCTTCTGCCCTTTGGAGCCCCCCGACCTGTAAGAAGGAAACTTCCAGAGCTTCCCCATGATGAAAGTTTTAACTGGGCTACAGCTAGAGCATCTGGGTTCAGGAAAACAGGCAGTCACTTGAGCTGGCTATATTAGCAACCACCATTAAGGGGTGATTTTATTTGGTTACCTGGCCTCTGGAAAAGGAAATGGGCTAGAGGCAAAGAAATTAGCAATCTAAAAGCAAGCAGATTTGTCAAGTAGAAAAGGACTCTGAGATCAGAGGCTCTAGTACTGCATTTTACACAGCAGGGTCCAGAGAAGGGAAATACCTAGCCCTGAACCACTTCCCTTGTTAGGAGCAAAACAGGTACTAACTAGAAGCTAGCCACTGACTCCATACTCCCACCCCTTCCCACTCGGGCCAGCCTCTCCCACGAGACAGTCACTCTGCCTCACCACCCCACAGACAGTCTCACTGTTCTTCCTTCCCCAAATCCATCCATCCGCCCACAGGCCTTTACCATCCTTCCCACTCTGTGGGCGCCATACAGTTCTGATGGGCATTGTGCTCAGAGAGCAGCAAGCTGGGACTTGTGGTCTTCCTGAGTTGTTGTTTTGGGCTGCTAAAAAAGCTGGTGGCCACTGACTGCATCAGAGATGTATGCAAAAGGCATCTGTGTTTCTTAGTGTCCCCAAACACCAGGCTCAGTGCCAAAGAAGCAGACCCTTTGTCAACAGAGATGCCTTGGCTTTGTGCACTCAGAGGGAGGCAAAAAAAAAGTCCGCTGGCATCAGACTCATCTCTAGGGGAGGAGGGAAAGGGAGTCATCTACAGAAGTTCCAGTAAATGTTCTCATTTAAACAAACAACAAGAAAATAATAAGATGGAGAAAGAGCCAACGGGGCGGGGACAAGCAAACTCTTGAAATTGCATTATAATTAGAGCATAACTTTGTTCCAGATCCTCAGGTGCAGAGAGGGCTGGTGTGTTTATTAACCTGGTCAAAAGACATCAAGGCAAATTGAGTTGCAGCCTAGCCTTGCCAACGAACAATTTAGCATGCAAATGTGACTAGCACTGGGGCTTGAAGGAGACCAATAAGGTCTTGGGCAGTTGAAGAGGGAAATCCAAACTGGGCTGCCTTGAAAGTGAGGGGAGTCACTGGGGAGAACAGAGCAGGGGTGGGGACAGGTATCCTGTTTCCACCAGGGACAATTTTCATTGGTTTGGTCCGGCTGATACCAAAGCTAAGAGCTAGCTGGTTGGCCCCCAAGGACCGTGCCAAGCCACATATGGGAGAACAGCAGACTAAGGCCCAGGAAAATTTACGTGATTCTGTGCCAGTATTAACCCAGCAGGAATGCCTACCCATCAGCACCGCTGCTCCAAGGCCAGGAGGGCATTGCCAGGGTGTTTGCCCAGCAGAAACTAGCATATGGGCCCCAAAGAAACCTTTCAGAGTAGGCGGAGGGCAGCCTATACCCCTGTGAATCACTCTCTGGTGGTTTTGCTGTGGTTTCAGAACCCGTGGCTAGGGCAGAGGGACCACGAGGGCCCCTGGCCGGGTTGCTTTCTCTTCTCCCAGCTGCTTCTGTCTCTCTCTCAGGCTCCTGGACACAAAACAGCTGAGCAGATAAACAAGTCACCACCTGCTCCCTCCTCCCCCATGACACCGCCCCTGTCCCCAAGTCCCACCCCTTCTTCCTAGCATTCTCTCCCTCCATTCCTCCCTGAAGCCAAACTTCCCAGCAGCAGCAGCTGCCGCCGGCTCTCCCCTCCTGTGCCTGCCTCCCCAGCACACCCTCCGCTCGCCCCTCCACAGCCCCCCTCTGCCCCTTGCTCCCCACCAATGGCAAATGAGGAACATGTGTACAGAGCCCTGGGCTCTCCCCCTTCCCAGAGCCATTTCAAACAAAACAGTTGTGCTTTCTGAAAGTAATTCGTGGAGCTCTGGGTCCCCAAGGAAAATGAGTTTATGGCATCCACAGCCCTGGAGCCAGTGAGTGTCTGGCCACTTGGCCCAGAGCCCCTCTGCCAAGCACAGGAAAGCTAGAAGGAAGGGGTTAACCTGAGCAGAAGCCAGGAGGGGCCCAGCTCCAATCCAGACTGCAGGGGAGGCAGATCCCTGGGATGGAGGGCAGCAGGAAACAGCTCAGAGAGGCCAGGAGGCCAAGGCCCAGTTTAAACCCTGAATAAAGGCCATCTTTTTGGTAGCCTGCATGCATGTTCTCTTTCTCTCTCTCTCTCTCTCTCTCACTCTCTCTCTCTCTCACCCACCCACCCACACACACACACACACACACACACATGGTATATTCTTATTACCAAAATAAAGGTTGTCACAACAGACTCTGGTAGGCAGAAGCTCTGAGTTGGTGCTGTTTAATAAGTCCCCAGTGCCAATGGTAGGCATTACTGAAGACCTCGGTGGGTGGGTGAGTGCCTCCCAGGGAGGGGAGGTGTGTGTCAGGAGGATCCCCCAGAGGACTCCTTGGCAATTTAGAGTTTAAATTTGGGTTACTACTGGCTCACCTGAGTTCTCAGAAGCTGAAGCCAAAGTAACAGAGAAGACAGTGTACTAGCCTGTCTTCACCCTCAGGCTTCCCTAGTTCCTCGGAGCTCTCAAAAAAAAAAAAAAAAAAAAAAAAAAAAAAATTGTAGGGGCACCTGGGTGGCTCAGTCAGTTAAGCATTTGACTTTGGCTCAGGTCATGATCTCATGGTTCATGGGTTCGAGCCCTACAGTGGGCTCTGTGCTGACAGCTCAGGGCCTGGAGCCTGCTTCGGATTCTGTGTCTCCCTCTGTCTCTGCCCCTCCCGTGCTCACACTCTTTCTCTGTCTCTCAGAAATGAATAAACATTATAAATAAATAAATTGTAAAAATTGTAATTGAAGTATACTTGACATACAACTCAGAGCTCTCTCTTTACTGTTTTATGGACAAGCAGGGAGTGGATTTGTTTGAGGAAAATAAACCTGGCTTCCATTTGCTAAATGTTTCAAATCTGTTTGCATAAACCAATGCTATTTTGTGGAAAGTAGCAGCAACATTAGACTGGATAGCAAGGAGCTGGGTTTGAAACGGTGAATGGTGGAATGACCCTGGACAAGTTACATTACCTCTCTGAGCCTGTTCTCTTATCGGTAAAATGGAAATACTATCACTACTCCATATTTTTCAGGTGAAGTGAAGTGACAAGGCAAAGTTAATGAAACATGCCTGCAACACCAAGCATTCTGCTGAGGCCCCACCTGGTGCTCGGTAAAATTGTTTAAATTCTGTGGGAGACAAAATGGAAACACCAAACGGAAAATGGACAGTGGAAAGGCGGGTACAAACCCAGAGACTCTGAAAAGGTCCATGTAGAACCGCTGCATGAGGTGGGAGGAGGCAGGTGAAATATTCCAGGTAGAAGTAAGTGAACACTTCTTCCCTCCTTCTCCTTGGAGAGCAGGGTTTCCCAGCCTCAGCACTACTGACATTTTGGGTCAAGGAATTCTTTGCTGTGGGGACCTGTCTGGTGTCTTACAGGATTTTCAGTAGCATCCCTGGCCTCCACCCACTAGATGCTGGTACCACCAACCCCTCCTTATGACAATCGAAATGTCTCCAGACACTAGCTGGGTGTCCCCTGGGGGCAAAAGAGGACCTGGCTGAGAACTGGTGTCAGGAGCTAGGAGAACAGGCCTCCTTTTAGGAGTCTGAACCAAGGCTGTGCTCATAGTACGGAGTCAGTAAATGTTAGGATAGATGCTCGCTGATACCTTTGTTTTAAGCAAGAGAGGCTCTCACAACCCGAGAAGGAAGATGTAGTCATGGAAAAGGCAATGAGTGACCCTAAGAAATATGGTGGGTGTGGGAGGGGGAAGGAGAAGCAGTGGCTGCTATTGAACAGGCTGGAAGGAGAGGCTGGCCGGTGCCCACCGCTGACCTCCCCCACCCTCCCTCCAGGAGGCACTCACTGTCTTAGAGGGAATTCCCCACTTCTGGACTTTCCTCTCACCTTATTTGAAGAATGGAGTTGAATTTGTGCATCAAAGTGGAGAATGATTCAGGGTGGTAGGAGTCAGATCTGTTTCTGCCCTTGCTTTGTAACTAATGAGACGTGTGCCCTTAGACAAGCCATTTCATCTCTCTGCAACTGTTTCTTTGGCTGTGAAATGTGGGAGTTAAGAGTTGATGAGAGCTAAGGTCCCTTCCAGCTGGAAGTTCTAAGGCCTGTGAGCACCACAAATGTGATTAAACCAACTGGCTAATTAGGGCAACGTAAAGTTCCGTCTTACTGCACTGCAAGCCAGCAGTGTAATTCTCCACTTGTCTTTGTTAAGACCTATTGCTGCCAGAAAAGCTTTTGCAAATTCCTACTAGAAAGCACTGTGCTAGCCACTGTGGGAGAGAGAAGACTTTCACTCTTTTCTTCACAATCTAATTAAAGAAAAAAATAATTCTAATTAAAGGCCATGAATTAAAAATGCCTCATACCCCCCAATGGCTTCAAAGTGAGGCCAACCTGCGTTAGAAGGCTAGCTCCGTACTAGGATTCCTCAGGCAATCCACTGAATCTGTTTCTTCATCTGTGAAACTGGCATGATAATAGCACCAATGTTACAGGGTAAAATTGTAAGGGTTAAATACTTGCAAGAAAATTAGCATTGTGCTTGGCATGTAAATAAGTGCAAAAATTTTTTTTTGTTTGTTTGTAGCAAACACTTGTTGGATACTCTGAACCAGGCACTGTGCTAGGCCCTGGGAACATGGAGATGGGAGACAGGGCTCTACCTCTGGAGAAGCTCACCTGATGGTGGGGAAAGAAACAAGGACCAGCTACAGTGCCCTGAGAGGGCTATGACGGAGCAGGGTAGGAGGACTGTGGACACAGAGAAACATCCGGCCCTGATCACAGGACACGGAGCCGAAATAATGTCTGCGCTGGGTCTTGAAGCACGGCCAATGGTCTTCACTCAGATTAAGGAGGCAGAACATTCCAGATGAGAGAACACATGTGCCAAGGAGCCAAATGCCCTGTGCTTCTGCAGAAACTGCGTGCACTGGATCATGGCTGAGTACATATGGGATAGTGGTCATAAGTGAGCCTAGATGTTAGTTCCCAAAGGGACCTGCACAAGAAATACTTCTTTTATCAGACACGCTATTTCCCTTTTTGACACAACCACCAGGCAGCTCAGAGCTGATTTTTAGGCTCAGTGTTACACACTTCCCTGAATCTAGGTTGTCTGGTATAACTATTCTCTTGCCCTAGCTTCCTTTACAGCCTGGACCTCAACTGTTAATCTGGTTTTTGGTTTTTGGTTTTATCCATTAATTATAAACTACCTTAATTCCTTTTTGAGTAAGGATGGCACATGAGTAAATGAATGAATGAACTGTGAAATACAAAAGTGCATGGATGAGAATGAAGTCAAGTCTTGTAGGGTGAGCTCCTCCAGGGTGGCGAGTTTGTTGTGTTCGCAGCTGTATCACCAGTGCCTGGGCCAGTACTGGGCACACCATGGGAGCTCAACAAACCACTGCTGACTCAGAGAGTGACATTAGGAATTTTCACCTTAAAAAAGCCTTCTCTGTAAGATACAAAAGAACTGACCTGTGGGGCCATTCCCTGGCCCTATCACACCTTTGGGCTCTATATTGGACTTCCTTGTATATTGTTCCCCAGTTGTTTGGGCTCACGGCCTTGCTGTTCCAGCCAGATGGCATGCTATACCTCACGGACAGATGCTTTGCCATATATGTCAGTGTCTCCCAAACCACACTTAGCACAGAGCTTGTCCCAAAGCAGCCTCCCTAAATTTCTGTGGTTTTAGCCCGATAAACACCTGCAATCCTTTGTAGTTGAAAAAGGGTGAGCAACCAGGACCCTTCCAAGTCAGGTTGGACTGGTTTTCCTCCCTGACCATGCATTTGACTGCATGGAATAGTATTTCTTTCATTCATCCAATTGATCAATGACTATTTGCTGGATGAAAGAAGGAAAGAACTGCTTATTGGTGTGTTGAAGGCCTTTGTGCATTTTTATCAACTGCATTTGACCCCCCTCCCACAAAAGGCAGGGAAGGCAAGGAGGAGCTGCTGGTCCTCTGGAGAAGGGACAGAGGCTCCAAAGGAGAGAGGACAGAGGGGGATGGCAGGTGTGTAAAAGCCACGGGCACTGCTGCTCTCACACACAGTAGACCTCTTCTCTCAGCTCTCCTCAAGAGTCAGCATCAGGCCAATGACTGGGGTAGGTGACACACGGAGCACTCATGGCCTAGCTGGGCCCAGTGCTGGGTCCCGAATGGCCTCTCTCACACCTTCCTTCCTTCCTCCTTTGCCTTCTTCCTCCCTCTCCCTGTCTCTCCCTGCCTCTCTTAGTGAAAGGACTCCCTTGACAAGAGTATAAGGTTTCAATTGTCTGTGTCCTGGGAAATTACAAGATCTTTCCCCCTTTCTCTTTTTAACCAGGATTACACATTCCGAGTAAGTTGGCTCTCAGGGCCTGCCCAGCTGCTGCAGGGCTGGAGGATGCCAGAGACTTCTGGGCTTGGCCACCCAGTGCAGGGTGGTCAGGTCACAGTGAAAGCCACCAGGCCTGCTCTCCGCTCTTCTGAACTCCAGAACCCCCCTTTCAGAATTCTGAGAGTCCCAGGCGTCCTTGCAGAGGAGGGGGGTGCAGCTCAGACCTGCCCTCCCCAGTCAGGCGTCTGGCCACCAAGTCTCCTTCCATTCCAAGGACAACTACAGCAGGAGGGAAAGATGGGAGACACCAGGTTATTTGTGATCTGACCATTCTCCTTTGGAAAGAGAAGCATTTCACAATATATACATGGAGCAAACCGTTTTTTTATATCTTAAACTCATACAAATTATATGTTAATTATATCTCAATAAAAAATGGGTTAAAAAGAAAGAGAAGCAGGCCAAGAGGGTAGATAAGATTATGAGAACAGCAAAGGGGAGAGAGTGAAGAGAAACAAAAAAAAGGAGGGACTCTGCAAATTTCCTGTAGCTGTGGGCCCTGAGCTCTGGCCACCAAGAGGAAGTGGGGTTATGAGGACATGGCCTGAAACAGTCTTCTTCAGAAAATTAGAAAGGATCAAGGGGCACCTGGCTGGCTTAGTTGGTAGAGCATATGACTCTTGATCTTGAGTTCAAGGCCCACATTGGGCATGGAGCCTACTTAAAAAAAAAGAAAGAAAATTAGAAAAGTTCAAAATAGCGATTTTGGAGTGCAGGAGGAAGGCTGAGCTCTTCCATCATCAGTAACATTCACTGGGTACAGCTCTTCTCTACACTGATAATCAGAGCAAGTTGCTCCTGGGTGTAAAAGTGCACATACTGTCCCCTAATTTGAAAGGCCTGGGAAATGTGGCCACGTTTTGGCAATTCCCCCCACTCATGGACAGTGGAGGTTGTGCGCTCATAGCACATTGCAGGCTAGGCATCGCCAAAGCCCTGATTGTACAGGGGGAAACCCTTGTTCTAGTGATGAAACCTACTCCAAGACCCAGGCCCCAACACACTGCCTCCCCCTCACACACCAGAGCAGGGGGTGCGGGGTGGGGGGTGGCCAACTAATGCCTCAGTGCAAAGTGATTTAAACAAATGAAATAGACACGGTGCCAAGGTACACAGGCTGTGGTTGTGGAGTTGGGTTCTTGAGGCAGAGGTTGGAAGTGGAAACAGTCAACTTTTGGCCTTTGAAGGTCTCTGAAAGGCCAGGCTGCTGTCAGCCTTCCCCAGTCCCCCAGGGCTCCTGCTTGGCTGCTGGGCGCTTGGTATTTTCCAGGACACAATATTGGGCACCTTAAAAGAGGACTGAGGGGAGTCAGGATCAGCGTCTGGCTCAGATTTCCTTACTCGGGGCGGACACGGTCTTAGGAAACTGCCCACAGTGCACAGTCCTATCATTCAAATGAAACATAAAACCCCAGCCCTGGGGAGTCACACGTGGTCACCAAGGACACCCCGGCCTGGGGCTAAGCCAAGGGCATTAGCCTGGGCGGCTCAGGACTGCTCCACAGCTGGGATCAGTCCTTTTCTCAGACCCCCCCCCAGTACCACACCACTCAGGACCCTCTCAGGACCCTCCAGCTGGTCCCTCTTAAGTGCAATATACCCTGTGCTTACCTTGGGGCTCACTGTGCTATGGAAACAGCATGCAACTTCCCAGGTTATGAGAAATAACTTTCCTAAGAGTGTCACCAGCTGCAGACGCCCCTGTCATAAACTGTCCCAGCTCTAAGCCGCCTAGGGCTTTTATCCCCTCCCTCTTAGCTACTCATTACCCAGCTTAATTAGGCCAGGAAATGCTCACGCAGAGGACACTCTCGGCAGGAGGCGAGGCTGGAGGAGAGATTCTCAGCAGCTCCACTTCCTGAGGCTGGAGCTGGGGGCTGGGGAAAGCCTGGTGAAGGACTGTAGAGATGGCAGGGCTGTGTCCTCCAGCGAACAGCTGCTGGGAAGGAGGCAGAGATGCGCACATTTGCTCCTCAGGCCCTCCAGGGAGCTGAGGGTTGTACTTGTTTACGGGAACAGCACCGGATCTGAAAGCTTGGATGCGCCTACTCACCCCCACCTTCCCCTCCCATCTCAATTAACCAGCCCCACCCCCCCAACCCCACGCTTTCACCCTCCTAACCACTTACAGTATTTCAGCCCAGTCTCTGACATAATCACAGCCAGACACAGCCTGAGACTGCCTCCCGTGTTCGGCCAGCCCCTGACCTTCACCCTAAACTGCTTTGGTTGTTTGTGTGGCCGGCTAGGCCTCCCCAGGAAGATAACGCCAAGGTTCTTATGAGGTGAATGCAGGAATGAGTTTGCCTTTCTGCTGCAGTGGTGGGCGAGAGGCAGGTAACACTGTCTGGTGGTTAATACAGGGGATCGAGAGTCTGAAGTCCAGCCTTGCTGTCCTCTGTAATTCTGTGACCTTGGATAAACTGTTTCATCTTTCTGAGCCTCAGTTTCCTTAGCTGTGAAAACAGAGAGAGTGCTACTGACCTCCTGCGAGGCTGAGACTATCTACTATATCCTCATGGCAGAGAACGTTCAGGAGGAACTAGCGGGTGTTACCTTGTCAGGACTTTGGCCAGTGGGCTTTGCCTCTGAGCAGTGAGGAGGTCTGCATTTAGGGATGCCCCACCCCCACTTCTCTTTAAGGGAAACCTAAGAAAAGGGGAAAGTAATATTGGAGTTCTTAAGATCTATCAGAGCCATTCATACTTACATGATTTCACTTAATTATTCAATTATCTGTTGAGGCTTCTGGATACAAGTGAGTGAACTGAGGCTCAGACAGGGTGGGTGATAGCTGAAAGGCAGAGCAGATCACGGGTTACAGGATCTGGTAAGTCTGAGACTGTGCCATGGCCTGGAAATGTCAGGCCACCAACCTACAGTGAGGAGGGTGACCTGAATCCCAGAACCAACCAGCAGATCGTCACTCTCCAAGAGGGGATTTTGAAGGCTTAGAGTCAGAATGTCATCCAAGAATGAGTCTGTCTGTGGTGGCTCTCTAGTCCCAAGGAACACACACCCACCGACCTTTTCAACAGTTCCTGGGTTCTGTTTTATGCCTTGCTGCTTCCATTGCAACAATGTTTTCTGAGAAAATGTACATTTCTTGACAAGTGACCTCATTTCCCTCACCTGTAGGAAGACAAAAATGATTCTTGGCTCTCGGATATCCAATAGTGCCATGATCAGAAGGTTCTTGTAACTTTGAAAAGTGCTTCCCATTCTACCAAGAAAAAATGAAAATGTTCCATAGTAGAGATGGGTTGGGGGTGTTGAGGAGGATGGGGACCTCCAATTCTATTCAGAGGAGGGCAGTAGTCTGTTTCCCCACAGAGAACACCTGGGGACCTAGGTCCTCCCCCACCCCAAGGGAATCTTCGTCTGCTTTTGATCCACCTGAGAAATGGCACCCCTACCTCCCTAAACTCCTGTCCAGTGGTTTTGGGGGTCCACTGTTTTTAGGGGTCCATTTACTTGACCGGTAAAGTGGTTCTCACTTGAAATCCATAAAAGCAAAGGAAACTCCCAGCTGAGCAGTCAGGCGCACACTGAACCTTGGAATCCTAAACCTTGAGGGTCTCCGGCTTCCTTGCTCTCTACTTGTGATCTGAGGTGAGTGAAGACAGGATAACGCAAACAACTCAGCGATTTCCCAGGATGCTAGAAATGTTCTCGTGCAGAACTTCTCTGCAGCTCTAGGGAATAAGACTTGAGTAAAGTTCCAGGGAAGCAGTGTGGGCTTTAGGCACAGAAGGCCCTAAGCTGTTGGCAAATCATTCTGACTGGCCAAGGAGGCAAGGCCCATGCGGGTGGGGGATGAAGGTTTAGGAAGGCGTAGGATGGCCTGTGCACTGGGCAAGGTGCGGGGCCTTCCACCCCAGGACTCCATTTACGAGGGTGTCGTGAAGTATGAGCTCAGAAGGGTGAGGGTCGGGGAGAGAGCTGCTGGGACACAGAACCAGGACACCGTCTCTGGCACACAGGAATTTCCCTTTCGGCACCATCTGCCGCACCTTTTAGGCCTGGCTCTCCTTCCTTCAATCTATGCCCCACCCCTCCCTCTTCCCACCCACTGGGAGGCATCCTCTTCCTCCAGGGGGGGGGGGCTCCCACACCAAGGCAGGAGTGGGAGATGCTGCCTCGCCCTGAGCAGCTTGGGGGCAAACATCTGCTCACTGTCATTGTTTCTCGCTACTTAGGGGGTGGGAGGGATCTGGTGGAGCTCAACAGAACCACACACAAGAGCTGCACTTTGGTGTCTCCTCCTCCAAGGGAGCAGAGAAAAGCTGAAAATTCCCCTGGGTCTCGGAAGAGGGATTTTCAGCGTGTCGTTCCCACAGGGCGGGGGCTGCTGCTGGCAGAGGAGCTGGAGGAAGGGTGATACTCACCCTTCTTGGCAACACCCCTCATTTGTTCCCTGGCTCCCTGGTGCCTGGCAAGGCCATGTGGCTGAGGGATACAGTCATCTGTGTCCCTCCCTCCCCTCTGGGTCTGCCCCTGTGCCACTTCTAACCACCAGGCTTGCAGCTGAGCACCTGGAGTCTTGGGTGTAGGCAGGCGTTCATCTCACCAAACGGCCGATTGCCAGGGTGAGGGCACTGAATCACACATACCACGGGGACTGTAGGTTCACACAGTCACCAGCTAACCCGCTCAGGAAATGCAGGGATTTGTTCCAGCATCTTCCTTGACAACCCCACCTACCTAACACCAAGTTTCAAGTGCCAGGTTTGAGATAGAGGGAACCACCGTGAAGTGATTCTGGAAGTATTGGTGTTAGGAATGTAGTGGTAAACAGAGAGGATGAAGCAGGCTCCTGCTCAGGGGATGCCCTGCAGTCTGCTGGAGGGGTAAGCGCCACAGGTGGTAAGCCCCAATGCAGATAGAAGGACAGACCGTGGGGAGCCCAGGAGGTAAGTGAGAGCTGCAGCAGGTGAAGGGAAGGTATCTCTGAGGAAGTGACGTTTAAGCTGAGGTGAGCAGAAGTTAGGCAGGCTTGGCTAGTCTGGCAGGTGGCTGCCAGAGTTAAAGTTCTAAGACAGTATGAGGCAACACATTCCAGAACCCAGGCAGGCTCCAAGTCAGAGTTCTGATTCTGGGCTTTCTAATGATTCATTGTGTGGTCAGACTAGCAGCCCTTAATTACCCTATGGACGATGCTATCAGACTGTCTCCCAAGGATAAGAAATGTGTGCCTTAAAAGTGTTCTGAGATCTCCAGACAAGACCCAGCATATTGTTATTATCAGTGGCAACATGTTATTTCTAGTTTCTACCCACTCCACGAAAATAAGAGCCTTCTCAGAGTGGTGCCCCATTCCTTCCCAGCCTCAGCCAGGCACTTCCCCTTAAGGTTAATATAGATCATGCAGATGGTTCCAGATACCTTTATTCCCTCCTTCCTGATGTTCTTGCAAATGTAGAGAGATTCCTGTTTCTGCTGTCTCTCCTTCCATGTCATCTTTATCGTGACTTTTTTTTCAAGGACCCAAAGTATTTGGAGTGAGTCAAGTCACTGCCTCCCCGCCCCCCCCCCAGGGCATTATCACTGTCTACAATTCAGGGCATTTCCCATGGTGACCTCATTTGGACATACACACATATCCACTGGAATCAAACTCTGGGTTTATGATTTATCTTCCAGTGTATGTCCTCATCTCTTGTTTTTAGCTACTGCATAGTATGACTTAGTCTGGGTATTATCACTTGTTTCTTATTTATTTGTATGCACTCCCATGTTTACTGCTACATTAATGACAATAGACAAGATATGGAAACAACGTAAGTGCCAGTCAATGAATGAATCCATAAAGATAAATACTGTATGATATCAACTTTATGTTCTATCTAAAAAGCCAAACTCATAAAAACAGAGTGTCAAATGGTGATTATCAGAGGCTGGGTGGTGGGAAAGTAGGAATGATTTTTTTTTTTTTTTTTTTTTTTTTTTTATGGTACAAACTTGCAACTAAGAGACAGACAAAGTATTTGTTCCTTATTGATGGATATTTGCTTCCCCTGCCCTTTTTTTTGCTATTGCATATGGGTGACTTCTTTACAAGGAGGGTTGGATTTCAGATATTTTTATTTTCTTAAAAAAATTTTTTTTAACGTTTATTTATTTTTGAGACAGGGAGAGACAGAGCATGAACGGGGGAGGGTCAGAGAGAGAGGGAGACACAGAATCTGAAACAGGCTCCAGGCTCTGAGCTGTCAGCACAGAGCCGGACACGGGGCTCGAACTCACGGACCGCGAGATCATGACCTGAGCCGAAGTCAGACGCTTAACCGACTGAGCCACCCAGGAGCCCCAGATATTTTTATTTTCTAGAAAACTTTCTTCAACAGGGCAAGATGAGGTGAGAAATCCACCACTGATAATGCTATTTTTGTTTTTCTTTTAGTTAAGTGCTGTCTTTGGAATCACGCCCATTTGCTCAAGGGCCGGGCAAGCTCACTCTACGATGACCTTAACCTCATTGTCCAGTGCCATCCCCCAGCTCCCCATCAGTGATTGTCCTCACCCTGGTATAAGGTGGTGACCATTCATTTCCCTCAGTTTGTCTGATACCCTGCCCCATCTCTGATGGACTAGGCTCATCATTTCCAGCTTGTGTGTCTCCCTCCCACAGTGGGAGGAAATTGGGGCCCTCACCCCTGCCCTTCAATGGAGCCCTTTGGACCAGAGTCATCTCTTACCTCAACCCACACCCCATCCCGCAGCTCCCCTCCCCTGGCAGGCTGTCTTCTATGGCTATCTTTCTCTATTGAAGCTTTTCTCTGCCTGTCCTGATATCATTTGTCCATCTATATTTCCTCTCTATCTTCTCAGAACCTTGGTGTCTGGAGTTTCCCCCTCTATTCTGAACCCCTCCTGGGCTCTCCACTCTGCTGCCTTTCTTTTCTCCCACCTCGGGACCTTTCGTTCCCCCCCACTATACTTTCCAGGTTTTGCCCCCTCCTCTTTCCCCTGTGGTCTCTTGTCCAACAGCCTCTGCTCCCAGCATCTCTTTCTTCAACGCGTCTTCGGTGGCCAGGTCTGTGTGGCACAAAGTGAAGAAGAAGGTTGGCAATCATCTAATGAGCCCACACAATGCAGACAGCCAATTAAAATATCATCGACACATTGATTCCCCTTCACTGAGCGTAAGGCTGAGTTCCAGTGAGGTCTGCCCTTCACAAAGTCTGCCACACCATCCAGATGATCCGGGTGACATTAACTCATGTTTATCTCACCATCAAGTAAAAATTTCAGGACCTCTCTGTCTGACTGCCATCTCCCCAGAGTAAAGGGTATTTAAATACACTGCAAATAAAAACAAAAAGAATGAAACACACAAGAAACTACTTTCTTAGAGTTGGTGTATAACTGTGAACTGAAATGCATCCTCAAAACAGGAAATTTCTGTGGAAAGTGCTGTTTGGGGGGCACCTGGGTGGCGCAGTCGGTTAAGTGTTCAACTCTTGGTTTCGGCTCAGGTTGTGTTCTCAAGGGTCAGGAGCTCAAGCCCTGCATTGGGCTCTGTGCTGACAGCGTGGATCCTGCTTGGGATTCTCTCTCTCCCTCTCTCTCTCTCTCTCTCTCTCTCTCTCTCTTCCCCGTTCACTCTCTCTATCTCTCTCAAAATAAATAAACTTAAAATAAAATTAAAAAAAAAGAGAAAGTGTTGTTTGCATGGTAATTTAAATTCCAGCATTTTATTCATAGATATGTCCTTTTGCAAAATACAGAGCAGAACTGAGAGCAGCAGCTTTTGTGGCTCCAAAGACCTTAACGTTCCTCCCTCTTTGCCTTGTCACAGAGGTACACACCAGAAGAATGCTATGGAATGAAACCCAGTTAGTTAGCATTGGTTTAGGTGCTAGGGGCTGGTTAAGGACAGAACCTCTTCTCTAATTTCAGTACATTTAGTTTCTACTTGAAAATAGCAATCATAGAATATTTAATATTCTATCTCAATAGTTTTAGTAAACACTTAAATGATTTCAGTTGTTTTCCTGAGCTGACAGAGATACTATTTTATTTTGTTTTTGAAAATAAATCAATAATCAGGGACTTTTATCAATTTAAAAAGATTTTATTATTAATATTGAACTGGATTTAAAATAGCTTTGGGGAAAATATTAATTTAAAACATGGAGCATGCCTTTTTGAATAAGTAAAACAAAAATAGATTTGAAGTTTTTCTGAAGCACATTCTCTAAAACAGCATCCTCTTGGGGCACCTGGGTGGCTCAGTCACTTAAGCATCCGACTCTTGGTTTCGGCTCAGGTCATGATCTCATGATTCCTGAGTTCCAGCCCCACATCAGGCTCTGTGCTGACAGTGTGAAGCCTTCTTAGGATTCTCTCTGTCTCCCTTTCCCTCCCCCCCCCCACCCCCGTTCTCTCTCCCTTGCTCTCAAAACAAATAAACTTAAAATATAAAATGAAATAAAACAGAATCCTCTTTCTTCCCATCTTTACACCTATTCTGGGCTATCAGCCTTGAAAATGGGATTTAGTAAAAGCATCCCTATACCAAAGCAAATACTCTCTGCCCCCACCTCCCTTAACCTACCTGCTGAGGCATCTCTCTAAATGTGAGCTGTAATCTAGATTTGGAGATCTACGGGTTGGTCTCAGGCCAACCACTAAGTGATTCAACCACTGTGTGTCTTTGGGCAAGTAACTGTCCCTCTGTGAGCCTCAGTTTTCTCACCTATATTACAGGAAACATAAGAACCACCTCCCAGGGTTGTGGTAAGACATAACTGAGACACCATATTTGTAAAAGTGTTTTAAAATAAAGCACAGGAGGGGCGCCTGGGTGGCTCAGTTGGTTGAGCGTCCGACTTCGGCTCAGGTCGTGATCTCGCAGTCCGTGAGTTGGAGCCCCGCGTCGGGTTCTGTGCTGACAGCTCAGAGCCTGGAGCCTGCTTCAGATTCTGTGTCTCCCTCTCTCTCCGACCCTCCCCCGTTCCCGCTCTGTCTATCTCTGTCTCTCTCTGTCTCAAAAATAAATAAACATTAAAAAAATTTTTTTTAAATAAAATAAAATAAAACACAGGAGCTCTGGATTGGGGTGCCTGGCTGGCTCAGTTTGTAGAGCATGTGACTCTTGATCCCAGGGTTGTGAGTTCAAGCCCCACATTGGGTATAGGACTTTAAAAAAAAAAAAAAAAAAAAAAGAGGAAGCAGCATGCTCTAGGGCATAAAATAAAACACAGGATGTCCCTGATTGGTTCTAATGTGGATAAAATTACAAGTACAAGTATTCTAGTGTGGATAAAATTACAAGTATTCTTTGTTTAATTGTGTGAGAAATACTCAAAGATATGGGGAGGGTCAGATTTAAACCTCCATGACTTATTAAATAAATTAAGAAAAATATCACAAAAAACACTAGATTTTCTATGTTAGGGAAGGCTTCAGCAAACTTTCAAAAATGCCATCTTCATATTTCTCCCTTGTGAAGAATAAAATCTAGGATTTATCTAGTCTCACAGATCTTCAGGATTAGCAAAGAGACCCAAAGTTAGGAGAATAAACCAGGGCACATTCCTACAGAAACACCCTTTATGAGAGCATCACCCAGAGGAACAAAGATGTCCCTTCAGACACCTGGACTTGAGGACAGTCACCTTTCCTTTTTGTTTCTGCCCAGGGTCCCTCTTTTATGGTTCTTCTTTTACTGTAAGGTGAGAAATGTCTATGGCACAATCTGCACCCACTGGAGAGGCAATGCTGTGTGACAGGACAGAACAAAATCATCAGTGGCTTATGAGTTAGGAGAGCTTAGATGAGTCTCAAAGCATTTGGGCCTCAGCTTCCTAAAACTATGAAATGAAGATCATGATACTACCATTGTAGGAAATGTGTGAAGAGTAGATAAAAATGCATAATTGAAAACAGTCTGTATATTATATACTACTCTACACTATAAGCCATTATTATCATGATAGATAAATTTTTTAAGATTTATTTATTTATTTATTTTACTTTTAAGTAATCTCTACACCTAACATGGGGTTTGAGAGTCCTACGCTCTACTGACCGGGCCAGCCAGGTGACCCATGACAGACAAATTTATTATTAGTCTGACTTAGTGTAGTACAATAATTGAGTTTTTTATTTTTTTTTTTATTTTTTGGAGAGTGAGAGGGCATGTGAGCACACACACACTTCTGAGCAGGGGAGGGGCAGAAAGAATCTTTTTTTTTTTTTAAGTTTATTTATTTATTTATTTATTTTGAGAGAGAGAGAGAGAGAGAGAGAGAGAGAGAATCCAAAGCAGGTTCTGCACTGTCAGCACAGAGCCAAATGCAGAGCTTGAACCCGTGAACCATGAGATCATGACCTGAGCCAAAGTTGGACAATTAACCAACTGAGCCACCCAGGCACCCCTGCTTTTCAGTTTTCAAGGAATCTATTGATATATTCCCTAACTCAGAGATTCTTGCTTCAGCCGCATCCACAGACATTCTTCATTTCTGTTACAGTGGTGCTGTTGTTTACCTGGAGCATTTTGGTTGGGGCGGAGGTTCTTTGGATCTCTGTCTCTGCTTACTTTATCCATTAACGCTCTTCACATACTGATCATTGTTTTAAATTCTTAATCTGATAATTCCAACATCCTTGCCATATCTGGTTCTGATGCTTGCTCTTCAAATTGTGTTTTTTGCTTTTTGGTATGCCTTGTAATTTTTTCTTGGTAGCCAGGCACATACTGGGTACAAGGAACCCAGTACAACCCTGGGTACAAGGAACCCTGGGTACAAGGAACTGCTCTAAATAGGCCTGTGGTAATGTGTTGGTGAGGCGGGGAGGGAGGGAAAGCATTATATTGTCCTATGATTAGGTCAGTCTTTTACTGAGACTGGGCCTGCACTGTGAACTTCACAAATTTCTCAGTTCTTTTTCTCCCCCTGCCCCACCCCGTGAGTGGGACAGGATAGCTAGAGGGGCTGAAATTGGGTATTTCCCTTCCCCAGGTCACTTAGGCTCTGATAACACCATAGCAAGTTAGGTTTAGGTTAACTAGTGTCCCCTGAGGGTGGGCCTCATTAAGAACAGAAAGTTCTGGCTATTTCAAAATGGTTTCTTTCATCCTCCCCCTTCTGGAAGCCCAAGGGGATTTTTCTTCCTTTACTATGGAATCTGGAAGAGCTCCTAAGGCAAATCTCACCATATTGTCAGGGACCCTCTATTACTGGGTCCCCCTGGAGTTTTTGACCCTCAGACTTGTCCACAGGAGCCTCCAGCAATTTGTCAATTATAGTTCAGGTTTTCCTACCCTGGCCCTGGTTTCCAGTTTCTGCTTTGAGTCTCTGCTTTGGGAAGACATGACTTCCTGTACTTGTCTGTCTGTCTTTCCAATCTTGGGGGCAGCAGTTTACCCTATGTCCTTCCTCTCTTACAGATCCAAAAAAAAGAAAAAGAATTGTTGATTTTTCAGTCTGTTCAGCTTCTTACTTGTTGCTAGGATAAAGGGGCAACTCCTAGGCTCCTTTCAAGTTGAACCAACAACCAAAGTCTGGCCCCATTTTCCAGTGAGGTAAAAGAAATTCAGTTCTTAGTCTATAATTCCTTCCTTTCTTTCTTTTTGTTGTTTTTGCTGTTGTCTTGAGGTGTTTAAGATTTATAGCTCAGTTTGAGTGAAAGATGTAACTAGACATGTCTTAAATTGCTGGTGATTGATATGGTTTCTTTATCGTGACTTGAAGTTTTACTTCTCCTCTCTCTTACTTTTAAAGAATTTATTCAATCTTTTATCTATTCAAAACTGAAGTAAACAAAACTTAGTGCCTAGGAAGGGAGGGAAAAAACACGTGTAGCCTGAATCGCAATACAAATGTAGATTCATGTTTGTGCTTGCTTCTCCTCTGTACCTGTCAGAGCTGTCGGCTGCAAACAACAACCAACTATGGATAACTCAGGAAGATCAGAAATTGACTGAAGGTGATCTCCAGGAAAACTGGAGAACCAGGCCTGGAAAATGGGCAAAATCCAAATCTACCCATGAACCCTAGCCAGAACCTGCCTCAGAAACAGTCTGGCTGATAAACCCCTGTTAGGCCTCTAGGGGACACTTGGCTCCATTTTTGTGAAGAAATAGTATTGGTAACCATTTCCACATCTCTATGACACTCCTTCAAAGAATTGGGCTAAACCAGATTATTTTTCTCTGTGGGAAGAGGGAATACTAGGTCAGCCTTCCAGGTGGAAGACAGGATCCTTCATCTCACTAGGACTCCTTCACTGGGAAAGACTCATAAGTGGAATGGAGATTTGGAAGTGGACAACCAAAGCAATGACCCATGTTCATTATAACCTACCTTTTTTATAGCCCAATATCCACATGTACTTCCCATACTTAATACTTCCCAGGAGGTGGGAGGCCCACACCTCTGGATCTACGTTGTCTAGCAGCAATCCTACTTCCCTTGAAGGAAGGAAGGGTCAGTGACCTAGCCAATGCTCCAACTCCCCTTTTTTCCTCTTTGCTTGATGACACAAGGAGACAAAACATTAGGTAGCTATATTAGCTGATATTTCAATATGTCTCCTGGTGGAAGCTTTCTTCTCATGGGCACTAAAACCTCTAAACCAGCAAAGAACAGGTACATGGGAATAGGAAACAAAAACATTTGTAAATGGGTCACTGAGTACAATTTTGCCCACTTTCATTTCCTGATTCTTATCTCTGTATATTTTTTAAGGTAATCTCTACACCCACCATGGGGCTTGAACTCATGACCCTGAGATCAAGAAGTCACATGCTTTACCAACTGAGCCAACCAGGTGCCCTAGCTCTGTGTTCTTTGGTCATTGGTTCCAAGCATAAGCTACATCCTGCAGTATTGCACACCAATCTCTGAAAGTGCTATGTCTTTGGTAGCATGTGCAAACCAGTGTTCTCTGACTTCTTGACAATGGGGTACATGATAAGACTACTGAATCTTATGACATCAGTGCATCACTTGTTTCTTTCACTGTAAAACAATGTCTGTGGGACAACTTGGGGATGTTTAGGGGCATTCATTATATTCACAATTTTTTAAATTAAAATTTAATTTAAAAAAATTTTAAGTTTATTTATTTTTGAGAGACAGAGAATTACACAGAAAGGGGGGGGGAGAGGAAGAGGGAGGGAGCAGAGAGAGAGAGAGAGAGAGAGCAAGAGAGAGAGAGAGAATCCCAAGTCAGTGTGGAGCCTGACATGGGTCTCAAACCCATGAACCATGAAATCATGACCTGAGCCAAAATCAAGAGTTAGATGCTTAATAGATTGAGCCATCCAGGTGCCCCTCTTTATTATTTTATTTTTAAGTAATCTCTACACCCAACCAACATGGGGCTCAAACTTACAACCTCAATCAAGAGTTACATGCTCTACCAACTGAACCAGCCAAGAGCCCCTAACTTCACAATTTTTATGTTAGCAGAATCAAGGAAAGCAAAAACAATCCAGGCTAAGCATTTATTCTGATAAGGACAAAATAGAGGCACCCTTTTGATGACAGAAGGGGTCCAATGTAATAAAGCTGTCACCAGGTAGCTGGCTGGTCTTCCCAGTGAACAGAACCATAGCAAAGAGTCGGTGTGCTAAAAGTTGGTCTTACAGCAGTGGTGGGGGGCAGGTCAGCCTTGGTAAGAAGAAGTTCATATTATTGAGACCATTCATACATGATCTTCATTTTCCTGCCACCATGACGTTTATTCTTGAGCCCTGGGGTGATGGAGAAGGAAGCTCCCTGACATCCACCTGGTGGTCATCTCATTATCTCACCCACCTGATTAAAAACCTTTTGTGAAATGGACGCCTTTTGATAAGAATTCACAATGGGACACCAACCTACCACCCAGAAACACCCCCCTCCCTGGGTTATTGGAAGGGATCAATGAGCCAATAAATGTCAAATGCATGGCACATGGTTTGTGCTCGATAAATGGCACTTATTACCGCTAAAAAACAGAATATGTAAATTTTATAAATACTCCCTGTAACTATGTTGAAAGAATATAGTAGAGAGAAAATATAAAGTATACCATTTATATAGTGCATAAAACAGCACTCATGACAGGCTCTAGAACATAAAGAAACTGTGTTTCTTTTCTGGGAAAATTTCTACTAACTTTGATCCAATCCAATAGCAGTTACTTTAATTAAAAAAAAAAAAAAAAGTATTTTCATTTTGAAAACAAAATCCAAATGTCAAGTTTAGGTGCTTGTGGTTGCTCAGAATTAAAAAAAAAAAAAAAAAGTTTTTTTTTCGTTTTGAGACAGAGAGAGTGGAGGGAGGGGCAGAGAGAGAGAGAGGGAGAGAGAATCCCCAACAGGCATTGGGCCAACAGCACAGAGCCTGATGCTGGCCTGATATCACAAACCGGGAGATCGCGAGCTGAACCGAAATCCAGAGTCAGATACTTAACCTTGAGCCACCCAGGTGCCCCTGCTCAGAACTTTCTGATTGTATTATATTCATGAGTATATGTAAATTATAGTAAGGCTTATTCATGTGATACAGAAAACCACAAAGAGGAAACTATTAACAGATTTTGTTTAAAGGAAATTGTTTTCTAAGTTAATAATTTACTTTTATATGACTCTTTTGCCCCTAATGATCTAGAACTGCTTGGTGGGCAACTGTGGTCACCACTTTACAAAAAAGGCAATAAATTTCATTAATAATCCAATTGATATTTATTGCCCAGGACATTATGTGGGTTGTGGGCCCAGGCCAGAAGAGAAGTTTGCTCCAGCTGCTGGACAGCTGCAGTCCAATGTGGATGAGACACAATGTGATGTTGACAGTGGCACCTATACAGAATAATACAATAAAATAAAGAGCACCGGGATACCCAATACACGTTATATGATGGGTGAGTGTCCACGATATCCTTCTCCTTAGCCTTTGGGAAATAGCCTGTGTGTGAAGGGGGAGGGCAGTGTGGTGGAGGCTGAGCCCTTGACACAGCATAGCTCGCTGGAGGTGGGGAGCAGGTCAGACTGAAGGAGAGAGTTGATTGAGCTGCTAGGGCAGTAGCAGGAAATGAAGGGAATGAGGCAGGATGAAGGTCTTAAGGTCACACTATATGTCAAGGACAGAGCTGGTCAAGAAAACTAGAAGTCAACACTCCCAGGCTCCTAACATTACTGGGAGACCCAGCTTCCTTGATATCTCATAAATCACAGTTTCCAGATAAATAAACTCATGTAATTCCCTCTTTTGGGGCTACCACTAACCTGGCATGTTTTCCCAGAGTTTATAGCCTTATCACAGATTTGAGAGGTGGCAACCTGACTGACGCTCACTAACTACAACCAGATGAAACGTTGTCAGTTGGAAAACGCTATGATAGTCTGCAGTGCTCGTCTTCAGCATTACGAATGTGCCCCCACCCAGAGACATCCCAACCTTTACACCTTCATCCTAACGCTGGATGGCCACTTCAGGCCCGGTCCCTTTCCACACTCTGCACGCATGTGTGTGAGCGTGTATGCACATGCGTGTGTGCATGCACTACATTTGCCTTGAACGCTCAAGGTTTGTAGTTTTAACTCCCCCACATCCATTATCATGGCAGCAGCCACATAACTGGTTCCCAAAAAACACTAGCTCATCATCTGGGAAAAATTTATGGGTGAAGATACCCTTTTGGTGTTATTCCTTTGTTCTCTATTTGTAAGTGACCTTCAGTGAAATCCCTTGCTCTCGTGTTAATGTTCCCAGTATTTTCTGTTCAGTCTAGAAAGAGTCCATGAGTTGTCTCCCACACAAACCAGCCATGCAGCGCAAGTTTGACTTCTAAGAGTTTGTTGCTGCCTTTGAAGTGTGATTTGAGAGGCTAGGCATTTCTGCCTCCCTCCACTGATGCCTAAAATGTAACCATGAGAGATTATTCACCTGCACTCAGTATGTCATTTTCCCGATACCCTTTGTTCAGGCTTTTCCCTGAGCAGCAAAGAACACTGCGTGAGGAAGCCGGATGAGTCCTTCAGGAAGCCTTGAGATCTGTGAAGCCTTGAGATCTGTGAGGCCTTGGGCAAGTCACCCAAACTCTTCTGCTCTGAACACAGGATACCACCCCAGCCACGCAAAACTACCTGAGAAGCAGGTGAAATAAGTCAGGAAAGTAGTTGGCACAGTGCTTGGCACAAAGTCAAGGCTCCAGTAGTAATTGCTTTCTTCATAACTTCCTCAGTTTGTCATCTATAAAATGGAGCGTATACTTGCCTACCTCACACAGATGACCTAAGAATCTGCCTCCATGCCTGTCCCCCTTCAGGGTCAGCTTCTCTCAGCATTATGGCTTTCAAGCATTCTAAATCTCAACTCACAATAAGAAATATGCCTCATATGCACACCCCCAGTCTTGACTGGCTCCTTATCCCAAGGATTGCTCCTCCTTGCCAAAGTATCTGTGTATTCCACCTCCCCACTCCCCCATCCTACCTCGTAGAAAACCCCACCCCTGACCAGAGGCTTGATCTCCTTCTCCAGGAAGGAACATGCCCCTCCCTCCTGAGTACAAGTCGATGCCATGTGTTCATGTGATGTCATGTGATAATCAATGACTTCATCCCACAAGTCCTACTCATCTGTTGGAGTCTATTCTGGGCTCTAAGTCTTGCAGTGAGGTCCAAGGAGGGAGGATGGTGTCAGCCTATGAGTAAGAAGGTCCCTTTCGAATCCTGCTTTCAGTGTGAGTACACGCGGCTCTCCCCACTCACCAGCAGGTTACTGATGTACCGAACACACAGTTATACTGCTCGAGGACAAGCACTTCATAGAGGCAATTTAGTTTAAATGTCAGGTGGCACATCTCTCCTCAGAGCCAGCCCAGTCACATTATCATGCCAGACAGGGTTTAGTTCCTTTCCTTCATCACCCGCACACCTCCTTGCCCTTTCCCCTTCAGACCATCTGGTAGCAAGACACAGGCCCTGGGCTAGGCCACACATCCCAGATACACCTCCCTTAGCTGTGCAAAAAAAAGAAAGAAAGAAAGAAAGAAAGAAAGAAAGAAAGAAAGAAAGAAAGAAAGAAAAAAAAATGCTTACAGACTATGGCTCTCCTCAGACTCCAATAAATTCTTAGCCAAGAGCCTTCCTTCTCCATGGTGGCTGCTATCTGCAAGAAGAAAAAGGGAAGGCTTATTTTTGAGCTACAGAGGTTTTTATAAGAATGCAATGAAATAATAAAATTTAAAAGTTATCCTCATTATTGAAATACACCTTATACCATAGTTCCCCACACCTTAATACATGTGCATTTATCAGGCAATTTGCAACCAGAGATTTTATTTTTTTTTATTTTTAATGTTTATTTATTTTTGAAAGACAGAGACAGAGACAGAGCACAAGCAGCAGAGGGGCAGAGAGAGAGGGAGACACAGAAACTGAAGCAGGCTCCAGGCTCTGAGCTGTCAGCACAGAGCCAGACGCAGGGCTCAAACTCGTGAACTGCAAGAACATGACCTGAGCCAAAGTCGGATGCTTAACCAACTGAGCCACGCAGGCACCCTGCAACCAGAGATTTTAGAGAAAAGAAGAGCAGTAGGGGCAGGAAGGCAGAGAGGGGAGGAGGAGGCAGTAAAAATAAAGTGGGGCATTGGAAAGTAAACATGGACATTGAACACAGGATGATTTTGAGCCTCAGTTCCAGAACCCAGGAACATATCTGAACTCCCTACCAGCCCACCAAAAAGATTGCTTCACAGATCCTTCTGTTTATTGAGACCTTCCTAAGCACATCCAACCAGGCACTGAGCTAAATCCTGGGGTCTCAAAGACACAGCCCCTGGCTTCAGAGAGTTTACTATTTAATGGAGAAAAGAAACGCAAACAGTAACAATATGATAGTATATGTCTAATGGTATAATTTTTCACAATGGAGAGGGTATCACTCCTGAGGGTCAGTGAGTCAAGGGAAGCCCCTAACTAAGGCATTTGAAGTAGAATGCTGAATGGCAGATAAGAGGTCGGTTGGACAAGGTGATGGGGGAGAGCTTTCAAGGCAGAACATCCAAGGCAAGGACACAGTCTATTGTGGAAGTGCTCAGTCTTGTGGAAAGCAGTGGGATAAGGGCAGACAAGCTGACAGGGAGCCTCTTCTGTACCATGGGTGGGGGCTTAGGTTTCTCTCTTGGGAGACAGGCAATCGTGCAAGATTTTAAACAAGGCGGGTAATGGTGTCAGATGTGCATTTTTGAAAGACCCTTATAACATGTAGATGGAAGAGACGCCATAAAAGGGGGGCAGTAACTGCTATTAAGCAAACCACATCATATTGTTGGTGCACAAATGAACCAACATGGGAGATGTCAGAGCTGTGGTTAACCTCCACGCGAAAGGAAATAACACCGGGGAAATGATGAGGTAGAAGTCATGGAGGATTGGAATGATGGGAGAAAAAAGGCCGATCAATTCACATGCGTATTGCTCACTCAACAACTACTAGAGCACAGAGCAGTTTGTGGTGATGCAGATTCGTGAAAGGGGATTTTTAGGGGATGGTGAAGGCTTAGGTGTGGTTGTGTGCTGAAAGGGGAGAACCAGTGGAGCAGAATTTGAACATGATTTTGAATAATGCATAGGAGCTAGGTAGGCAGAAGAGAGAAATGATCCCTGTAAAACTCATATTAACAAACCCTTTGGGACTAAAACTTTTTTGAACAAATTCATGCTGGGTCAGTGGGGGGAAAGTTCTAGACTCAAGACTGGCTTCACAGCGTGGTCTCTGTTGGAGCCCGTGCTAGGAGTCTCAAGTGTGGCCTTTCAGGTGAGACTCCTGGGCTCCTGCACCTCACAGAATCCCGTCCCCAGAGAACTGGGGAAAGAATGCCTAGTTTTAACCATACTTCACTCTGAATGAGGTAAGAACACTCTCTTCCAGGGTTGGGAGGCAAAGTTCACCTCTCTTGGAGGGGAAGACTTGTGGCTCTCAGTAAGAAGCCACCCCTGGAAGGCCTCCTGGGCCACCCACCTCTGACTTCGACAGCCATTTGTCCTCACCTGTCAGGTGCGCCTATCGCACTGCATTGTAATCCTTTATTTACTTGACAAATAATTTGTCTTCCTTACCAGACAATGAGCTTCCTCCTTACAGAAATAGACTTAGTCATCCTGGCATCTCCTCCAGTGCCTGCAACCCAGCATGTGCTAAGACAGTCGATCAAGATTAGAAATGAATGAATGTGTACTGCCTGCCCTAGTTCCAGCCACCATTGCCTCTTCCCTAGATTAAGGCAACAACCTCGATCAGGAGCTCATCTCTGCTCTGGCCTCCCTCCCTGCTGCTTGCCACATGAAAGAGAGACCAGAGTGGCCTTTTTAATACACAAATCCTATCCCATTCCTTCCCTCCCCTCCTCTGCCCCAAACCCTTTGAATGTTCACAACCCACCCAACAAGCCCAATGTGATCTGGCCAGCTTTTCTGTCAGACCCACTCCCCACCTGGTCCTAGTGAACACCTTCAGGTCACCAGTGTGTCCTGCTGTCTTTATTGTCTCTGGTCCTTCACATATGCTGGCAACATCCTTAAATTCTCCTCCCCCTAGAAAATTCCTACAGGCCTAACTCACTTTCTTCCTATTGCCTTCACTAAACTCCCTAGAGAAGGTTAGATACCCTCTACTCAGTTTTCACAGTGCTCTGTGGGTCCCCTAACAAAGCACTTGTCTCTCTGGATTACAACTGCCTGCTGACTCATCCGTGTCCTCTATTCAGCCGTAGAGCCTGCAGGAGCCGGGAACTTGTCTGTCTTGTTTGCCATGATAGCCCCAGAGCCTAGCACAATGCCTGGCACTCAGTGTACTAACTGTGCAATAAACAAATGGATTCTGGAAGAGGCAAAAGAAAGTGAAAGCTGCCAGCAGAAAAGGAATTGAAGGAGGAGGGGTAAATGTAAGAACAAAAGAGAAATACAAGGATATAATCTAGAGTCCGTGAGTAAATGAAATGGGGGTACAGGTGAAAGGAGGGAGAATTCTGAGTTTGTTTAGGCAACGTTGAACTTTAGGTCCCTGTGGCATATCCAAGTAGAAATGACTAATAGGAAGTTGGAGATCAGCATCAAGAGAGGGGACAAGGTGAAACTAGGACCTTAAGAGTCTTAGGAGCAGAAGATGAAGTGAGGATATACAGAGTAAGGGTGGACCCTGCCCAAGAGGGGATGGGAGGGGCAAGCGTGAAGGAGGGAGAGAGGGGGAAGGATCACAGCAGTCAAGAAGGGTAATTTCAGGGCAGTGAGGTTTGGGGGCAAGTTGATAGGAAAGCCGAGGTGGAGAGTACAAACCTCAGGGACAGGATGAGTGTAGGAGCAAGACCCTGGGGGGGGGGGGGGGGCTGGGTGCAGGGCATTGGGGACAAAATTAGCTCTGGAAAGGAGTAAGGATGCCCCTTCTTTCTCTGAGCAAGGCAGAGAGAAGGAACCAATGAAGATAAAGATATCACGGATGTTGCAGGGAGGAAAGCCGGGGGAGTTCCTGCCAGACCACCTCTCTTTTCTCTGTGAAATTGAAGATTATCTCAGATAAGAGTCTGAGAGTTTAGTTCTAGCCCTATCAGGAATAGCCATGTGGCCTTGGGCTGTTCGTGGAATCATTCTCCCCAGGCCTCATAGTGATTTGAAAACAACCCCATCTATCCTGATGATTCAACAGCCTCCTTTATGGAGACTCTTCGTTTCCATAAAAACCTTTATTTGCCACACAACACACATTTCAGCTAAACTGTCTAAACCTTGAAGGAATTGCCTTTTTGTTGAAGCAGAGTGAGTTCAAAGGGACAATAAAACAGGGCCACAAGGGGAGGAAAATAAGAAATTTGCTAGTCTCTAGCCCTGATATTCAGAGAAGGGTTTAACCCTCATACTGGTGTATAGCATTAAGTGATCAGAAGGTAAGTACTGACTATATGAGTTTATTCATTCTTATCATCTCTCTAGTAAGGAACTCTACATGTGGTGTAAAACTGCTTTGACTACATTGAATAATTTATTAATTTGCCCAACAAAAATTTATTGAGCACCTGCTCTGTGCAAGGCAAGGAGCCTATAGAGATGAATAAAAAACCAACCTGCATTACCAAGCCAAGCTAGGATATTAGAGTAGAGCACTGTTCAGTAGAAATAGACTGTAAACCACATATGCAATTCATTTATTTATTTATTTTTATGAAATATTTTATTTTTAAGTAATCTCTACACCCAATGTGGGGCTCAAACTTACAACCCCGAGATCAAGAGTTGCATGCTCTACTGACTGAGCCAGCCAGGTGCCCCCACATATGCAATTTAAAGTTTTCTACTAGCCACGTTAAAAAAAGAATCAGTTGAAATTAATTCTAATGTTTTCTGAAAACCAGTATATCCAAAATGTTATCATTTCCACATATAGTAAATATTTTAAAATTATTAATAGTTATTCCATGTTCTTTTTTTTACAGCCCTGAAATCTTGATGTATTTTACCCCTACAACACATCTCAATTTGTTCTAGCCAAGTTGCAAGTGGCTCCTGGCTACTCTATTGACAGCACAGTTTCAGCGTCCCTAAGTTTTAAGGTGAATGTCGAAGGGGGCTTCTGGGTCACCCCCATACCCTTGGTGCCTGTCAGAGGCTGGATAAATCAGGGGTATGCCTAGCAGTCATGTGTTTGTTCTGAGCTACTCACGACCAAGGAGGAAGACTGGCCTCATCTTTATCCCATTCTCCAGTCACCTTGATCCCCTTCTGCAGCCAGAGGCAGAGCCATAGCATTAAGCTGTCCAATCTCAACAAGCAATCACTGAACCAAACTTCCTCCCCAGGGGACAAAAGCAAAGATAGTTACTGTCTTTCTTCTTGGGGCCCATGTAGTCACCACAAGTGGTGAGGCTGTTTGTTCCATGCCTTGCAAGTTCAGTTACAAACGGCTTGCAGCTGTGAGATTGTTTTCAGGCCTCCTCTGGTCTCATTGGCTGGCCACCCTCTGCTCCTTACCACCACTGTATTTACTCACAGTCCTGGACTTTTGGGATTTTCTTTTTATTTGCCCAGCGTCCTTTCTTTTGGGGAACAGCCCTACTCCACTACCCCCATTTCATCTCATTTTAGTGGGTGGTCAATCTCAGGGGCCTTTTCCTACTCCTACCATGCAGATGGGCCCTTAACACATCCTCAGACAATAAAATATTCTCTCCTTGGGGCGCCTGGGTGGCGCAGTCGGTTAAGCGTCCGACTTCAGCCAGGTCACGATCTCGCGGTCCGTGAGTTCGAGCCCCGCGTCAGGCTCTGGGCTGATGGCTCAGAGCCTGGAGCCTGTTTCTGATTCTGTGTCTCCCTCTCTCTCTGCCCCTCCCCCGTTCATGCTCTGTCTCTCTCTGTCTGGGGCACCTGGGTGGCTCAGTCAAACATTGGACTCTTGGTTTTGGCTCAGGTCATGATCTCACAGTCATGGGATGGAGCCCTGAGTAAGGCTCCCTCTCTGGGTGTGGAGCCTGGTTAAGATTCTCTCCTTCTATCTTTGTCCTTCCCCTGTGCACTTTCTCTCTCTTTCTCTCTCTCTCAAAATAAAATAAACTAAAAAAATTTTTAAAAATACATTAAAAAAAGAAATTTAAATATTAAGCAGAAACAGAGGGGTGGAAGGCAAGTTGGAACCAGAGTCTACAATCTAACCAAGTGACTGATTCCTGTCCTTTCAAACCCTGGTAGTTTAATTCTTCCTTTGATTCTGTGAGCTATCCTCCCAACATCTCTGTCTTCTCTCCTTTTTTCTCTACCTCACATTAGCCAGAATCCATTTCTGTTGCTTCTAACCAAAGAAGCCTGATAAAAAATTAAAAAAAATTTTTTTTGAAGTTTATTTTGAGGGGGGAGGGGCAGGTGGAGGGGAGAGAGAGCGAGAGAGAGAGAGAGAGAGAGAGAGAGAGAGAATTCTAATCAGGCTCCTACTGGCACCACAGAGTCTGACTCAGGGCTCCGTGTCACGAACTATGAGACCATGACCAGGGCCGAGATCAAGAGTCAGAGGCTTAACTGACTGAGCCACCCAGGTGCCCCCTGATAGAAAATTTTAACTGTAGTTCTGCAAAAAAGCTAAAAGTAAAGACAGAATATATACATATATATTTGACTTCTGTCATATATATGCACGTATATGTATGTGTGTATAATTTCCCTTTTTAAACTATGCTAAATATAAGCTTTTTGAGTTTTGCAACTAGGTTTGTTTGGTTTTATTTTTTGAAACAAGGATCATTGGAAGTTTCTTATGTCTCACCATACTCTAAAATCAGTATGTATCCAGGTGAAATCACACCGCCTGCCACCTCCGGGCTTAGCAGCCAAGTGGCCAGAGGGATATTGAAATGAAGTGGGCCACCTTGGCTCTCAGCCTCTGGTGGGGAGGCTGCCCTTCAGACCACTTCCTACAGCAGCTTGCTCTTGGTGTTCGTCAGCTCTTCTTCTTCCCATTGAGAGACTGAATTCTAAATACTTTATTCAGACAGCTTCAGCAAAAACAAATGTATGATAAGTTGAATAACATACTTGTAGAATAAAAATACCATGCAAGAATATTCTTAGGGAGCCTGGCTGGCTTCTTCGATGGAATGTATGACTCTTCATCTCAGGGTTGTGGGTTCAAGCCCCACATTGGCTGTAGAGATTACTTAAAGATAAAATCTTAAAAAAAAAAAAAAAAAGAATATTCTTTGTGTTCCAAATCATTGTGTGATGTAATCCCTGGGAATGCATGGATTAGTGTTGCTTCAGAGGTAGTGTATTTCCTGAACTAGGAAAAGGTAAATAACACTCTTTATCTTAAGTGTTACACATTTAATTGAGAGTATGATGAAGGATTACACAAATTAAAATTCTGTTTATTTAACCCACTCCCCTATGTATTAAGTATACATAAATATATTTATGAATATTTATACATAGGACATTTGTAAAGAACAGAAGAAAGGGAGAATATTATGTCAATAATTGGATACTACACATTACTTTGTAGAAATATGTATCTATATAAATTTTGGTCTGTGATATTTTGGTCAACGACATAAAAACAACAAAAAAATCTAAGAGAATCTAAGAGAATAATAATCTTTCTCAAGTATGGAAGCACATGGTATCACAACAGCTAACAATGTAGGAGAGGTAGACCACTTGACTGTACAATTAACTTTCACACAGAAGACCAGAAAGTGGATTTAACCATAAGGAGATGAGAGGCATTTAAAAAATTTTTTTTAATTTTTTAATGTTTTAAAATTTATTTTTGATAGGCAGAGGGAGACAGAGCATGAGAGGGGGAAGGGGCAGATGGAGAGAGAGGGAAACACAGAATCTGAAGCAGGCTCCAGGCTCCGAGCTGTTAGCACAGAGCCTGATGCGGGGCTTAAACCCAGGAACCATGAGATCACGACCTGAGCAGAAGTCGGACACCTAACTGACTGAGCCACCCAGGCACCCCTAAAATTTTTTTTTAATCTTTATTTTTGAGAGAGAGAGAGAGAGAGAGAGAGAGAGAGCCAGCAGGGGAGGGGCAGAGAGAGGGGGAGACCCAGAATCTGAAGCAAGCTCCAGGCTCAGAGTTATCAGCACAGAGCCCAACACAGGGCTCAAACTCATGAACTGCGAGATCATGACCTGAACTGAATTTGGATGCTCAACTGACTGAGCCACCCAGGGGTCTCAGAGATGAGCTGCATTTTAAAGTTTGATGGCAAGTTGGGAATCATAAGAACTGATTTTTCCCCCCCTGTTTATATGCTACTATTTACTAGCTGGGAACCCTTGGTGATGGTACTAAACCTCTTTATGCCCAACCAGCAAACAGAAGCGATGTGTGGATTCAGGTTTGCGCTGGTGCTGCAGTGTAAGAACATGCGCCCTGAGTCAGACTGTCTGCATGTCCTGGCTCTGCTCCCCGCTTGCTTTTCATCTTCTGGGATCTCAGTGTCTTCAGCTGTCAGGTGGGGAGGTAATACCTCCTAGCATTGTTGGGATTATTAAATAATTAAGGCACCTAGCATGGTGTTCATGCTTAATAAATGCTAGTTCCTTTCCCTTTTCATTTTTTGGTTAAAATTTGAAATTCGCATGTTTTACTTTATGCAACTTGATTTAAAAATACAAAAGAAATAAATCTATACAAGACAAGACTTCAGGAATAAATCAGGGAGACACGGGGAATATAATTCAGACCTGGCACCCAGGGGATTCTTGCTTCAGCATCTCCTTCTAGGGAATTATTGCTAGTGAATCCAGTAGAGCCCAGGTGACCTGGCTCCAACATTAGGACACAAACAAAACCAGTTTAGCAGTGGAGACATTGTACTGCAAAACAAAAACAAAAAACACAGCATTTGACCCTTGCTGCTGCAACTAGACAAGGGAATGAGGGGGAAGCTCTTATGTGATTCGAGAAGATCCTCCTGAAAGCTGAGTGGCCTTAAAAACTCTTGCACTCTACAGCTTCATCTCAAATGCATTTGCATTAGAGAATTCTCTAGCATTTCTAATAGAAATTAGGAATAGGAACAGCTAGAAATAGAAAAATAATTGATGAAGGCAAGAAAGTCCATAAACAATGTTTCTGCAATTAATATGAATACTGAGAATTAACCAGCCCAGTAGTGCTTGTGGCCAGCACAAACAACAAAGGCTGAAGGCGCAGCTGACTGGGGCAAGCAAACTACACTGGGCCAGAAACTTGGTCCTAGTCGCGTCTGAGTAAGGGTTTTAAATAACATCCCAATGAGAAGGGAACATTGCCTTTTTTACTTTCTATTATTTTCAATTTGGCTTATTTTTCCAAAAAAAGTGAATATGGTTAATTTCATGGTAAGGCTTCAACATAACTTTCCATTGGCTTTCTAAAGCTCTGAATTAAACAAACTGCCCTGCCCCCACCACTGCTGCAAACTGAACCCTATTAGAATAGTTAAGGAGAGAGCTGAGTTCCTCTACAAGACTGTAAGCTCTTGGTCTTTGGACTCCCAGAGCCCAGTGCTGAGCCTGCACAAAGTCATTCTCTTAACCTGCAACTCTGTTGGGTGGAAAGAGATGGACCCAGCCTCGGGTGTGGCAGCAACCAATTGCCCACAGCAAGCAGACATGGGTCCTTCCCCGTGCGGAGTAGTACCTGTGAGGGTTTCTCTCAGTTTACGTGTAGTACTCCTTACAGCAGGAGTTAACTGAGGCAAAGAAGAAGGGTAGAGAAAAAAAGAGAAAAGAATATTTCGCGGTCCTACTCCCAGCTGAGCCAGCCTGCCCTCTGTGGCCCAAATACTCCCATTCTCCCCACCCCCAGCCCCATGAACCTTTCTCTTCCCAGGATGACTCTCTTGGTGTGGTAATTTGCTAATGGCTAATAGAACACTAGAGGTGATATTCTTAGGCTCCTAGGTAGCAATTTCATTTTTGGTAGTGGTTTTTGGGGAGACAATGCCTCTGCTACTGGAATTGTGAAAATACTGGAAATGTTGGAATACTCATCTTCATAATGGAGACGAATTCTTTGCAGTTCTGCCAAAAGATTACAAGGCTGGTGTTGTAGAGTGAATTTTCTGAAATTCACATGTCAAAGCCCTAAGCCTCCAATGTGGCTGTTTTTGGGCCTTTAAAGAAGTAATTAAGGTTAAATAAAGCCATAAGAGTGGGGCCCTAATCCAACAGGAGTCATGTCCTTATAAGAAGAGGAAGGGACACCAGGAGTACGTGTGCACAGAGAAAAGGCCATGGGAAGGCAGAGAAAAGGTGGCTGTCTGCAAGCCAAGAGGAGAGGTCTCACAGAAACTAACTCTGCTGGCACCTTGATCTTGGACTTTCAGCCTCCAGAACTGTGAGAAAATAAATTTCTTTTATTAAAGCTACTCAATCGGTGGTATTTTGTTGTGGTAGCTTAAGTACCACTGACTAATATAGATGGTCAGTGACTACATGGGGAGATCCCTATCAGTACACTAAGGAATAAGAAAAACAGTGCCACAGAACAAAGGTGAGGCATCTTTCTGGAGCTTCAAATTCACATTATAATTTCTGGGAAACAGGGGTGCCTGGGTGGTTCAGTTCGTTAAGTGTCTGACTTCGGCTCAGGTCATGATCTCACAGTTCCTGAATTCAAGCCCCATATCAGGCTCTGTGCTGATAGCAAGGATCTTGATCTCCCTCTCTCTCTGTCCCTCCCCTGCTTGCACTCTCTCTCTCTCAAAAATAAACAAACATTAAAAAATTTTCTGGGAAAATTATTTTCCTATTAAAACAAACACAGATATAAGCAAAATTCACTTGGTTTTTTAAGCAGATCATGATGTAGCAAAGGAATTGGCCCTTCAACAGTGTTCTCTACTGTATCCGTCTGAATCCAGTCAAGAAAATAGACATTCCATGCAAGAAACTGGTTACATGGGTGTTGGAAGACCAAGGAGTTGAACAAGGGATAATGAGTCAATTGAGAGATTAGCAGAAAACATTGCCCCCACTAGAGTTAGAAGTACGCAGGGACCAGGTGATGTTCCCAGGGATGGTTGCTGGTGTTTAGGTGAGAGGGATACTCTGACCGTGAAAGGAGGCATGTCCAGATAGAGACGGAATATGGAGGAGACTCTGCCTTTGCAGCACATTGGGACTTTGTAGGAACAGAAAGAGAAGCATTCTGGCTTCTTCCTTCTTTCCACCCTCCAGCCTAGGGAAAGGATGAGGGGCATTTCATCATCTGCCAGTTGGGGTACTTCTTCAGCCTCATTTACCTTTGACATGCAGAAACTAACTGGTGAATCTCTCTAGAAGTTGTGTGTGTGCTTGATGTCATGATCAACCTACCACCTCTGGGTTCACACAAAAGCTTGGCCTCTCTGTGCCGGTTCCCAGTTCCCATCCTCTCGAGTCAGGGCAGAACAAGGGCAACTTCAGTTCCTTGGGAATGTCCGTGCAGTCAAATGTTCTAATTATTCTATGTCACAAAACAGATCAGGGCATTGAAAAGGCATTTGCTAACTCCTGGAGTCTCCTAGGTTTTTCTGGCATGTTGAGCCTCCATGGTTTTTCTCCTGCTGGTGCCTCAGCTGCTCCTGCCTGTCCAAATCCCACCTATTCATTGAGGCCCTGGCAAACGCCTTTCCCAAGGGTGAATGTGAACCTTTTCTTCCTCTGGGCTTCTTCAGCATGTTGATTTTCCCTCTGCATGGCCCTTACTTTCACTGGACTGGAAAACCCTGGAAGGCAAGGACCCTGTTTTTTCATCTTTGTCGCCTTAGCAGTGCTTGGAGAAGTGCCTCACATTAGCACTTAATTTTGTCTATTGGAATTAAATCGGGGAGAATTTTTTATGATTTTAAAGGACAGGGCCTGTTATAAACCGAATGTAGCCCGCCAAAAAGTCTATGTTGACATCCTAACCTCCGATGTGATGGTATCAGAAGGTGAAGCCTTGGAGAGGTAATTGGGTCATGAGGGTGGAGCCTTCATGAATAGAATTATTGCCCTTACAAAAGAGACCCCAGAGAGCTCTCTCTCCTTCCTGCCATGTGGGGACACAGGGAGATGATAACTATCTGTGAACCAGGAAGTGGATTCTCACCAGATACCAAACCCACTGGCAGCTTGATCTTAAACTTCAAACTCCAAAACTGTGAGAAATAAATATTTGTTGTTTATAAGCCACACAGTCTGTGATACTTTTATTAGAGCAGCCTGAAGAGACTAAGTCAAGGTCATTTCCCCATACCCTTGTGCCAAGCTATAAAGACCAGAGTGTCAAATGTACTGCCACGGTGCTGGGTGGCTGCAGGCTTCACAATAACTTGTTGGTGACTACGGAGTTAATTTTTACCTGAAGCAGATCCTCTATTTTCAGTTCTATCGCTCCTCCCTGCTTCTATTCTAGCAAATTAAAAATCACACCTTTACCTGACAGAAAGAATCTCACCCATTTTCCAGCTCAGGGAAAATCTGACTCCATGCCTTAGTAACTGAAGGTTCAAAAAGGAAGGTTAAGTTTGCTGAAGTGCTCAGGCCATTGTAGCTAGAAGACAGAGTAATTCAGTCAAGAGAACTCACCCCTGATAGGGAAATCTTTTTCCTGACCTGCTGACAACCTTTAGTGAGTCGTTTACCTCTATTTGTCCATTTTTATAAAATGAAGGAATTGAACCAAATACCTTAAAAATCAGTTTCAGATCTAGAAATCTGATTCTGGGGCACCTGGCTGGCTCAGTCAGAACAGCGTGCGACTCTTAATCTTGGGGTCATGAGTTTGAGCCCCACGTTGGGTGTAGAGATTACTAAAAAAAAATAAAAAATAAAAAAACTTTAAAAATCATCTGATTCTATAATTTATCGAGTCTGTAAAACTACCCCCCCAGCTTTATTGAGGTATAATTGACACGTAAAACTTGTATATGCTTAGGGTTTGCCATACATATACATATGAAATGATTACCATGATCAATTCATTAACACATCCATCACTTCACATAGTTATCTTTTCTTGTGTGTAGTGAAAACACTTAAGATCTACTTTTTTAGCAAACTTCAAGTGTACAACACAGTATTTTATTTTTAACTATAGTCCCCATGCCATACCAATAATAATTTTTACGATTAAATCGATTTTTAGGTTTAAGTTCAGTTCAAAAAAGAGCTCTTACTGAATTATCCCAAAGGCAACAATGCACCTTGGTTACTGGGAGGCTTTTCCAGCACCTGCCTTGAATCCCTGCTTTCAAGCGCATGGCTTACTTGTTCTCCCAAACCATGCTGCAGCTGAGCACTGACATGCTACTTGGAGAAACTAGAAATAGCTAGGGAGAATAAAGTGAAGAGAAAATTCCCCTTTATTTTGATTTAAGTCTCCTCTCCCCTGGCAGGTTGATCTCTTTCCTGTTCCTACCATTCAATCATCCCTTTGGAATCTGGTTAATTGCTCTTTCTTTCCCTTTTCTTTCTTCCTTTCTTTCTTTCTTTCTTTCTTTCTTTCCTTCCTTCTTTCTTTTTTTTTTTTCTTTTTTTTCTTTTTTTTTGCTTGCTCAGATAACACTCTGGTATCATCTTCAAAGACCAAAATGTCTGGTAGTAATAATTTACTGGCCTCTGCTTCTAATTAATAATTTTGGATGCTTTAACCTATAAGATCTGTTATTAGGAAGCTCAAAGTTTTAATTAGAAAGGGCAAGGAGATTTGTGTATTAAGAAGGGGTTAGTAGTTACTCTGAATTTTTTCTGGGAACACTCTAATGTATAAGGAAAGAAAATATAAATAAAAATAATCAAGAAGTGTCTGGCCCAGTGGGTATTTGTTTGTATTTTAAGTTGCTTTATTTTTAGAGATTTATTTTTTTAATTAAAAAAATTTTTTTAAATGTTTTTTAGTTTTGAGAGAGAGACAGACAGAACGTGAGCAGGGAAGGGACAGAGAGAGAGGGAGACACAGAATCTGAAGCAGGCTTCAGGCTCTAAGTTGTCAGCACATAGCCCAACGGGGGGCTCGAACCCACAAACTGCAGGATCATGACCTGAGCTGAAGTCAGACGTTCAACCGACTGAGCGACTGATGCACCCCTATTTTTTTTAATTTTTAAAAAAAGTTTATTTATTTTTGAGAGAGAGTGCAAGTGGGGGAGGGGCAGAGACAAAGGGAGAGAGAGAATCTTAAGCAGGCTCGGCACTGTCAGCACAGAGCCCAACTCAAGGCTCCATCCCACAAACCGTGGGATTATGACCTGAGCCAAAATCAAGAGCCAGACGCTCAACCAACTGAACTGCCTAGGCACCCCTTAACTTGTTTTATTTTTAAACCAAAGAGCAATTCCCAGGTGACGGTCCCATTACTCCCTTTTAAGAGTTACCTTAAAAAGCAAAGGAGCCACCAAACTCACATAGCATAGGAAGCTGATTTGAGATAAATTGTCTTTGTTGACCTGGAAAATATATCAGAAAATGTAATAGAGGATAAAGTGGGTGCTTTCCTAATGCTTTGTCTGTGGTGTTCCAGAAACCAGCACTGGAAAAAATATTGGTAGCCTGTGAAGCCCTTCAGAGGTAAGGAGCCCTAATGTTTGCTGATGAACAAAACCCAAAATGGTTTCTTAAGGATTTTTTCCTGGCTTCTTTCCTCTACAGTCAGCCACAAAGACATGGCTATGGCTGTTCACTAGCATTAACCAACCTTGCCTTTTTCTCTGGAGTCAGACTGCCTGGTTTGAGTCCTGGGTCCACCCTGGGTGGTGACTTATTCTTTCAGCCTATTTCCTCTATCATGTGCCAACATTTACAATAGATTGCACTGACAGATGAGACCAACAGGGAATTTTTCATAGCCCATGCCATTAAATCACTCTCTTGTCAAACTTGTCAGCTTGTGGGATGCATCAGCTATCTATTGCTGTGTAACAAATTACCCAAAACTTAGCTGCATAGAGCAACAAATATTTATTTTCTCACTGTTTCTAAGAGTCAGGAGCCCCAGGCGTGGCCTAAGTGGTGATTCTGGCTCAGCATTGCTCATTAGTTTTAGTCAGAATGTGAGCTGGGCTTGTAATCTAGTCTTAGAAGTGATATCCCACCATTTTTGCCCCTCTTGTGGATGAAGAATTGAAAGCCCAGAAAGGGAAAGTAAATTTACCTAATTGTCTTCATCTTGTTCTTACAGATTTAGCCTGACAATTTTTTGGAGAGTGTCCTGCAGGGTAGAGGTAAGGTTTCAGGAGATTGACATAGATTCCCAGTGCTCAGACATGTTGGCTTAAGTCAACAGTGCTAAGAAAGTGCAGTAAATATAACCAAGCAGTGTGGCATGGTGGAAAGAGTTGTGCTTTAGACTCAGATAGGAGTGGGTTCAAATCCAGGCTCTACCACTTTCCTATGTGACCATAGTTACCTCGCTTATACATAAGAAACTACCTTATAGTGCTGTTGACATGTATAAATGAGATCCATAATAGTGGCAGTAAATATCAGACCCAGTTCTACAGTTTCTTTCTTGAAAATCTCTTTCAGATTTGTTCTTCCTGTTCTTTCAGCCATGGACACTCTAGTAGTCTGGTCCTCAACAGCTCATGCCCAAGTCCCTGACAGTCTTCCAAGTGACCTGCTGGCCTTGTGTTGGCTCTGCACCCTTATCCTTTTTCTTTCTCTTTCCTTCTCTGTATTACCTTCTCCTTTCTTTCAGCTTTGCTGTGTGCCACCAGGTTCGTGTTCCTTTGCTACTTTCTCCTTTCACCAAGACATTTTCTGTTCTTATACTGCCTCCCAGTTGCCTGTGGCCTTAAGTATAATTTCTCTGCCTACCCACCTGTCAAGGCTTCCCACAGGCCTCAGTCTCCTCCTTGATGATCCCTGGGGCCCACACCATTCTCCATTCAGGGTTGCGTCTTCACTGCTCTTCCACTCCTGGACTCTTGCTCATTATTTCCCCAGGTCACAATGACCCCTCCCCACACTGATGAAAATCATGTCCCTATTTTAATGTCCAGGCCAAATACCACTTGCCACAAAGTCTTCTTCTATTACCCTAGCTTAACCCAGTTCAACCTCTATTTATTGAGCAACTGTTATGTGCAAGGAACTGTGATAGGAGAGGTCATACAGCTAGATAAAATACATAACATGTGTCTTTCTAAGGAAAAAAATTTTTAAGTGGCATTTAATCTGGGATTGGAAGGAGGGTCAGGATTTTTCTAGGATGAGGTTAAGTAAGGTAGAATGAAGTGGATCTGTTTGGTTGGATTTATTTTTTCAAGAAATTCTCCTCCCATCACCAAATGTCCCACACGTAAGGAAGGGTTGTAAAGGCCATGTTTGGGTGATGAGACGCTACCCTCCCTGGCCATAGATGACACTTGACACAAGCTACCATTCAGTTTTCTTATTCGTGAATTTTTTTTGTTTGTTTGTTTGTTTGTTTTTTTTAACGTTTATTTACTTTTGAGACAGAGAGAAACAGAGCATGAACGGGGGAGGGTCAGAGAGAGAGAGGGAGACACAGAATCTGAAACAGGCTCCAGGCTCTGAGCTGTCAGCACAGAGCCCGACGTGGGGCTCGAACTCTCGAACTGTGAGATCATGACCTGAGCCAAAGTCAGACGCTTAACCAACTGAGCCACCCAGGCGCCCCTCTTATTCGTGAATTTGAAATCAACGTCCATTGGTATTGGTTAGTCTCTACCCTTGCAATTGAAGATTTTGAACTTAGAAAAGTAGCACAGCAATCCTCTACCATATACCCAGGAGAAGAGGAGGAAGGAAATAAATATTCAGACAGGAGTTGGGACCATAAGGGTTCAGGGAGGACCTGCATTTCCCAGGTCCACATTCCAATCTCTTTTGAAGAGATGTTACGCTGTGAGGTTAAATGAGATTTCTTTATATCCTTATAATAAGCTTTCACCTTTAAAAAATTATTTTTTTAGGTAATTTCTATATCCAGTGTGGATCTCGAATTCACAACTCTGAGATCAAGAGTCACATGCACAACTGACTGAGACAGCCAGCCCCCACACCAAGCTTTCACCATTTTTGCTTGTTTATATGTTGCAGTTGCTTACAACCAAAAATGTCTAACTAAGACACAGAGGCCTGAACACTGGGTTTTATAAAAAGAGGTGGAGTCTGAGATGCCCTCTTCCACCAGACTACAAGGTGAGGAGTACCTGGCCATGGGGCTGGAAGGGTAGGTTATTGTAGACACAATGTGGAGGGCTTTGAATGCCATATTTAGAAGTTGACATCATATTGCTTAAGAACTACTGAGGTTTTGTGTAGAAGAATAATACACAGTTTCAGAGGTAGACTTTAAAAAGTCCAGATGGAAGCAGTGGTACGTGGATTTGCCCAGCTGGTAAATGACAATATTTTCTAGCTATGTGTCTAGACCTTGGGCAAATTACCTAATCTCTTAACCTTGGTTTCTGCATTTGTAAAATGAGAATACTAATGCTTGGCTCAAAAGACTTGGGGAGAAATTATATGAAATAAATTATAATAAATTGTCAAATGCTATGCATGCAAATGGTGACTAGTATTATTTTTATCTTTTCTTTCTCTAAATTCCTGTGACACTTATTACCAATACTATGCACATTAGCCTTATTTATTTTTAAATTATTTCAAGTATGCTAATTTTGTCTTATAATCAGATCAAAGGCCTCCATGAAATAATAACATCTTAAACTGTTTTTATATTTCTCATAATTCCTATACGAGCTTCTGGACCCAGAGTATGAAGAGCTAAATACTGTGATTGATTGCTTGTTGGCAGCAGCCAAACCATTCTGTTCTGGCATTTAGTGGCTGATAAACATTTCCACATGTTGCCTCTTCATGAACTGATGGTCTGCGTTTGGGGCTTAGCAGAAAAATGACCACATCACTGAAGCCACTTCCCAAATTACGAGATTTAATGAGCCAAGGAAATTTAATTATCCTCTGAAGTGTATTTTCTGTTTTAGATTATGAGTCGGTGGCAGCAGTTGTTATCACCAAATCTCTGGGAAAAATTATACACAGATAAAAGTAGGCATATGATTTCATTCATTCATTCACATTAAGAATCTACTCTGTGAACAGTATTAAACCAAGGAAGTCTGATGCAAAGATATATACAGAAGAGGATCCCACCCACAAAATGTTTGCAGTCTATCAGGGGAGTCAAGCCATGGAAATAAATAATTACAATACAGGGCAATATGTGGTAACTATAATGTAGAAATCTTGAAAGAGCTTAAGGGAACTGAGAAGTTAGGAAAGGCCTCCTGGAAGAAGTGGTCTGTACACTAGCCTCTGAAGGGTAAGTAGGACTTAGGATTTCAATAGCTGGAGTTGGGTGAAGAGCCATCATAAGCTGAGCAATGTGATTAAAGACACAGAGACTGAAGAAGTCAAGGTGGCTAGAACGTGGGGTCCATGCAGACGTATGGGGAAGAAGGGGGAGACAGTTGGGAGCCAGAGCCAGGAAGACCTTAAATGTTAAGTTTTGGATTTGGATTTTATATGCTAGACAAGAGATAGGTCCTAAAGTTTCCTGAGTAGAAGAATCTTGGGAAATTTTTTGTACGCTCTGTGATTAATTGATGTGCAGGTAAAAGAAACTCAAAGCAATTGGAAGAATGCAGGTGTGAGGTCAGAAAGGCTGATATTAGGGGGTAGCACTGGAAATGGAAGGGATATAGATAACAAAGGATTATAAAGGGCTCATTAATTGTTTGAACATGGAAGTCTGGGAAGACATCAAAGAATATGTTTTCCTGAGATGATGAGTCTGGGATATCGGGATGTCAATTTTGGTACTATTGAGACAACCAAGTAAATGTCTGGTTGGCACTGGAAGTATGGCTGGAGTTCAGGAGGGAAATCAGAACCATCACAGAGTTCACCATCCTTTCCACACAATCATTCCCAGAGGAAGGATTACATACCTAAAAGAAAGAAAATGTGTAGAGAAGAAAAGATAAAGAGGCAAATTTTGAATCATATTCAGAGAACTGGAAGAGGAGCCAGAGAAAGAGCCAGAGAGAATTCAAATATAAAGTAATGACAACTAATCAAATGCTTATTATGTTCCAGGCACTATTGTCAGTATTTAAAATTTATTCACCCATTTAATTTTCATGATGATTTCATAATGTAAGAACTATCACTTAAAGATACCGAGAGTCAGAGAGCTTAAGCAACTTGCCTGAGCTCACCTAGCAAGGCTCAGAACCCAGAGTCAAACCCCAGCAGTGTGACTTCAGCATGTGTGTTCTTTTTTATTTTCTTCAGTGTGTGTTCTTTTTTATTTTTTTATTACAAAAATTTTTATTTTTTATTTTTTTAAACTTCTTTTTTAATGTTTATTTATGTCCGAGACAGAGAGAGACAGAGCACAAGCAGGGAAGGGACAGAGAGAGAGGGAGACACAAAATTGGAAGCAGGCTCCAGGCTCTGAGCTGTCAGCACAGAGCCCCATGAGGGGCTTGAACTCATGAGCTGTGAGATCATGACCTGAGTTGAAGTCAGATGCTTAACCAACTGAGCCACCCATGCACCCCCATTACAAAAAATTTTAAAAATAATCTCTCCACCCAAAGTAGAGCTCGAACTCATAAACCTGAGATCAAAAGTCACATGCTCATCAGACTGAGCCAGTCAATGCTGCCCCCTCCACAGTGCAAGTTCTTAACTTCAATCGATTTTGCTTTGAAAGTAGTGGTACAGGGTTGTGTCACTGAAATCAAGGGATATAGGAGTTTCAGGGAAGGGGTTGGTCAAAAGTGCCAGTGCTGATGACAGGTCATGGAGAATGAGAGTCATTACCATGAAGCAAGACCTGGAAGGGGTATTCTAAAATGAGACACTGATTTCACAATTTCATGTATGTACAAGCACATACTCTACACTGGACTGATACCAGCCCAGCTCCCTTTAACAAGATTGATCAAGGATGACAAGAAGGTTTTCACTCAGGTGATTGTTCTGGAAACAAGGTGGCTAAATGCATTAGTCACCAGCCTTCTCTGTCATCATCTTAGATCCATTAAGCCCATTTAACCTGCCATTCAGGTGGCTGGAAAAGAATGCAAACCACACCCCAATTGTCCACCAAGCACCCTCTAATAAAAGGCCAGAGTAACTTAATGAAAGCTTCAGCTCTCCTCTGTGGTTGAGGCCAAAGAAAGGTGGGGAAAGGGACCTTACAATCAAGAGAATTTAAATAGGGCTTAAGTACCACTGAGAGTTCTGAACATTATCCTACAAAAACAATTGAGGACTATTGAGTTTTTAGGTAAACTTATATTGGGGCACTGGCTTGGTTTTTTTTTTTTTTTTTTAACGTTTATTTATTTTTGAGACAGAGAGAGACAGAGCATGAGCGGGGGAGGGTCAGAGAGAGAGGGAGACACAGAATCCGAAGCAGGCTTCAGGCTCTGAGCCATCAGCACAGAGCCCGATGTGGGGCTCGATGCGGGGCTCCAACTCACAGAGTGTGAGATCATGACCTGAGCCGAAGTCAGCCGCTTAACCGACTGAGCCACCCAGGCGCCCCAGCTTGGGTTTTGATCCTAGTCAATTATCTTTGTGTAGAATTCAAGTATACCTTCAGGTTGTTGGGCAAACCCCACTTAGTCTCCTATAAGCTGGTTAAGGACGATTTCTGACCAATGTAAAGCACATGAGGCCTCTGGTCTATACTTCATTATGACAACTTTTCAAACTTCCCCATCTCAAATTCATATGTTGCAGAATTTCTGATTCTTCAGGCCCACATATCCTATTTGACCTTCTGTATTGTTCATACCACACCCTATAATATGGGATGTTGCAGCCATTCCTTTCTTCTTCATTCATTCATTTATCCATCTGAGAGCCTATTATGGATCAGGTGCTGTTCTAATTGGATAATATGAAAAATAATCAAATGAATTTGTAATTTGGCAAATGGTGGTAAGCAATATGAAGGAAAATAAGTAAGTGTAAGGGAATGAAGAGTTAGGTGTGGCAATGGTGGCTATTTTAAAAAGTGGGATCAGAGTATGAGGTGACATTTGAGCAAAGGCTTGAGCAAAGAGAAGGCTCCAGACATAAGGAGTTCTGATTAGTTTATAAGCCACTCAAAAACAGGGAGTGCATCTTGTTCATTTCATATCCCTCTAAACATCTACTGCTGTGCATCTACTGTTGGTATCTCAGGAAATACCAGGGGAATGGCTACTTGAATGTATAGGGAAAAAGAAAAAAAGCAACCTACTGACTGTTACATTAGACTAGAGAAAACATTTATTGCACAAAAGCTTTCTTTAGAGGGAAGTTTTTGTAACTAGATGAACACAATATTTTTACACGGGACATAAATGATCATGGATTTGAAAAGGGTTCTTTTTGTTTGTTTGTTTTGTTTTAAGATTTTATTCTGGGGCACCTGGGTGGCTCAGTCCGTTAAGAGTCTGACTCTTGATTTGGGCTCAGGTCATGATCTCAGGGTCTTGGGAAAGAGTCTGCATATGACTCTTCCACTGGGCATGGATCCTGCTTAAGAAGCTCCTCCTCCCTCTTCCTTTGCCCCTCCCCCACTCACATGAGAGGACTTTCTCTCTCTCTTAAAAAAAAGAGAAAGAATTAAAGGTTTTATTTTTAAGTAAGCTCTACAGTGAACATGGGGCTCAAACTCACAACCCTAAGATCCAGAGTCACTGAATGAGCCAGCCAGGCGCCCCTGAAAAAGGTTTTATTATATTTTTATATAGAACTCTGCTTTGTAGCAATAATTATTATAATGAATTAACCAATTATTAGTTCAAGTTTTGTACACTTCATTACCTGTAAATTCCATTACAATTTTCTGCCTTTCCTATAAAAATAATTATTTCAAGTAGGCAATACATTTATAAGACTTAAAAATTAGAAAGTATAAATAGGTACACAATGAAAAATCTTCCTCCTACCTTTTGCCCTTCCACTGCCCAGTTCCCAACCTCACCCTTAATACACACACACACACACATAGCTATTACTATTATCTTGTGTATCCTTCCACAGTTTTTTCATGCATATATAAGTAAGTACAAATATGTACTCTTATTCTCCCTTTTAACACAAATAACCCATTCTGCACTTTTGCTGCATCTTGGAGGTCTTTCCATATAAATACATGTAGGATTTTTCATTCTATTTTACTGTTGCATAATGTTCCATTGTATAAAGGACCACAATTTATTTAAAGAGTGTGTCGCTAATGGATGATTAGGCTTTTGTTATTAAAACAAAGCTTCAATAAATAATGTGGAACATTTATCATTTTACATATGTATGACTATAGCTATAAAATCCCTACAAGAAAAGTTATTTGTTTTTTGCTTTTTATAAAGTGAGGCCACATTAAAACTTTTTTTTAACGTTTATTTATTATTGAGAGAGAGACACACACACACAGAGCATGAGCAGGGGAGGGGCAGAGAGAGGGGCAGACACAGAATCTGAAGCAGGCTCCAGGTTCCGAGCTGTCAGCACAGAGCCTGACGCGGGGCTCGAACTCACAAACTGTGAGATCATGACCTGAGCCGAAGTCAGTCGCTCAACAAACTGACCCACCCAGTCTCCCCAAGAAAAATTATTTGTAACTGCTATAGATATTGCTAAGTTGTATTCCCTGGAGCTTGTACTATTTAACTGTCCCACCAACATCAATGAGAAGGACATTCATTTCTTCTTGCCTTCATTCATTACATAAATATTTACTGAATATCCACTGCCTCTTAGGCAGCATGGGAAATATTAGGGATGTAACTAAGACATGGTTTCTGCCCTGAAGGACCTCATAGTCTGGGACAGTAGTGCTTAATGGGGGCAATTTTACTCTCAAGGGGACATTTGACAATGTCTGGGGACACAACAAAGAAGTATGTGGTCCAAAGTGTCAACAGTGCTAAGACTGAGAAACCCTGGTCTGGTGGGAGTGACAGACATTGAAATGTAGAAAAGTTGTGTTCTTGAAACTTAGAGGAGAGGCTTCTGAAGGCCAATCAGAGAAGCAGGGATGGGAGAGAAGGAAAAGAGAACAGCCAGTGTGAGGGCATGGAGGTGTGTAAGTGGCCTTAAGTGGCTAGCCTAGTGAAAGCTGTGTGAATGAGGCATGCGCAGTAAGGCCAGAGAAATCGTCATGGATCTCACTGTCAAGGGCCTTAGTTGCTAGGCTAAAGGATGTGATCTTTAAGCAATGTGGAGAGTCACTGAAAGGTTTTAAGCAGAGAAGTGGGGGTGCTTGGATGTGCATTTTAGAAACTTGCCTTGGCTGCAGGAGGGAGGATAGTTTGAGTGGGGGCCAGACTGGTGACAAGTAGAAGAGTTAGGAGGCTTGGCAGTAATCTAGATTGGAAGTGACAAGAGCCACAACCAAGGTGGAAATGGAGGGGAGGGGTTCAGGTGATACAAAGGAAGGTAGACTCAGAAGGACATGGAGCTAAGAAGGGAACTTATAGGACGATTCCTGGGTTTCTGATATGTAAGCAATAGGGTGGACAGAGAGGTCATTCTGTGGAATACAGAATACCAAAGAAGAGCAGATCTGGGGAGGGAGAGAAATGTTAATAGATGTGTTGAATTTGAGTCAATGAGCAGGGAATATTCAGACATGCAGTTCAGCAGAAAGTCCAGGACTAGCATACCCATTTAAGAGGCATCAACAAAGAACTGTCCTTTGAAACTTTGGGAGTGGATGAGGTCATCCAGGGGGAATGCAGAAAGAGAAGTGGGTGGAAAGCCACTCTTGGGAGCAGCTGTTGATTGGCCTCCATGAAAATTGTTTGAGGAGCTGAATGCTCATCTCTTTTACGGATTGCTATTCTCATTTCCTCTGGCTATGTTGACACTGCTGTTTCTCTATTCTCCTCCAAGCAAGCATCCCAATTTTTGACAACTCTTTAAAAGGCTATGCAAATCTAACTTGCTATTAATGCTATTATTTTCATTATCCCAATTGTTCATCTGGTACCTGAAAGCCTTCTACAACATACCTTCTGCCACCTCCTGCAAATCCTTTGGCAACACTTTGTTCTTTAAAAACTCAGCTTAAGGGGCGCCTGGGTGGTGCAGTCGGTTAAGCGTCCGACTTCAGCCAGGTCACGATCTCGCGGTCCGTGAGTTCGAGCCCCGCGTCGGGCTCTGGGCTGATGGCTCAGAGCCTGGAGCCTGTTTCTGATTCTGTGTTTCCCTCTTTCTCTGCCCCTCCCCTGTTCATGCTCTGTCTCTCTCTGTCGCAAAAATAAATAAACGTTGAAAAAAAATTAAAAAAAAAAAAAAACAAAAAAAAAAACCTCAGCTTAATATTACTCAGCAATCAAAAAGAATGAAATCTTGCCATTTGCAACTACATGGATGGAACTAGAGGGTATTATGTTAAGCAAAATTAGTCACTCAGAGAAAGGCAAATATCATATGACTTCACTCATATGAGGACTTTAAGAGACAAAACAGATAAACATAAAGGAAGGGAAGCAAAAATAATATAAAAACAGGGAGGGGAACAAAACATAAGAGACTCTTTAATATGGAGAACAGAGGATTACTGGTGGGGTTGTGGGAGGGGGAATGGGCTAAATGGGTAAGGGGCATTAAGGAATCTACTCCTGAAATCATTGTTGCACTATATGCTAATTAATTTGGATGTAAATTTTAAAAATAAAATTAAAAAAAACACCTCAGCTCAAGTATATTTCCTGCCTGCCTTACAGGGAACCCTGGGCAAATATCTGTCATAGAACTTAAATATCTCACTATAGTTGTCTGGGTTTTTTGTCTGCTTCCCCAACTATACTGAAAGGTCTTTAGTGCAGGAATCAGTTAGTTATCTTAGAATCTCCACACCTAATACAGAGCTTGGTACTTAGGCTTTTGAAAAATGGCTGTTGAATGAATGACTTTGATTGAGTTCTAAGAGGTTTATTAACAGGGCTGCTATACATTCCAGGGCTTTCTTGGTTTACACCTGTTGTCCTGACACAGTTATTAATAATTACCCATTTTCATCACTTCTTGACCTTTTGGCCAAGATCAAGTGTAGTATCTGTTCTTATCAGTTTAATACCTGATATGCCTTCTATCCAAGAACAATATATTAAATGGATTTTTGGAGAAGGGAGATGGAATAGCAGCTTGCCCCATCTACTCTTCACATAAAACAGGTATTGTGATATTTCAGGAACAGTCCACTCCCTCAGGGACAAAAAATAATAATAATAATGTTATTATTATTATTATTATCCTTTTCAATCTCAAAAGTGCACTTATTTGAAAGATAAAATATATGGTTACCCTATTTATAGAATACCCGATTGTCATAGCTGCTCTTAACTTTTGGCAAATGTCTCTGTTTACAAGACATTTCTACCAGAGAAACCAGAAGACAGAGTAGGGTCTGTTACTGGTTCTAGTCAACATTAAATAATTGGAATCATTTTTCTGAAATTATGAGACAGAAATGAGACCCCAGAGTTATGGGAAAGAGAAGGAATTCATGCAGATCCTCACATTGATAAAACTTCTTTCAAAACCAGCAAGCTATAAAATCAGTGTGAAAAATGATTGACACAAATAGAATGGTACAGTGCTAAGAATCTAAGAACCAATAACTATAGGATATTATAGATATGAGGCCTCACAAATTAGGTGGCTACAATAATTCATTATGTAAATAAGGAACTGAGGCCCAGAGATATTATGTTGAATTGACCAGTTATAAAGTTAGTGTAAAAATGGGGCCTAAACATAAGGATAATCAAATATAACAAAGAAAGAAAATACAGAATTCAAAACTACACCCACATATATGTAGTTATTTGATTTTCAGTGAAGGTACCAAAGCAATCCAACGGGGAAACTAAAGTATTTTCAACCAAATGGTGCTGGAACAACTAAATATCCATATGAGAAAAAAAAAAAATTGAACCTTGACCCCCTACCTCACACTATTCACAAAGACTAATTTGAGATGGATTAGAGACTAAAATATAAAAAATAAAACTATAATTATAGCTTCTAGAAAAAAAAAAAACCACGGGAGGATATCTTTATGACTTGAGGGTAGGTAAGTATTTCTTACAGAGGACACAAAAAGCAATAAAAAGTTGATGAATTCAACTTCATCAAAATTTAAAATTTCTACTCTTCGAAAGATATTGTTAAGAATAGAATAAGCAAGCAGGGGGAGCCTGGGTAGCTCAGTCGATTAGCCCTCCGACTTTGGCTCAGGTCATGATCTCACAGTTTATGAGTTCAAGCCCCACAGTGGGCTCTGTGCTGACAGCTCAGAGCCTGGAACCTTCTTCAGATTCTGTGTCTCCCTCTCTCTCTGCCCCTCCCCTGCTCGCGCTCTCTCTCTCTCTCTCAAAAATAAATAAACATTAAAAAATTAAAAAAAAAAAAGAATAGAATAAGCAAGCCACATAGTGAGAAAAGAATTTGCAAAAGATATATCTAATAGATACCTATTAGCTACAAAGGAAAAAACAGTAACTTTTCAGTGCAGAAATAGAGCAGATTTTACCCTAACCAAATGATTAAAGTTAACAGTACCAGTAATGGTACAAATGGATATCATTTACCTCCTGATAGGATGAACTGAGAAGGACCCAACTTTCCTTCTGTGGTATTCCTGCCAAAAAATATATAACCTCAATCTAAACATGAGGAAACATCAAACAAACCCAAAATGAGGGAAATTCTATAAAATACCTAGTCTGTAATCCTAAAAGTGTCAAGGTTATAAAAGGCAAAGAAATACTGAGAAAGTGTTCCAGACTACCAGAGACTAAAGAAACATCATAACTGAATGAAATATGTGATCCCAGATATAATAAAGGGTATTAATGGGATGACTGATAAATTTTGAGTATGGTTAAAGTTTAGGTAATAGTATTATACCAATATTAATTTTCTAAATTTGATCATTGTACTGTTTTTGTGTAAGATAATGTTCTTTCTTTATTTTTTAAAAATGTTTATTTATTTATTTTTAAGAGGGAGAGAGAGAGAGAGAGAGACTAGGAGAGGGGCAGAGAGAGAGAGAGAGAGAGAGAGAGACAGAAAATCCCAAGCAGGCTGCAAGCTGTCAGCACAGAGCCCAACATGGGGCTCAAACTCACCAACTGTGAGAGCATGGTGTTTAACCAACTGAGCCACCCAGGTGCCCCAAGAGAATATTCTTTAAAGAAAAAAAGTAAATGCACGCTGAAGAATTTAGAAGAAAAATCATCATGTCTGCAATTTACTCTCAAACATATCAGAAATTGTTATATCTATCCATCTACCTATACTTGTACACATATTATATGTACACATACATATATACACTGAAAGAGAATAATTGATATAGCAAGTAAGGTAAACTGTTAACATGTGAGGAATATGGGTAAAATGTATACGGGAATTCTCCATGCCATTTTTGTGACATTTTGGAAGTCTGAACTTAATGCAAAATAAAAAATAATATAATATCAATTATAATATACTATAAATAATAAATAATATTATTAAATAATAACATAAATAACAAATTAATATAATATAATATGTAATATATAATATATATGACAAAAGACTTGAATATAAAGAATACCTATGAAACAACAGACAACCCAATTAAAAACTGGACAAAACAGTTGAGGGACACTTCACAAAGAAAGATAAATATATATATATATATATATATATATATATATATATAGAGAGAGAGAGAGAGATAAATACACAGGAAAAGATGCTTAAAATCATTCATCATTAGGGCAATGCAAATTAAAACCACGACACAATACCACTGTACACCCATCAAATTAAAAAGGTTGACAACACTAAATGTTGATGAAGACATGGAGCAACTGGAACTTTCAAATACTGCTAGTGGAGTGTTAAGTGGTATAATTACATTGAGAAAAGTTTTAACAGTTTCTTATAAATCTTACTCTTTTTTAAGTTTATTTATTTACTTTTGAGACAAAGAGAGCAGGGGAGGGACAGAGCAAGAGGGAGGGAGAGAATTTGAATCACAATTCCACGCTTTCAGCAAAGAGCCTGATATAGGACTCTATCAATGAACTGTGAGATCAGGCTTCACATGGTACACATTTTTTTGTGGACATGTGCTTTTATTCCTTTTGGGATTATAAAAGAGGTGTTGTTTAGTTTTATAAGAAACTGTTGAGTGGGGCCTGGGTGGCTCAGTCAGTTTAGTGTCCAACTCTTGATTTCAGCTCAGGTCATGATCTCATGGTTCATGAGATGGAGCCCCGTGTCAGGCTCTGTGCTGACAGCACGGAGCCTGCTTGGGATTCTCTCCTCTCTCTTTCTGCCCTCTCACCCCACTTTTTCACTCTCTCTCTCTCTCTCTCTCAAAATAAATAAACATTAAAAAAATTTTTTTTAAATGTGTACCAGAATGCTCATAGAAGCTTTATTCATAACGGTCCAAACCTGGAAACAACCTGGATATCCATCAACAGGAGAATGAATATAGAAACTGTAGTGTATTGAAACAAATATGTAACAACATAGATGAATCTCAAAAACATCATGCCGAATGAAAGAAGACTTATAGAAACATTACATACAGTCTGAGTCCACTTAGAAAAAGTTCTGGAACAGGCAAAATTTATCTATTTTGAAAAGAAATCAGAATAGCAGTTGCTTCTGGGAAATGTAGACACTAGAATTGACTAGAAAGGCTATGAGGGAACTTTCTGGGATAAAGGTAATATTCTATATTCTTGTTGGAAGTTTGGGTTACGGAGATGTCATCTGCCAAAGTTCATTGGATACAACACTTTAGATTTTTTTATTTCACTATATATAAATGTTACCTCAATAAAAAGAATCATAAACAGCTATTGAGCTCTAGTTATTAATATGCAGGTTGAAGTGTTTAGAGGTTTGGTATACTGATATCTGCAACTTATTTTGAAATGGATCAAAAAATAAGATCAACTGACACATGGTTAGATGGACTGGTAAATAATAAAGCAAATAAAGCAGAATGTTAACTGTAGAGTGTGTGTGTGTGTGTGTGTGTGTGTGTGTGTGCGTGTGTAATAGGTATATACACGTACAATTCTTTCAACTGTTTTTTCCGTATGTTTGAAATTTTTCATAATAAAATATTGGGGGAAAGTTGAGCCCAAAATCCTGGACTCCAATCCCCATTTTGTTCTTTCCATTATATCATAGTTATCAAGCTTTCAGTGTCTAATCATCAGACATTAGCAATCCTTTTTGAAAAGTCAGACCAGACTAACAATAACATAAAGGAGACATGACAAGATATGCCAGGAAAATCCTCCATAAAGCCAAGGAGATTTGTAAGCAATTCAGATCTGAAAAACAGTCCTCCAACTTAATTAAGGCCTAAGAATGCACGAAAAATCTAAGAGAAAACATCCCGAGGAAGGCCTATGTTGCCTTTTGGGGAACTGGCAAGTACAGTATAAATGACGTCACCATAGCTGACATAGAATTTCAAAATATGTTAAAGACTTACATTGCCAAGATGAGGTTTTATTAGGCTTTATGTTTGTATGACTTCTGCCTTCCTTGGACTTCATATCTAATTTCTTAACACTTTCATCAACTTCATTCTTGAGTCAAACTTACATCACGAACAAGACAAGATCACCAGCAAGAAAGGTGCAAGGACATAACTGGTTTACCTGCATAGGAGCAAGGTATTTTGTAACTCCATTCGCTGAGCAAGACTCAAGAGGATGACTAAGAGGAATACCTATGAACAACTGCTGTGTAGTAAACAGGACCACAGTGGAGTGAGCTATCCACAGAAGCTCAGCTTTAAGCAACATTCTGTAACACTGAGTCACAGAATCAGCACACAATCCTGTTTGGCACAAGTAACACAATAATAGAGGACCTCTTTGGCCAGCACTGTAGGACTTCTCCAGAGGTGAAAAGGCTAGGCTACGAATAGCTACCAATATTGATTCAGGCTTCAATAATGGCTGAATCCAAAAACCAAAGGGCAGCCAATCTTGACTTGTTTCTAACCTCAAAACGATGGTCAAGCCTCATTGACCACTCAGACATCTGGATGGTACTTACTGATAGTGTCAACTTTGAATATTAAAGATATACAGAAGTAAACAGGGCCATTTAATACTGGTTTAAGCCTTAATTCGTTTATAAAAATTCAAGTTTACAAAGGACTTTAGTTAGGGATGATTTTTAAAAATATTTTATTGTAAAAATAATACATGCTTATATAAAAGAATTAGAAAAGTGGAAAATTGAGGGGCACCTGGGTGGTTCAGTCTGTTAAGCATCTGATTCTTTTTTTTTTTTTAATTTTTTTTTTCAACGTTTATTTATTTTTGGGACAGAGAGAGACAGAGCATGAACGGGGGAGGGGCAGAGAGAGAGGGAGACACAGAATCGGAAACAGGCTCCAGGCTCTGAGCCATCAGCCCAGAGCCCGACGCGGGGCTCGAACTCACGAACCGCGAGATCGTGACCTGGCTGAAGTCGGACGCTTAACCGACTGCGCCACCCAGGCGCCCCTAGCATCTGATTCTTGATCTCAGCTTAGATCTTGATCTCAGGGTGGTGAGTTCAAGCCCCTTGAACATTGGGCTCTGTGCTGGGTGTGAAGCCTACTTGAAGAAGAAGGAGAAGGAGTGAGGGGAGAGAGGAAGAGAGGAGAGAGAAGGAGAGAGGAGAGAGAAGGAGAGAGGAGAAGAAAATTGAAAAACGAGAGCTATTTTAATTTTTAAGTTTACAAATAATATTTCCCTATTATAAGAGTTAAGAGTTATACTTATTAGGACATATTTGGGAAATAGAAGTGTAGAGAAAAAATTTTAAGTGGTGATTATTTTCATCTAAACAATTAACTGCAACATTTCTTAACATTTCAGCATCTCTTTTTCTCAAATGTTTAATATATGATTGACTTACACAACTCTTTCAAGAACATGTCTGTTATAAGCCTTTTTTTTTTTTTTTTTTTTAAGAAGCAGGGCATAATCAAAATCATTACTAAGAACATTTAAAATACTGGTATTGTTAGTTCTGGTTTCAACATAATACTAACTTCCAAATTCCACCTCCCTAATCAAATAAATTGAATAAAACTGGACTCTACTTCACTCTCTCATGCTAAGAAAATGAATTTGCTGCAACGATGATGACCTCTATTCTGCTGTGCGGCCCCTGTCATTAAGGGAGCAATATGAAGATTTCAGCCCTCTTCACAGAGCAGACATGGTGGTGAGGCCATAGAAGCATCCCCAGTATACTTGAACTTCGCTTGCTCTTCATTGGTACACCTGAGGGGGTGGGTCTGGGTTGTGCTGACTCTGGTGACCTGGGTTGTCTGCAAAGACCTGAGGCAGTGGTAGCAGGCCTCCTAGCCTTTTCCCTCTGGTCCAAGTGTGGAAAAACACAAAGGCTTCTTCCTTTCTCTTCCTAACACAGTTTGGGACTAGTGAGGATTTGCCAAAGGAACATTCCTAAAAATTCAGGGAAGCCAAAAGGAAAATAAACAAGGGAAACTCAAAAATAACAAAGTCAACAGACAGCATACAGGTTCTGAGCTTACAATAGCTAACTCGCTTACATGCCCATTTCCTGTTTTCCAGGGGCCTTTCAGGGTTTGGAGGTGAAACTAGAGTGGGACCCAATCTTCTAGGTATTTTTTGGTGTGTATAGTGTCCTGTGTGAGGAGAATGTCTGTGCACCAAGTTCTGTTTGAGAGATGGTATGATGATGTAATAACAAGAGCTGGCCCTGAAGTCATCCTCCTGGCCCAAGTCTGAATCAGACTTGGATGCTTCTTGGCTGTGTACTCTTCTTGTTTTAACCACTTTATTGAGACATAATTTACATACCATACAATTTGCGTAAAGTGTACAATTAAATGGTTGTATTATAGTCACTGAGTTGTGTAACCATCACCATAATCAATTTCATCACCTCTCTGAGAAGTGTCATATCCATTAGCAGTCACTCCCATTTCCCCCAAACCTATCCCCTCACCCACCTACCCCTACCCTAAGCAACCACTCATCTTTCTGCCTCTACAGTTTTGTCTATTCTGCCAGTTGTGTACTCTTGAAAGCAGTATTTAACCTCTTTGACCCCTAATTTCTTCTTCTGTAAAATGGAATTTCATAGCTGCAGGACATAGGAGGCATTTAAAAGTGTTCTTTCCAGGGCACCTGGGTGGCTCAGTCAGTTAAGTGTGCGACTTCAGCTCAGGTCATGATCTCACGGTTCACAGGTTTGAAACCCACTCAGGCTCTGTGCTGACAGCTCAGAGCTGGAGCCTGCTTTAGATTCTGTCTCCCTCTCTCACACTATGTATTTCTCTCTCTCTCTCTCTCTCTCTCTCTCTCTGTCTCTGTCTCAAAAATAAATAAACATTAAAAAAAATGTTCTTTCCTCCCCTTAAGATACTTGAGATACTCCTCATGGGCCTGGAGGAATTTGAAGCCCAGAGGAGTTAAATTACTTGCCCCAGTTACACAGCAGGTAGGTAAGTGGTGGAGCCATGTTTCGACCCAGGCAAGCTGCTCCAGAGCCTGCACACTGGATGGGGTCACACTGTACCTCTCCAGTACAAACCACCCTGTGCCTGCCACTCATCGTCCACCATGGTCACCGACAGAAAGTCTGTTGCAGCTCAAAGAATTTGTCCATTTCAGAACCATTCTTTTTTTTTTTTTTTTTTTTTAAGAGAGAGAGCATGAGTGGGGGAGAAGGGCAGAGAGGGAGAGAAAGAGAGAGATCCCAAGCAGGCTCCACACTCAGTGCAGAGCCCAACTCAGGGCTCGATCCCACGACCCTGGGATTATCACCTGAACCAAAGTCAAGGGTCAGATTCTCAACTGACTGAGCCACCCAGGCGCCCCTCAGAGCTATTCTTTAATAAAACATTTCTATTCCACAGCAATAGCCTAGATCACCCGGAAAACATTTGTTTCTAGACTATACAGTGTATGAGTCTGAGTGATTCGGGGAACTCAGAGGGCAGTCTATGAATTCAAATCAGGGAGATATGAAGGTATTTGTTTCTATAACATATCACTAAGCACAAAACCACTCTAGGATGGGAAGATCCTATTATTTCCAAATAGTGTGCAACTGTGCTGAACTGGCAGTAAACTTTGACCCTCAGTGAATGCCTTTATTATTGCTTACTAGACTGATTTCATACCCTCTACTTGTCCTAGTACTGACAACCCTTTATAGTTCATTTAAATTATGTATGTCTTCTCTTGATTTTCCAAGCTGTATGAGGACAGTGTCCATAACAGATCTATGTCTGTGTTTCTTAAATTAGTACAGTTCCTAGCACATAATAGATGCTTATGTTTTTTTTTTTTTAATTTTTTTTCAACGTTTATTTATTTTTGGGACAGAGAGAGACAGAGCATGAACGGGGGAGGGGCAGAGAGAGGGGGAGACACAGAATCCGAAACAGGCTCCAGGCTCCGAGCCATCAGCCCAGAGCCTGACGCGGGGCTCGAACTCACGGACCGCGAGATCGTGACCTGGCTGAAGTCGGACGCTCAACCGACTGCCCCACCCAGGCGCCCCGATGCTTATGTTTTTTTGAGGAGACTTAATTGAATTAAAGTGAACTGAATCAAATTTCCCTAGGCCTCATGGACTTAATCATTTATTCCTGAAAGATATCTCCAAATTCTTAACATAACTTCAGTTCTCTTCATATCTTGGCAGAGGCAAATTCCTAAAGTCTACTACCATAATTCTCTCCTGCTTGATGGTTGTTCTCTGGGGACCAGAAAGTCAGGTTTCAGCATGTGGTTTTGAGTCTTGTAGGAACAGAAAATCAGTTGAAATGAAAATTTAGGCTTCCCTTTTAGATCTGGCCTTAGTAAGAAATACAGAGTAAAGCAGGAAGAAAAAGGGAGTCTCCTGCACATTGTGAGGAAAGAGAGGGAGCACCCCTTCCTTCACTGTGCCCAGTTCCTAAGTTTATTGACCACAAAGTCTTGTGTGTGAACTCTGGCTGCTTGTCCTGGGCAGTTGGTCTCCCAGCCATGCTTTTACATCCTCTAGAACATGACTGCTCAGAATTGGTCCAAGAAAGCCAAATATTCATGACTATTTCCTATTTTCTTTTCCTCACCAATGACATGTGCCCAACTTGTAAGTAGACTTTCCTTTAGTTTCTAGCATCTTCCTGACTTGATTTTATGCAACAGACCAAGGAAGTTCTATTTCAATTGCTTTCTGTTAGACCAAACATCAAGTCTACCTTCCTTTGGCATACTTATTATTCTAGGTTTATGAGTACTGCATGTGCATGTGGGTGGGAGGGTGTACATTCCCTACATATTAGGAATTTACTAATGTAAAGTAATTTATTCTTAGAATTGTCTAAACCGTGTAATTTTTCTTTGCTCCTTCATAAAAGAGGATTGATCCCTTATGGCCTGTTGTTTCATTTTGATTACCTATTTTACTCTTTCAGATATAACTGAGATACAAAAACAATAATATGCAAAGTATATGTACAAAAAGCTTGTAATAGCCTAATAAACACCCTCAGTCTAAAATAGCAAAACTGTTCCTAGATCTAGTCCAAAAGTCTCAAAAATATTGGGTTTCTGATGGGTAACTGGGGGTGACCAGAATAGTTGGATTTGAGAGATACCAGCACTTTCCTTTCCTCTACAAACAGACAGACAGACAAACAAACAATTTTCAGATACTTCTGAGTGTAAAGAAGCCGGCAATTCTACAGTGAGAAACCCATTTTGAAGGTTAAGCATTGTCCTTTCAAGGAGCTACACTTTTAAAATGGAAATGAAGGGATAATATAAGAAGTTGCTACTATCATGGTATAAATTGCCTTGTAATATAGTGTTTCTCTCACCCAGGGTGGAAATAGAACAATATGAGGATATTGTGGGCTTGGAGGATGGGGAAGAGTGTTTAAAAGAAAGTAGAACAGTGAGGGGCACCTGGGTGGCTCAGTCAGTTAAGTATCTGACTTCAGTTCAGGTCATGATCTCACAGTTTGTGAGGTCGAGTCTCACATCCAGCTCTACGCTGGCAGCTCAGAGCCTGGAGCCTGTTTCAGATTTTGTGTCTCCCTCTCTCTCTGCCCCTCCCATGCTCACACTATGTATCTCTCTCTCTCTCTCTCTCTCTCAAAAATAAAACATTAAAAAAAAAAAAAAAAGAACAATGAGATGTGCCAGAAATACACGTATCTACTTTGAAAGTTTGCCTCAGATCCACTCTGTTTGTAAATAGAAGGAATCCAGTCTGAAAAGAAAATAATATCTAACAGATGCTTTTACAAATCTCTATTCTCTCATTTTAATTAATTCATTTTACCTGGGTTTTTTTTGGGGGGTTTTTTGGTTTTTTTTTTAAGTAGGCTTCATGCCAGTGTGGACACCAACGTAGTGCTTGGAACTCATGACTCTGAGATCAAGACTTGGGCTGAGACCAAGAGTTGGACACTTTCTTTTTGCTTTTTTAAATGTTTGTTCATTTATTTTGAGAGAGAAAAAGAGAAAGGGAGACAGCATGAGCAGGGGAGGGGCAGAGAGAGGGGAGAGAATCCTAAGCAGGCTCTCCACCGTGGGCATAGAGCCCCACGCAGGGCTTGATCCCAGGAGCCATGAGATCATAACCTGAGCCAACATCAAGAGTCAGACGCTCAACTGACTGAGCCACCCAGGCACCTCTAGAGTCAGATGTGTTAGTGAATTCATATTAAAGAGGGATCTTTTGTTAAGGAATCAATGTAGTATCTGAAAAATTCAGTATGATTTTCAGAATGTTCCTTTGAGTAATATTTTGACAATACATATACACATAATTTCATCTGGATATATACATTTCCAAAATATAATGAATGGAATATTTCTAGAATGTTTAAAGAGCAAATAACCAAGAAAAACAATTTGAATATGTATTGTTTAAATCAATTAAAGTTAACAGAGCAACAATTAAAGTCCTTCACCCTAACCTAACTACATTTCTATTATTTTTCAGCCTCTGCTAATCTTAGGACCAACACACAGAAAACAACTTTCTGGAGTCTATAGGAAGGGAAACCTTTAAATGGAATATAGTCCAATCCTCTCATTTTGCACATGAGGAAGCCAAGATTCAAAAAGTGAGCTGATTTGCCAAAGGTCCCTTGCTTAGTTAATAACTAATGGAGAACTAGTACTCATTCCTAATTCCCAGTTCTTGGACTTTCCTAAAATACCCTGTTGCCTTATGAACAAAATACTAATTTTCTGTTTTTATAAATACATCTTCCAGCTTATTTAAAATTATTTACCAGGGCACCTGGGTGGCTCAGTCAGTTAAGCATCCAGCTCTTGGTTTTGGCTCAGATAATGATTTCACGGTTCCTGTGTTTAAGCTCTGCGTCAGGTTTCTCTGTTGTCAGCAAGGAGCCTGCTTCAGATCCTCTGTATCCACCCCCCTCAAAAATAAAATTAAAAATTTTTTTAAATTAAAAAAATTAAAAAACAATTAAAAAAAATTAAATCGTTTACCATCTCAGGCAAGGCTGAGCATTTGGAATCGCTGTATTTCCATCCCTTCCTTTGACAGATATTGCAAATTGTCTCCCAACATTCATTCTTTCCTTCTTCCCTTAAAATGAAACCCCTGATTTTTAGCTGGACCCAGGAATACTCAGAATAAAGAGGTTATTCCCATCCTTCCTTGTAGCTGGGTATGGCCACATGATTCATTTCTGGCCAATTGGGTGTAAGCCAAGGAGGGAGCATAATCATTTTCACCCCTTCTCCTTCCTGCTGATTGGAACACAGAGGTATGGCTGTGGGGATCATGAGATAGAAACTGTGTGCTGAGGATGATAGAGTCCATAGAAAAAACCTGAGTCCCTGATGACTGTAAAGCCTCTGTATCTAGCTTCCTTTGGACTATCTTCCTTTTTGAGAAATACACCTTATGTTGTTTAAGTAATTGTTGTTGTTGTTGTTGTTGTTACCTGCAGCCAAATTCTCCTGAATCTAACTGTCACAGATGCGCCATCACGCCAACTCACATCTCTGCTCACAAAGGCCCTGTTTCCTGCTCTGTGCCTAAGTTCTATATCTTGGCTAAGAAGTCCCTCTCTGCCGGGATACTTGAGCCCTGCCTCTCTTGATTTCTAATCCTCTCTACCTCTATTACAGACTAGCACATTGTCGGGCTGGTTATTCTCTAACACCTTCCCCCCGCCATTCATCTTCTGACTCTTCTCCAGCCTGTTTATTGATCCAACAGGCTGAGTTCTACAGACTTTATCATTTGAGCTTCCACCCCTGAGAAGTACCACCAAGGACCAGAAGCAGAGAGATATGGGAACATTTCTTACTCTGCCCTTTCCCTGCTGTGGTACCTTAGCTCTGGCCATGTTTTTGTTTTTTTTTTTTTTTTTTTTTAATTTTTTTTTTTTCAACGTTTATTTATTTTTGGGACAGAGAGAGACAGAGCATGAATGGAGGAAGGGCAGAGAGAGAGGGAGACACAGAATCGGAAACAGGCTCCAGGCTCTGAGCCATCAGCCCAGAGCCTGACGCGGGGCTCGAACTCACGGACCGCGAGATTGTGACCTGGCTGAAGTCGGACGCTTAACCGACTGCGCCACCCAGGCGCCCCAACTCTGGCCATGTTTTTCTATGACTATCACTCTGACAAGAGGTTCCTCCTCCTGACTCTGTTTCTCTCTGGGGCCTCATTGACACTGTTGCCACCCCTTGCCCTTTCAGGCTACAGATGGTGATGGCCGCCTGCCACTGCTCATTCCTGAATGCCTCAGCATCCCCTGTTCATCCCCCTCAGCTTGTCTACTCCTCTGAAAAAGTTTTTCACTTCCTGAAGAATTTCATTCTGAATTCCATCTGAAGGTACCTCTGCAACCTGCAGCAATCAAGACTAATAAAATTACAGTATGATCGTTTGCTCACTTCTCTCCTCTCCTTGACTGGAAGTTTCCTGAAGGTAGGGAGCTTCATCTCTCTTTTCACAGCTTATAGTATCATAACATGATTTTTGGCACATGAAGAATGTGGGGTACCTGGGTGGCTCAGTCAGTTAAGCATCAACTTTGGCTCAGGTCATGATCTTGCAGCTTGTGAGTTCGAGCCCCGCATCAGGCTCTGTGCTGACAGCTCAGAGCCTGCAGCCTGCTTCAGATTCTGTGTATCCCTCTCTTTCTGCCTCTCCCTGGCTCTCTTTCTCTTTCTCAAAAATAAATAAACATTATTTAAAAATATTTCTTTTAAAAATAATAAAGTATCTCCCTTCAGTGTACTTTTATTTAGACCTAAAAAAAATTATTTTATTTTAGGGTCACCTCAGTGGTTCAGTCAGCTAAGCGTCTGACTCTTGATTTCGGCTCAGGTCATGATCTCACAGTTCATGGGTTTGAGCCCCACATCGGGCTCTTTACTGACACTGCAGAACCTGCTTGGTATTCTCTCTCTCTCCCTCTCTCTCTTTGTCCCTACCCCACTCATGTCATCTGTCTCTTTCCCTCAAAATAAATAAATTAATTTTTTAAAAAGATTTTATTTTATTTTATTTTTAAAAGTTTATTTATTTTGAGAGAGAGACAGAGAGAGAGAGCGCGCGTGCACATGCACAGGCAGGGGAGAGGCAAAGACAGAGGGAGAAAGAGAATCCCAAGCAGGCTCCATGCTATCAGCATAGAAAAGCCCAATGTGGGGCTCCATCTCACAAACTATGGGATCATGACCTGAGCGAAAATCAAGATGCTTGACCGACTGAACCACCCAGGTGCTCCCAAAAAGATTTTATTTTTAAATAATCTCTACACCCAATGTGGGGCTCAAACTAACAACTCCAAGATCAAGAGTCACACATTCTACTGACTGAGCCAGCAACTAATTTAGACCTTGAATTTTAGGTATTTTATTTGGAGTAAATTATGTCTTCCTTTCACAATTAGATCCCTTTCCTGAGGCAAACAATGTTTGCAATACAATTTGAATAAAATCTCTCTATATGAAATCAATGTTCAGCCAGATCTTTAAATTTAGTTACCACTGATTTAATATACTTTTTAATTTCTTGTTTTTTCAATATATGAAGTCTATTGTCAAATTGGTTTCCATACAACATCCAGTGCTCATCCCAAAAGGTGCCCTCCTCAATACCGTACTTTTTAATTTCTTAAGAACATGGAAGTCTTTGCAGTTTCTTTCTTTCTTTCTTTCTTTCTTTCTTTCTTTCTTTCTTTCTTTCTTTCTTTCTCTTTCTTTCTTTCTTTCATAGGCTCTATGCCCAACATGGGGCTTGAACTCATGACCCAGAGATCAAGAGTTGCATGCTCTACAGATTAAGCTAGTCAGATACCCCTGTAGTTTCTTGATTAAGATAAAATTTGGAAGTTTCAAAACATTATAGGCTCAAAGGACTTCCAAGATACTAAAACTTTTTATTAAAAAAGAAAAAATGCATCTGAGTTGTTCTTAGCAAAAGTCCTCAGGAGTTTGGTGTGTAGAAGAGCTAGAGCAGCCCTCGAGCCTATGTCACTAGAGGAAGCAGGCAGAACAGGCTGTTGGGGAATGCTATCCTCTTCCTAGAGGTGTTGGAACCTGGATTAGAACCTGATTTATTCACTTTCTCTGGTTTAAAATGTAAAAGGTATCTTTGACTCATCCATTTCCTTTAGACTAGATAGCCAAGCCAGCTTTCTGATTTTTATCTTTGAAACTTCTCTTCAACCATTGCTCTGCCCTCTCACTGCTGCAAAGCTAATCTTGGTCCCTATTACCTCTGTTCTGCCTTTTGCAACTATCCTAAAATAGCTGCACTGATTCCAATGCTTCTCTCATAAGTCCTTCCTGGCCCTAGGCAACCTACCCAAGCTGTTTCTCAATCCTCTCTAACAAACACTCTCCACCAGAGAGCCTGGTCTAGTCCACCTCACAAGCATGCTTGCTCAATCCTGTTTCTGCCTGTCCCTTTGTTTATGTTGTTCCCCATATCTTAAATGCCTTTCTGCCTCTCCTCTGGCTATCCAAAATCTCACCCAAAGTTCAAGTTCAGCTTAGATTTCATTTTCCTTCCAGCAGCTCTAAATCGCAATAAATGCTCCTTTTCCAGTCATCCCATAGCACTTAGTTACAAAATCAAAGAGTTAGGAGGAAACTTAGTAATAAAAAAATCAAATATCATTTTACCAAATGAGAAAACAGAGTCAAGGAGATAATGAAGTGACCTATCCAGGGTTATATAGCTATTAAATGACAGAGGGGGGGAAACAACCAAGACCCCCAATCTTATTTTAGTGCTATGGCATTTCTCTTCCACTTGTCTTTATATCTAATAGGAATTTGCTTGTATTATTCACATTTGTTTTGTGGAACAAAGTTGTATCTCCCTACAAAGATTGAAAGTCTCTCTTTTTTTAATTTTTAAAAATGTTTATTTATTTATTTATTTAATTTATAAAAATGTTTATTTATTTATATAAATTTTATTTATTTATTTATTTAAAATCTTTATTATTTATTTACTTTTTACTTTTTACTTTTTATTTTTAATTATTTTTAATTATTTTTAATTTTTTAATTTTTAAAAATGTTTATTTATTTATTTATTTATTTATTTATTTATTTATTTAGAGAGTGGGAAGCAGAGGGGCAGAGAAGGAGAGCCAGAATCCCAAGCAGGCTCCATGCCACCAGTGCACTCACGAACTGTGAGATCATGACCTGAGCCAAGGTCAAGAGTCAGACACTTAACTGACTGTGCCACTCAGGCACCATGAAAGTCTCTCTTAAGATTAGAAACCATGTCTTTTACTTCTTGATATTCCCACAGCAAATAATGGGCACTCAGAAAAAATCTTTGTAGTACTGAAATTCAAAATTTTAAAGTCTTTCGACAGATCTGTTGTGCACATGGTGAGCACATAATAGATACTTCGAAAATACCAGTTGATTGACTAGCTGAGTGAAAGATGAACATATACTCTCATTCCTTCATTCATTCAGTTATGAAGATATTATGTATCAAGCACCATCTAGCTGCTAGTACACAGATTATAACATGCATGAGGGGTATGCAGTGTGTCAGGCAAGATGAATATGTATACATCATGACCATAAAATAAAATAAGAACCTACTAGAGGTGTGCACAGGGTGGGGGGGGGGGATAGGTATTGCAGGGGTGTGAGGAGGGAAACACAAAGACTTATCTTTTGAGTTAAGTTTTGGAGGAATAAAATCTAACTAAGTATAGAAAAAGAAGAGGAATTCCTAGAATCAGGGTCAGCAGACACACAGAGGCAGGCAAGTGTGCACTGTCAAGGGACAGTGAAGAAGAGAAGAACTCTTGGAGAAGGTGAGTTTAGACAGGTGGATGGCATCAGCTTGTAAAGAACCTTTCGAGCAGGACTAAAGAGCTTGGACTTTATCCTGAAGGCAATGGGAGTCAGGAAACTTTTTTTTGAAGTTTTATTTATTTAAAAATTTTTTAAATCTTTATTTGTTTTTGAGAGAGAGATAGCATGTGAGCAGGGGAGGAGCAGAGAGAGAGGGAGACACAGAATCTAAAGCAGGCTCTAGGCTCTGAACTGTCAGCACAGAGACTGACTTGGGGCTCAAACTCACGAACTGTGAGATCATGACATGAGCTGAAGTCACACACTTAACCGAGTGAGCCACCCAGGTGTCCCTTATTATTTAAATTTTTAAAAATAAAAAAAATTATTTAAAATGTATTTAAAAATGTATTTAAAAATGTATTTATTTAAAAAATAAAAAAATTAAAAATAAACATTTTTTCTTTTTTTGAGAGAGAGAGAGAGAGAGAGAGAGAGAGAACATGAGCAGGGGAGGAGCAGAGAAAGAAGGAGACACAGAATCCGAAGCCACCCAGATGCCCCAAAAGATTTTATTTTTAAGTGATCGCTACGCCCAACATGGGGCTCCAACTCACAATCCCAAGATCAATCTCACACTCTGCTGAGTGAGCCAGTTATTTTTAAGAAGCATTTACTGTATATCAGGAATACTTCACTCACTCAGTCCTCACCATAAAACTTGAGGGATAGAGAAATTAAGAAATTAGTCCAAGAAGAGAAAAATCGCGAATAGTGGATCTGGGACCATGTATTATTACTTTAAAAAAAAAAACAGCTTTATTAAGAAAATTTACATATCATATATTAATTTTAAATGGAACAAAATACATTTATTTATTTAAAAATCACAGAACACTCCAGTTCCCAGGGGAAAAAAATCACTGTTGACATTTTGATATTCATCCCCCTTCTGTGAATGTGACCTTCTGTCACTGAGATGTCCCCTTCCCAGGCCTCAGAGAAAGGAACAGTATCAGATCCATGCCGTGAAGACAGCGAGAAGGATGGACTCAGAAACACAGAGGGGGCTAGCACAGGAGTAGGGGGAAGGAGGAACAGAAGATGTGACCATAATTTAAGGACAAGAAAAGAGAAGTCAGGGAGGTGATCTCTGAAGCCTCTCTTTTCTCAACAATAGTTGAGGGTGTCTGCTGACAATGAGATGGAGAGCCAGACCAGGCTTGGATTAGGGTCATGAGGCGATGTGGGAATAGGTTAGAACAGTTGTTATACGACTAGGAAAGGTTTGCTAACTTGGGACTCAGGAAAGGATCCTAAGCATCCTCAGGACCCAGATGAGACAGAAAATCATAACTGTTTTTGGCAAAGCCAATTAGCACATGTGACATAATTTTTTTTCCTCCAGCAACAATACAACATAATCTCATTAGCTTCTTCCTCCAGGTCCTATTTTAAAATGCTTTTCTATAAGTACAGCGTAGGGAATATAGTCAATGATATTGTAATAACTTTGCATGATTACAGATGGTAGCCCTAGTTACTGTGGTGAGCATTTTGTAATGTATAAAATGTTAAATCACTATGTTGTACACTTGAAACTAATACAATATTGTATGTGAACTATACTTCAATTAAGAATTTTAAAAATTGCTTTTCTGAAACTTCTTTACCTTCTCTACATGATACTAACATGTGGCACCTTTATTTTGACAGCAGGAAAAGGCCTGTTTAATGAGGCTTGAGGAGGTTGTCTTCTAGTAGGTAATTGTGAAATTGTGTAATCAGTTTCCAAATATCGATGATCGAAAAATAGTTGGAGAAGCCCTTGACCTCAGCATTTATTCCAAAATTTGGAGGTTTCAGTTGTCCATTAGCTCAATATGAACCAACAAGGTGATGAGCTGCAGAAAAGCTAATGCCATGTTGGTTGTTATCATATCAATACACTTACCAGATCAGGGAAAGCAACACTATTGTACATGCATTGGTGAAATCACTTCTGTATTTGTTTATTTGTTTGGTTATGTGCAATTCCAAGAAGAACCTTGGCAAAGAGTTTTTACAGGACTTTAAGAAGTCTTAAATCTACATTATGTGAGGAAGGAGTAAGGAAAGTCCTCTGCCCTTCGCTCTTTGTACGTACCCTCGGGGGAGCCACACCAAAGTCTTGTACACATGTTGATGGTTCCCTCAACTGTATCTCTACCAAGACCTCTCTGCTGGTCTTATGTATCCAGCTGCCTGCTGGCTGTCGACCCTTGAATGCCCACAGTGCCTCAAGGTCACTATGTATAAACCTGCTTGCATCCATATCTCTCAGAAATGACATTCATAATTTCAGGCAGTGATGTCATCATTGGCTCAGCCACTGAAGTCATCTAGGACACCTATTTCTTAAGCCACACACAGCAGTCAGCAAAGCCTACAGATTCTAACTCTGCAGTACTATCCCTGCTTTCCTTGTTCTCCATTTCTTCTGCTACTGCCTTCAGTTAGGATCTCACAGCGTTTTGGCCTGAATCACTGAATTCTGCATTTGTGACTTCAGTCTGTTTTCTACCTATTCTTTTTGACTTCAATCTCTCTTTGCTCCCTTTGCTGCTTCAAGGCATAACTTGCCAATTTTCTAAAAATAAAAACCCACTTATGTTATTCTCTTACTTACGATCTTTTAGTAGCTTCTCCAAATATTTTAGCATAAAGCTTTCACTCTGAATGTAGCACTAACGGCCCAGGTTATGTTTCTACCCTCTTAGCACAACCAACCAAAATGCTCCACTCCAGCCACTCTGAGCCACTATGGCTCTTTGCTTCCCCTCCTCTATCCAGCTGTCACTCTATCCTTCAAGCTCCACCCAAGTAGCTCCTTGTCCAGGAAGAATTCTCTGGAGTCCCACTTCAGTTTGGATATCCTTCTCGTGTGCTCCATACCACATTGTGCCTACACTTAAGACCGTAATACTTGATTTATTTGTTTGCCTTCCTCTCTAGACTTTAACTGCCAAAGTGCACGGACCCTGGTTTATTGAACTTCATAAATCTAAACCTGAAGCCAAATACCACGCATGGCAAGGAAAAGGCCCTCAGTAAGTGATTTTTGTTTTTGTTTGGTTTTACTTTACTACACTGGAGCACTGCTCTAGGTGCTAGGAATACAATAATGAACAACCCAGGTCTGAGCCCTACTCTAAATAACTGAACAAATAAATACTAACTAAATGAACTAAATGACTTATTTGGAGAAAGGAGAAATCTAAGAGTGACAATGACTAGCTTTCTATTAGGTACAAGAGAGACTAATGTATTTTTATCTTGCTCTTAAATTAAGAATCCTTGAGTAAAATCTACAGAGAGGTAGATTTCATTTCTTTGGGTAATTAGAAATGATAAAAACTGGACCGGTCTGGCTGATGATGTAGTGACTCCCCATCCCCGTAAGTGGAAAGTGATCAGGTAAAGGCTGACAGCACTCCTCAGTGGGTGGGTGGTAAGCTAACCCAGAGCACCTTTAAGGCATGTCTGGAGCATGAAACCATGATGCACTTCTAACTTGTGTTCCTTCCACTGCTCCATCTTGCCTTTGCATGGTGGCAGTCATAATCTCACCAACACTTTAAGTTCAATGATTTAATGTATTCCATTTTTACTTTCCACTTTATTTTTCTCATAGCCTATCCTTATTATGCATAAGCATATCCAGAAGCTCATTTGTACTCTTTACACCCATACCCAGCTTATCTGCTTCTGTTCTTGGCTCCTCAGTAATGGCGGGGAGGAGTCTTTATTTCAGATGATAATGCGGGAAGACCTGAAAGAACATGGCTGGATTATTTCATATCCCATTTGGGTGGACAGGGTTGCTAGCAGCTGGGAATTATTCTTTTATATCAAACAGAGTCAACTGGATTGTAAAGCCAATGGGGAAGAAAGTAATCTTGTATCCTATAGTATTACGTTTATAGCTCCCATAGTTACCTATAGGGAGCACAAAAAAGAGCAGCTGCTAGCTCAGTACTTCAGTGACTAACCTGCAGACTGAGGCTTACTTAACACCAATGGCCAGGTACAAGGGGCAGCGTCAAGCGAACAGTTGTTGCAAGGTTTCTTTCTATTTGTTAGAATCAAAGAACTCTTATGCATGAAGGAAATAGAATGAGAGACGTGGAGATTCTGTGTCCAAGTCCTTGCTCTTCCCCATGGAAAAGAAAGAGCAAGAGATGCTCAATCTTAGCACAGGCCTTTTTCACTTGCCTCATCACTGGGCTTCAATCCACACTTAGGGGAAATAATAATGTTTTTCACTTATATGATCTTTCACTCTTCCACCACTGCTGGCCATCATTAACCATCCCACCAGTACTCCCCTATTAGCTGTGGATGGTTCTTTCACCTCCATTGTTGGCCACAGTGAGAATTGCCAACAAGAAATATCATTCTTTGTCATGTGTTATGGGTTTTGAGGTACAGACAGACACTTGTACCCCTGAAAATGGATTGATGACATCAATTTATTTTTCACAATTCACCATCCAGCCTTTAGTTAAAAGCTTGGTTGGGGCACCTGGGTGGCTCAGGTGGTTAAGTGTCCAATTTTGGCTCAGTTCATGATCTCAAGGTTTGTGAGTTCGAGCCCCACAGCAGGCTCTGCAATGTCAGTGCCTGGAGGAATGAAATTAGAAAACAATATTAATTTCACAGTTTTATTCATGAAAAGTAGAAACTTTGGGGGGAGGTTGATAAAAGAATGAGGTAAGCTTAAACAAGGGAATAATGTGATCTTATATTGTAATAAAATGAATAGTATTTACTGTAGTTATTGAAAGTTACTCTAGACTATTAAAAATGTTTGCTCTTTATTCTAAGTTCAAAAATGAAGATAATAAGCAAAGAAAGTTAATTTCAATGTTATGCTTTTATTTATCTATTTTGAAAGTATATTTATTTAAGTAATTTCTATACCCAACATGGGACTTGAACTCACAACTCCAAGATTAAGAGTCACATACTCTTCTGACTGAGGCAGCCAGGCACCCCTTCGTGTTCTGCTTTTAAAAATATACTCTTATTGGGGCATCTGGCTGGCTCAGTTGGTACAGCATGCAACTCTTGATCTTGAGGTTATAAGTTCAAGCCTCATGATGGATGTAGAGATTACTTAAAAATAAAAATTTAAAAATATACACATATACTCATGTCAAGAAATCAAGAGCTTACTTTTTTTTTAATTTTTAAAGATGTTTTTTATTTGTTTTTGAGAGAGAGAGAGAGAGAGAGAGAAAGCAGGGGAGGGGCAGAGAGAGAGGGAAATACAGAATGTGAAGCAGGCTCCAGGCTCTGAGTTGACAGCACAGAGCCTGATGTAGGCTTCAACCCATGGACCATCAGATCATGACCCAAGCCTAAGTCAGACGCTTAACTGACTGAGCCACCTAGGAAACCCAAAAACATACATGGTTTTTACAGTGATGGCACCTGAAACACATTTCATCCTTTTACTTTCTATTTTCTTATTAAAGGTGATAGGTACTTGGGGTGCCTGGCATTCTTAGTCGGTAGAGCATGTGACTCTTGACCTCAGGGTTGTAAGTTCAAGCCCCACATTGAGCCCCACATTGGGTGTAGAGATTACCTAAAAAAATAAAATCTTAAAAAAAAATGGTGATAGGTACTCAAAAAATGCTGTATGAATTAAATTAATCGGTTAAGCCATACTCTACCAGAGGGAGATTTCATTACTGTTATGGAACACCTCTCAGTTTATTTAATTTTCTGAGCTCAACTTTGCAGACTTAATTGATATTTAACAATCAAATCAATGAAACAATAAAATAGATACTTGGTGCTTAATTAGATATCCCAGAGAGGACATAGCTCCCACCTTCAAAAAGATTATGTTTGTTCAAATGTAAAATATATTATTTATTTATTTTTATTAAATTTTTTTAAATGCTTATTTATTTTTTTGAGAGAGAGAGAGACACGTAGAGACAGTATGTGAGTGGGGGAGGGGCAGAGAGAGGGAGACAGAATCTGAAGCAGGCTCCAAGCTGTCAGCACAGAGCCTGACACGGGGCTTAAACTCACAGTGAGATCTTGACCTGAGCTGGAGTCGGATGCTTCAACCGAGCTGCCCAGGCACTCCTAAAATATATATTTTATGGTCCGTCCCACCTTCATCTTAAATATATGGGTGTGGAATATAAATCAACAGAGAAAATATCTCACTTGAGACCTGTCTGGATAAAGTGAAAAGCTCATGTTTTTATGGAAATATATCACTTTTGAATTGAGTAGGTTTAAAACAAAAAAAAATTTTTTTTTTAAGTTTATGTATTTTGAGAGAGAGAAAGGGAGAAAGAGAATCCCCAGCAGACTTCATGCTGTCAGTGCAGAGCCTGACGTGGGGCTTGACCTCATAAACTGTGAGATCATGACCTAAGCCAAAATGAAGAGTCAGATTCTTTTTTTTTTTTTTTTTTTAATTTTTTTTTTTTTCAACGTTTATTTATTTTTGGGACAGAGAGAGACAGAGCATGAACGGGGGAGGGGCAGAGAGAGAGGGAGATACAGAATCGGAAACAGGCTCCAGGCTCTGAGCCATCAGCCCAGAGCCTGACGCGGAGCTCAAACTCACGGACCGCGAGATCGTGACCTGGCTGAAGTCGGACGCTTAACCGACTGCGCCACCCAGGTGCCCCGAAGAGTCAGATTCTTAACAAACAGAGCCACCCAGGCACCCCTAAAATTCTTTATATGTATATGGCAGTTTATTGTTTAAGTAATTATCTCCTTTGCTCTACATATCAATCATGGAGGCAAATGGAGTGAGAGTGTGTGCTATTATTATTTATTATTTGAGAAAATGCAACGTAATACTCAAGCTCACATAGATGCCAGGAACGAAAGTTATAATGAGAAGGCTAGGTCTTTTTGAATCCTAAAAAACATTACTCTTGCCTTTGCACTATGCTTCTTTCTCTACTAAATGTTACTTTAAGTCAAAAAATTTATTCTAATTTAATCAGTTTTGAATTCAGTAGAATTTTATTCAAGATGTTAAGCTCTGAACGAAGATAGCTAATAAGGTTTCTCGCCAATTCAAGATCCATCGTCCTTGTGAAGCCTCCCCAAACACTCAGTCTCACACTAAATATTTTCTTCCCTGAACTCCTCTCTAAAAGAAGCCAAATGAACTAGATTATTTCTTACAACCTTTATGACTTTAACATTATATAGTATACTCACATTCTATACAACATGGATAATCTTATCAATTGCATTACAAACTCCTTAAGGCTAGAGACTGAATTTTCTACCTAAATGTATATTTCTATATAGGATGAATCAAATTGGAGAGACAACTCTGGCCCAGCTAAGGAGTTTGAGGCCAGATTGTACACAACCCTGGGCACTTTGTCAACCAAAATAATGTGACCTTTAAACTGAGTAGGGACGGTTTGAGGCCAAAGGAACAACACAAGGAGCTAAAATAATTAAAAAGAAAGTTAAAGAAATTAAGGATTGTATTCCCTTTGAAAAGAGATTAAGGGAAGAACTCATTAAGATTCGCCAGCTTCTGAATGGCACTGAGAATTGAGATGCTACAAAGCTATTTGACCTAGTGTCAAGAACAAGGGGAGATGCCACAATAAGATAGGCTAGGGATGGACACTCCAGGAATTCAGAGAGGAATTTTGGAACAGAACAGCATAAACATGGGCTAAGCCACCAGGGCAAGAGAGCTGATTCTTAGATATAGTTTCTAGAATAGAACTGAAGAAGAGTTCTTTGGCAGGCAATAAAATCTGATGAAGTTCTGAGCCCTGAATCAAAGAGGGGGACCCATGGTAGAAAGGACCCTCAGCCCCCTTTCTATTCTCACCCACTGAGTACTGACATTTGTAATATCTCCTTTATGGCTACATGTGGTATTAAAACAGTATTTGTTAGCCCTCAGCTCTGGTCCAAGCTGGTTTAAGCCGGAACAGACAGAGGCAATGCACAGGAGAGTCACAGCCTCCATGCTCAGGGCTGAGCCTCCAAGAGTGCCAGCAGGCTTTCTCAACCAGGGTCAGGAGGGTTTCAAACCTGACACCTCAGTTTCATGGCAATAACAAATTACCAGTCTTAAGGTCAAAAATAAAGAGAGCTGCTCCCGTAGCCCTGGTCCCAGGCAGCCTTGCGGCTATTATTAAAGTGCTATAGAAGGACACGGAGGCTTGCAAGCATCACAGTTCACAGTAATGAGAGTCCCCATCCTAAGAAGCTCTGAGGAAAGGTGTGGACAGGTGGGAAGGAGAACCATATTACTCTGAGTGTGTTTGTACTTCAATCTGGGCTTTAGGGAGGGCAATTAACTACAGAAATGCCAAAAGAAATTGCTGGAAATGTGGGGGGTGCTGGGGGGAGACATTTACACAGGGCACAATATGGTTAGTCAAAGAATTTTTTTTTCCTTTAAAAAAAGTTTATTTATTTTTTGAGAGAATTCCTTTTTCTTTTCTTTTTTTTTTTTTTTAAGTTTTTATTGAAATTCCAATTCATTAACATACAGCGTAATATTATTTTCAGGCATACACTATAGTGATTCAACACTTCCATACAATACCTGGTGCTTATCACAAGTGCTGGTTAGCTAAAGAATTCCTGGGGCACCTGGGTGGCTCCATCGTTTAAGCATCTGATTCTTGGTTTCGGCTCAGGTCATGATCTCACACTTCATGGGTTCAAGCCCTGTGTCTGACTCAAGTTTGCTTGGGATGCTCTCTCTCTCTCCTTCCCACTCCCTCTGCCCCCTCCCCTGCTCTCTCACTCTCTCTCAAAATAAGTAATAAAATAAACTTTAAAAAAAGTTTAACAAAGTCATTATAAATTGTTTACATAAAAGAAAATTAAGTTTATATGAAAGGCTTGAAAGTAATCTTAAAATTAGGTGGTTAACTAGATTTCATAGTAATAGGAAGCGTGTTGACACTTTAAAAGTTATAATCTGTGTTTTATCACAGACCTTTATGATTAAAAAAAAAGTGAGATAGAGTAACTAATGTTTTCTAACAACTTATTAGCAATGCACAATACACTTATTTCACAAACATTCATTTATGATCAATTATCTGTAGACTGCTTTAAGGGAGCAGGTGGAGGACAGAAATAAAGGAGCTCTATGGGCTGTTCCCTATGGAAGAGCTGAGATTTACTTAGTGAAATTAAGTATTCATGAAAGAGGTAAAATGGGAGATGCAGCAGTAGGCCAGGGTGGTTAGGGATGCCTCCCTGGGGTCTATAAGGAGGAGAGGCAGAGTTTGGATAGGTCAAGAACCAATGATTTAGAGGCGCACAGTGAGTACTGATCATTTTGGTTACTGTAGATCTGTAAGACCCAAAACAACAGTCGCTAAGCCATGTGTGGCAGGTTGAGCACTGAAATGTGGCTAGTCCTGACTGAGATGTGCATTTAAGTATAAAATACACACCAGATTTCAAAGAGTTGGTATAAAAAAATGAACATAAAATATTTCATTGATAGTTTTTATATTGATTATGTGTTGAAACTATAATATTTTGGATATACTGGGGTTAAGAAAATATATTATTAAGATTACATTCACCTTCTTGGGGCACACGGATGATTCGGTTGGTTAAGCATCTGACTCTTGATTTCATCCACGATCTCATGGTTCGTGAGTTCAAGCCCCACCTTGGGATCTGTGCTGACAGTGTGGAGCCTACTTGGCATTCTTTCTCTCCCTCTCTCTCTTTGTCCCTCCCCCGCTCATGCTCTCTCTCTGTCTCTCAAAATAAATAAATACACTTAAAAAAATAAATTCACCTTCTTCAAATTAATGCACTGTTTTAAGATAAATATGACTATACTGGGCAAGACAGAGTAGGTCAGAGGCAACATGGAAAGAAAGCTAGTGAGGAAGCTTGCAAAATAGATGAAAAGGACTTGGATTAGGGTGGAAACTGAGGTTATCAAAAGGAAAAGGGATGCAAGAGACATCATGAAGGAAGAACTAATAAGACAGTGATTATTAACTAAGAGAAAAGGGAGAAGAAAGTGTCAGAAAAAAAGTGAACCCAGGAGTCTAGGAATACAGTTGTTCCATTAAAGGAATTAGGAAGTCAGTAAGGGTGTGTGAGGTGGATAGAAAAATTTAAGCTACTTGTTGCTGTTATTCTCCTTCCTTTCAAAGTATTGAGTTTAAGGTAATGGGAGGCATGCAATTGGCATGTGAGGAAATGACACTGGAACTCAGGAGAAAAGTGAGACTGAAGATGTGTACTGAGAAAAACATGATGTTTAATGCTGAAAGAATAAGTTTCATGACGAGAAAGCAGAAAGGCAGAGGAAGGAATGAGGGAAAATAAATGAATCCACAATAGGCATTTAAAGAAGTTCTGAATTTCTTTTTTTTAACTTATTTATTTATATTATTATTATTTTAATTTAAGGAAGTTCTGAATTTCTTGTTTTTTATGCCATCGCCTACATCATCATTATGTAATCAAATTAATCATTTAATTGCTGCATGTTAGGGAGAGTTCCCCCCAAAAAAAAAGTCTAATAACCTGGCTGAGGAGAGGACAACCCCCATTATAGTAAAATATTTAAGTAGCACTTCAAAATAAATAGTAAAAGATGATCCAAAGGAGTGTTTGATAAGTGAATTATACAAACTGTAATTTCTTGTATAAGAGTACATGGAGAGACACCCAAGCTGGAGTGTTTCAGGAAAGCTTTCGGGAGGAGGTGAGTTTTCAGTGGGTCATGATCTGAGAGGTTGAGTTGTCTTTCCAAGCAATTGAAAAGGCATGATCAAAAAGGAGGAGGCAAGGATATCCAGGTGGGTGAGTGAACCAGTTTGGCAGGAGAAGTCATTGGATGGATGGGGATGGGGGTGGGGATAGCAGATAAGTCTGAGAAGGCAGGTTGAAGCCAGATTGTGGCAGGTCTTGAATAAGAATCTATCAGAATTGGGACTTTCTCTCATGGTCAAGGGAGACTCATTGAATTGAGTAAGTGAATGGTATGATTGAATTTAAATTTTAAGAAAATTAAGTTGGCTTTATTTTTTTTAATTTTCATTTATATTTCCTTTTTTATTTATTTACTTACTTTTTTTTTTAAATGTCTAATTTTGAGACAGAGAGCAAGTGGGGGAGGGGCAGAGAGAGGGAGACACAGACTCTGAAGCAGTCTCCGGGCTCTAATTGGGGGGGCTGGAACTCACGAACTGGTAGATCATGGTCTAAGGTGAATTAAGACACTTAACCTGGACATTTAACTGACTGAGCCACCCAGGCACCCCTATAGTTCCTTTATTTTTGAGGTCTTGCTCAAACATGTTCAGCAAGTGTTGGCTCTCCTCCTCACAGTCAGGTTTATCTTCCAATAATAGGTTATTTTGGGCATAAGGCACAGACATTTGTTTTATAAGGTTCTGGTCACCGCCCGTCCCCCCAGTTTGGTTCTAGTTTAAAGGCAAAGCCAACAGAACTCAGGGACCATTTAGCTCAAGACCTTTTTCTCACAGAGGAAATACAAAGAGATTAAGAGCCTTTTCTAAGAGAGAACCCATGTTTTCTGACCTCTAATCTAATTTACTTTCTACAACTTTTAATTTTTAAAATTTGTCTGGCTTGCAGCATTCTTTGGGAATAGGTCCATTATAGAATGTAGCTCTCTAATGAGAAAGGAAGGTTGTATGTGAGGGTGTGTCAAGAATTTGTGAGGTACTTGGACATCAGTTATACACAGGCAACTAAAGTGACAAAATAATGGTTATACTGCATTCTCACTCCAGTTGGATTCTGGGACTGAAACAAGGAGTATCCAGGTCAAGTTGGTTACCCCCCAAAAAAAGAAAGGGCAATTCAAGTAGAAGAGAGAAGCAGTATAATCCATTAGAGAGAAAACTGGATGACTAACTAGAAATTGGGGTTCTAGTTCTGGTTAGCAGTGGTTATGGGAGAAGCCACACTTTTATTTGTCACATCCCTTCCAGATTCAAATAAATGTTTTTAGCCGATCATTTGGAACTTACAACATATTTCCCAAAGAAGTGGTTATGAAACAGTGGTTAGTTTCCCAGATTATCCTCCAGGAATCTATAAAGATTCCATCAAAACTGAAATTAGTGCATATTTGCAATAAGAAATATAAATTTTTTTTTGTAACATTAATGAATTAGCAAAACAGATTAGCCAAACTAATTATTGTGGGGTTTTTAAAATGGAAAACATTTAATTAGAAGAGGATATGGAACTGAAGGCTGTGGCAAATGTAAAAGACTATTACTTCTTGGCACTTTCAAGGTAATCTGAGGTTAATGGCACCAGCTCACAAACAGAAAAGATGCAAGAGAGAGAAAGGGAAAGAAAGTATGAGCTGTGTGTGTTTTTAAGGAAGATGGTACAAACAGTGTTTAGAGGGTGACTGAATGGGCCAGGCTGGAAAAAGCCAGGAATGAGACACCACTCTGAAACTAAGGGAGAACTGATGGAGGGTCAGTGACCAACATATAGGTATAGAGGTCTTAATCTAGACTGTAGGAGATTAGGTCAAAAGTGGGTCCAGAAAGTAAATCAGAGGTAGTGAAGTCCCAGGGGAAAGGTGAGACAAATGTTCAAAGCAGGGTCAAAGACAGCCTATCAATTCCAACAGAGGCAGAGGCAGAGGCCTTGGCCTCCAAATGTGAAGCTCTAGTTGGAGGCCAAACTCAAGGAACTCAGAGGCCACACTTTCCATCAGATCAGAGACATAGAAGACTGCTTAGCCCCAGGGCCAGAATTGGTTCCAGACTGTTGGTGAAATTTGGGGTGGGCAAAGAGCACAGTGAGGGGAGGAACGAAGCAAAAAGTACAGTGACTGAACCAAAGTTAGAGGACAGAAAGAAACAGGTCAGGATGGAAGGAAGGAAGGAAGGAAGGAAGGAAGGAAGGAAGGAAGGAAGGAAGGGGAGGGCGTAAAGTTGGTGTGCGGGTCCCTATGAACACTGAGGGGATCCTCAGAAGAAAAAAAGGCAGCACAGGGAAATAAACACTAGTAAGAAAAAGGTGCTGAGAGATAGAATGACGACTCTCTAACCACCACCAGGGGGCACCTCCAGTTCCACGACAGTTTTGTTGATTCACAGTACTGGGCAGTGGGGGGGGGGGGGGGGGGAGGGAAGAGGACAATAGACTAACTTCTACTTGAGGGGGGGTTGTAACCAGTACTCAAACATACTAGAGTAACCACATCATCTCACCTTTCTCCTTCCTGGTATTGTTAACGTTCTAGGCACTATTATTACTTGGCCGGCTAGTAGTGAGGCAAGGTAAAAGGTTAAATAATGATAAAAGATACAGGCAAAAATGAGAAGACAGATGGAGAACCAGGAAAAAGAAGTTGGGGAAAGAAGAGTCAGGATATAATGGATTGGAAATGAACATGAAGAAAAGTGGTAACCGTTTAAAAAAAGACAGAAGAAAAAGTGTGGAAAGTCAAACAGGTCTGAGGAAATAAAGAAAGACTGCAGAAGAAAGTCCTGAAAACCTCTAATTCAGGTTATGTGATTAATTCCACAGTGGCTTGTCACCCTTTTCACATTTCATCTATTAATAGGATATCTACAGAGGAGCTGTGCTTTATAAACACACTAAAATGTAGCCTTTGCTTTTGGGGAGCACTTAGATATATGCTCATTTTTGTCAAAGATGAAAGCATATAGAATTTGGGTGGGAATTTTAAATCATTAGGTAGTCCCAGGTAATAAAAGAACAAACCTATGTAACTTTTGGGCTGTTTCTAGGACAAGAGAGGGAGTGGGGGAGCCAGTGTTAGAAGTATTTTGACTCATAAAAGATACAATGAAATATATTTTAAGAATTTGGGGTTTTTTTCTTAATGCTTCCTGATAAAAACACAGCAGGTTATTAAACTGACCAAGAAAAGTGAGGGAGAAGTGGAGGAGAGACTCCAGATAGCCCACACCAAATTCTATTACATCAAGTGTTCATCATTTTTCTCCAGGTTTTACACTGCTCAAGATGGAGGAGAATCTTTGATTTAACCACCGTACACTGTATGACTGTGCCTGTCATTCAAGATATACTTGACTACTTTTGGGGAAGCATCAGGGGTAGTGTTTCCTAACTGAGAGGTGGATACAGAACCCAGCTAAGGCCCTCGCAGACCGAGGAGAATGCCGTACTAAAATACGTAAATTGCAATGACCAATACAAATATATAGGCATTCACTGTAGTTTTTCCACACTTCCGGTCTGTTTGTGAGGTGTTTTTTTTTTTTTTCTTCCTTCGGGCTTAGCAGAATTCTAATGTACTATAGAATTTAGTATCTCTGAAGCACATGCCTCAACACCCTCCTCCCTAAGTACATTCCCTTAGCCTTGTTGTGCAGATCTCCAACCCACCAGAGTACACTCCTCAGACTATCTCCCATTTCCCAACCCCGCCCCCCACCCCCCGACCCCCCGACCCCCCAGCTTTCTAACTACATTGTGCTCACTCTTCCAGGCAGCTATTCCGCAGCCAGGGCAATTGCTGAGCTCCAAGATTGTCTTCTCTAGGGCGGTCACACGTGTCCATTCCCTGGGGTGGGCGGCCGGGGGGTGGGGGGGTGGGTTGTGGCTCTCCGCTCACGGTCGCTGATTGGTGCCTCCCCCTACCCCACCCTTCCCGCCGCACTCCTGCCTCCATCATACTTGGTTCCAGCTTAACCAGCCCCACCACCTTCTTTTCTTGGAGAAAAGAGCCACTTCAGAGCTCCTTGAAACACCGTTCTTGGATGGAATAAAAGTGAGAACAGGTGGAAATCACTTTATTTCTCTAGTCCTCATATTTCTGGAGTGCACAACCCACTGGTTCTCTAGTGCTATTACCAGCACCAATAATAACTGAACTCTCACACGTGCGTATTTCTGGATCTAGCCCCTACCGAAAGCACCACCCAGCGGGCCCTTTAAAAGGACGCGACCACTAAGGCCATGTGGGGGGGTGGGAAAGACCCTTATTGTCCTCATTGATCAAAGTCATTAAACTTCTCAGTCCCAAACACCTGGAAAACGGAGTGAGTATCATGGCAGTTCATGAGGTGCACGATGCTCCCTTCAAGTCACACTCCTCTTTTTTCTTGGGGTGCTCAGTTCCCTCTCCCCTCCCCCTCTCTTCTAGTGCAGCTGTCCGGACTGGGGGTGGGGAGTGGGGGCGGGGGTTGTTGTTGTGGTGAGGGCAGCCCCGCCCCCTCCTCGTGGGCGGCCCCTCCCCCAGGCCCTCTGTTCGGCCCCCTCCCCCCGCCCCCCCCAGCCCCATCTGTTTTCCCCAGCGGTGAGATGATTATATTGTATGGTACTGGGGGCGGCCGCAGCCGCAGGATGGGGCGAGCGCGCGGACCCCGTCGGCAGCCGGAGCAGCAGCCACCTCAGTAACTCGGGCCCTCGAGCCGCCGCCCCCCGCCCGGGTCGCCCGCCCTCAGCTCATGCACTCGCCGAGCGGCGGCAGCAGCGGGAGTAGCAGCCGCCGCCGCCGCCACCCCCGCCCGAGGAGCTAAGGCGCTGCGCCGCGGCGGGAGTCCGAGGCGGGCGGGCGAGCGGTGCGCGGGCAGCGTGGGGCCGCCGAGGCGCGCTTGGGGTTCGGGGCCGCAGCCACCGCCGCGCCTGGGAGATGTGCCCGGAGGAGGGCGGCGCGGCCGGGCTGGGCGAGCTCCGCTCCTGGTGGGAAGTCCCGGCCATCGCGCACTTCTGCTCGCTCTTTCGCACCGCGTTCCGCCTGCCTGACTTTGAGATCGAGGTGAGTGGCCGCGAGGAGCGGGCGAGGTGGCGCACCCCGCGTCCCTTTCTCCCCTGCCCCCTCGGGAGTCCCGAAACACCGTGCGGGAGGGAGCGGGGGCACGCGGAGACTTTGGCCGGTAGTCCGCAACCGGAGGAAGGGCTCGGAGGTGGGGGCACGAGGCGCGCCAGGGCCGGAGCGCGGCCGGGGGCCGCGCCAGGCTCCCCAGGGGACGCCAAGTGCCGGCGTCCGGGCTCGGGACGTTCGCTCGTGGCCGCCGTGCCCACCCGCGCCTTCCGGGACTTGGCGAAGCGGGCGGCGAGGGGGCGGGGGCGGAGTGCGCTTTTGTGGGAGCGGGACCCGGTCGGCTCTCCCGGGACTTCTCGGGCTGGAGGCTGAGTGTGTGGGGAGAGTGCGTGCGCGCGCTCCCTGCCCGGTGCCATTGAAGCGGCGAGCCAGCTGCTCCGGGCGGGGACGGGGTTGCGGGCTGGATTAACTCCGACCGGGCGGGGAGGCGGCCTGCGGTCGGTTGGGGGAGGGGTCTGTCGTGCCGGGGAGAGGCTCGCCCTCACTTCGGCGGGCGCGTGGAGGGGCAGTCGCACTTTGCAGACTGCTGGAGGCCCGCGACTCTCGGGGGCGCTTTGGGTTAACTTCGGGCAGGCGGAGATGGGGGCCCGGGCTCGGGGGCGCGCTCTCCTCCGGGGAGCCGCCCGGCGCTCAGCCCTTGCCCAGAGCTCCGAGGCTGCGGAGAGAAAGTTTAGGACTCCGTTATTCTTTAACATCGCCTTTCCTTTCGGAGCATACAGCCCTCTTTATTCGCGGACCTCGGGAGCTCTTTGAGTTGATTTCGCCACCATTATCCCTCCAGGCGGGCGTGGAGTAAAGGGATGGCTTTTCTGGCCAGGCCGAAGGTGCTTTCAAACCCGAGGCTTTGTGATAACCGGACTAAAATCAGGGGGTCCTAGTAGCAGGGATGGTGGCGGGAGTGTGAGGAATGGAATATATTCGATGGCCCCGACGAGCAACTAGCCCTAGCAGCATCCATCCTTCTTTCTTTTATTTTTATTTTTGGAAGGGGTGTGAATATTTGATTGGTTAGCAGGTTGAATTGCCTGTCCTCCTATGGCAGTATATATGTATTCACTTAATCACCTTTAGCCTTGGACAAAGGTAAATGGAAACTGTTGGTCAGTTTTTCTTTTCAGCTCTGCCAATGAGTTCGCCAATGGAGTAATCAAAATAAGAATTAACTCTTTAGGAAGAGCAAATCGTTGTTGTTGCCTCCCCACCCCCACCTATCCTACTTTCTGCCATTTTCAGATTGATTTTAATTCGTTTAATCTTGAGGATTTTTGCCTTACCTTTATTTTTAGATTCAGTGTTGTTTGCGGAAATATCATTTGCTTCTCATATGAATGAAGTGTTGGGACTTGCTCTTGTTGCAGAGTTAATGAAATTGGAAAATAAAAAGATCAAAAGGGGTACGGTGGGTGAATGAAGCGGAATGTAGGCTGATAAACTAGGACCGCTCACTGGCTTTTGGCGATTCTTAGTTCCCGCAGCTAATTAAAACAATGTGATTAAATCGTAGGCTTCTGTTTTTAGGAAGATGTAATAACTTGGGCATTTTAGATAACATCATAGCGTTTGTTTTCAAAGTTTGAACGTTATTGTAGCAAGCATGACTTTCACTAAAAATTTTAGTAGGGTAAGTGTTTGAAGAAGAGAAACAAGGCCACAAAAATGAAGGATTTGGGAATGCTTAAAGTCAAGAGATGTTTAACAGTTATTCTGATAATTATGTTTTCTTTTAGTTGGCATAAAATCGTGAGTAGTTTAATTACATCCTGCTGCTCAAAATGGTGGCTGTCGTGGAAGGTGTTGCTTGTGACCGACTGTGCCATCTTGGGTACTGGCAAACTTGTCCCATAGACCATTTTCTTCCTTGCAAGATAATAAAATTGAGGTGATGTTGAATTACAAGTTTAAAGCTTAAGGGCCCAGTCTAAAACTACTGTGGGAAAATTCATCTTTCAGAATCCATATAGTCCCATTTTGTTGAAGGAAAAATAGAGGTAACGAATTTTGCCTTAAATTGTTGTGGATATCTAGAGTAATCTATAAATAACTTGTTTTATATTCTAAGAAATAAACTTATGGATTCTAAGTATTAGCTGGTATAATTCGTAAAGGAAATGTAAGCTGACCAAAGAGGTCAAATTTGTGTGTTTAATAGAAATGAAAAATCATTGTTATAGGGGAATAATTTGGGCTCTTTTAAATGACTGTCTTTTCTTTTGATTGGAGAGGTTCTTGGAAGTGACACTATTGTTTTTGAAGTGCATGCTGTGTGAAATACATGCAACACGAATGAATGTTTGAAATCTATATACACGTTTTTTAGAACTATCCATATCTGTTTTTATTTGATGTTCAGTAGATGGATAACAAATGATAGGGACTTTTAACCTCTGCAGTTCTTGTGTAATTCTCTCATGTAAGGTATGTTTTGATACAGTTAATGCAAATGGTGATTTAAAGTTTTCAGCAGTTATCAGAAATAAAATTAGCCTTTTTTTTTTTTTTGTCTTCTAACAAATTTGACTCAGTGATGGTGCAGAACTCACTGAAAATATCAATTTTAGTTCAAGTGTAAAGCAAATTTATTATTTTTCTTAGCTGATTTTTTAATTTAACAGTTGATTGTCCTGACGGTTTAAGAAACAACCCCTTGGTTAGAGTGTATGATGTAATGGAAGGCCCTTAAAACAAGCAGACAAAAAACCAATTCTGATGCTGAGTCGTACCTGTTAGGCCAACTGAAAAGGCCCTACCATCTTTAATTTACTGTAGTTTTAAAAGGTAAAAATGATGAATAATACCAAGTGGTAGAAATTGTATATCAGCTTTTTTAGGAAATCAGTTTTCAGCTATGGGGAAAGATCTTGTTTTACCCTTGACCACCAAGCTGAACTAGATTTATAGAAACTTTAGGTAGTAGAATTAGAATCCTCAAGGACTTGGCTTCTATTTACCTAGAGTGAAGTAATCTCTTAGATAGGTGAAGGGCTGGGAGGATTCATGATGCAATTCTGCAACCTCCCACTCATAGAACTGGTCCCTAAAACATGGATAGTTTTATTTTTGCTTATAAAAAAGTCCTTTTACTCTGTTAATCAACCTTGAATGTACAGGGATTCTGTAATCATCAGATGGAAAATCTGTGAATGTATGGATAATGTTTCAAGTTCAAAATTTCTGGTGTTAAAAATAATGCAGATATTATATAAAACTTGAAAATTATAGCACACTGTAGGTAAGAGAATTAAAATCACCCATAATTCCTCCACTCAGAGATAAAAGCTGTTAACTGTTAACTTTGTATCCCTCCACTCAGGGATAAATGCTATTAATTGTTAACATATTTAGAAATTCCCAAATATGCTCACAATGTATTTGTGCCTTAGATTAGGTATTTTTATTTTTCAGATGAAGAGATTGAGGTATAGCTGGGCAACAATAGGTTAATGACACTGAATTCTGTAGTTGGTGTTACCGAAGCACACCTACTACTAGGTGCTTAACTTAGAACTGGGAGATTGCCAAAGAAGCTCCTAACTCACCTCCTTTGCATCAGAAGATTATCTGTTAATAGTTCAGAACCACTTGATTTAAATCAAGTATTTTACAATTGTTTAGCATTCCAGTGGGTTAGGTTGGTTAAGTTTTGTCTTGATTTGAGAAATGAAGAATTGTGACTTGACCATTTAATGATAATTTAAAGCTAATTTTTTTCTTTCCTACCAGGTGTTCTTTATGGTGACTATAGAGGTCTTGATCAAAGTAAGGGAAGGGAATATAGAATCATTTTCAACAGTTTGGTCTGGAGTTAATAGTGATGGGTGTGGGGTTGGGGGCAAAAATCCCATCACAAACATTTTGGGAATATTTTCCTCTAGAGAAGAGAGCATGGTGCCTCTAGGTGGCTCTTTGAAAATGGGCATGTAGAATTATCTGAATGGTTTGTATATTAGCAACATGGTAAAAATAATCTGTTTGTCCCATCTACTTTTTCCTTGAGCTGCTTGCTGTTGAGTACAGAATCCTTTGCCTTCTTTGGTTGTATGATAGATAAAGTCCCTCACCTAATGGGCATGATGACCTGGGGTCACTATCTTTAATTCAGATTCCTGAGTTCCAGTCTTCGTGTTTCCTTAATCAAGGGCACCATGGCATGAATTATTTTTATTTTTTTAAATTTCTTATATTTTTAAGTAATCTCTACACCCAACGAGGGGCTTGAACTTGGGACTGTCAAAAAACGAGAGTCGCGTGCTCTACTGAGCCAGGCAGGCTCCCCAAGGCATAAATTATTATTAAGCATAGAAAATAAATAATTAGAATTGCTGAGAGTAACTTATTAGTATAAACCAGTCATATCAGCAGTTCCTTAAGCCTGGGCCCATCGTTGGGCTACAGGAGATTTTGTGTTGGTATACATATGTGTACTTTGCTGGAGGAGAAGGCCTGTCACTTTCATCAAATTCTGAAAGAGGTCCCCAACCATACAAAGGTTGAAAAGCCCTGAACTAGATGAAAGAATAAGTAAACCTTGAATAAGGGAGCCAGAAACCTAGTTTTAGGACATAAGATGCCTTGCACTAGGAGTTAGAAACTTGAATTCTTACTCTAATGGTGCCACTTACTAGCTTTTTGACCTTGGGCAGGTCAGAATAGCTTAATGATAAATGACATTTGTATACTACTTGGTACATTTTCTAAATGTTTTTTCACTTATTTATTTTAGTAAGCTCTACACCCAACCTATAGTTTGGACTCACAACCCTGAAATCAGCAGTCACATGCTTTACCAACTGAGTCAGCCAGCTGCCTTCAAATGTTCTCATTTAATCCTTAGCTTGCTTGCTTGCTTGCTTTTTTTATTAAAAAACAAAAGTTTTTTTTAATGTTTTCATTTATTTTTGGGAGAGAGACTGAGCACGAGCAGGGGAGGGGCAGAGAGAGAGGGAGACACAGAATCCAAAGCAGGCTCCAGACCCTGAGCTGTCAGCACAGAGCCCGACGCGGGGCTCGAACTTGTGAATGGCGAGATCATGACCTGAGCCCAAGTCAGATGCTTAACCGACTGAGCCACCCAGGCGCCCCGGCTTGCTTGCTTTCTTTATAAAATGTTTATAAATATATTTTATAAATTTTTTGAAGTTTTGCTTATTTTGAAAGAGAGTGTGCTCATGAGCAGAGGAGGGGCAGAGAGAGAAGGAGAGAGAGAATCTCAAGCAGGTTGTATGCTGACATCAGGGAGCCCAGTGTGGGACTCGAACTTGTGAACTGTGAGATCATGACCTGAGCCAAAATCCAGAGTGGGAGGCTTAATGGACTAAGCCACCCAGGTGCCTCATTCCTTGGCTATCTTTAACCATCACTATGAGATAGGAGTTATCCTTATTTTATTTTATTTTTAAAGTTTATTTATTTTGAGAGAGAGAGGGCATTTATTTTGAGCTGGAAAGGGGCAGAGAGGGAGAGAGAGAATCGCAAGCAGGCTCCTGTCTGTAAGCACAGAGCCTGATGTAGGGCTCCATCTCAGGAGCCATCAGATCATGACCTGAGGGGAGAGATCAAGAGTCAGACACTTAACCAACTGAGCCAGCCAAGTGTCCCGTTATCCACCTTTTATAGATGAGAGGCTGAGTTGCTTGCAGACCGACTCTCACCTGGATTAGGTTCTTTCATAACAAATTCTGTGCTGTTGCTACATCATTCTTTATATTTCATTATGTAAAATGAAGGGCTATACCTGTAAGTGATGGCTGGGCTTCCATAGTACAAATCTTGAGTTCTTTGATTCTTAATAATGTGGGGTACAGAAGATACTTGTAAAACTTCTGCTCAAGTAAGTACAGAGTCAAGTTCGTGATTTCATTTCTTTCAGCAGGTATTTATCGAGCATCTATGTGCTAGGCACAGTGTATTAGATAATGGAGATACAGATCTGAACGTAACACAAAAATACCTATCCTCTTTCCATTAGAAGGAGACAGACAGTAAATGAATTGGTATAGTATGTCAGAGGTTAGTTAAGAAACAACTAACCTCTGCCCAGTTGAGGGAGTGGGTTGTAATTTAAAATAGGTTGGTTAGTATGGCCTCACTCAAGAAGATGACATTTGAGCAGGACTGAAGGAGATAAGTGATTTAAAATGCTTTAAAAATTAGTATTTTGTGACACTGTTCTATTTAACGTAAGATACCAGATGATAAATATTTTCTGAAGATTCAAAAATCTGTTCCTCCTCTGAGGAATAAAGCCCAAAAACAGATGTGAATTACAGAGTGGCAAATCTTTATGCAGTTTGAAATCCTGAAAGAGGAGAATGTTCTGTCAGAGCAGGTCTGTCTCCAAAAGTGAAGGACGTCTGGCTGGCTCATTCAGTAGAGCATGCGACTCTTGGTCTTGGGGTTGTGAGTTCCAGCCCCACATTGAGTGTGGAGATTACTTAAAAATTTATCTCTTTCCAGAAGTGAAAGAGATTCCCTTTCTGCTTATTTTGAGGGGGTGGGGGGCGTCTTTTTTTGCCAACCATGTGAAGCTTCAAAGGGGTAGTTGGGAGCTTCTGCAGTTGCAGAAAGGGCAATACCCTCTCATCTCTGAAGGACAGCCTGTGTTACCATCTGGCTGGCTTTATGACGGAAGTTCAGTACGGTGTTGCTTAATTTTCTGGAACATAGTTAGGATAGCCGAAAATACACTTTGGCACCATTTGGTACAGCGGACAGTCTGCCCTTTGATCAGGAGAGGCTGGGCTGGAGTCTTGCTGTGTGTTAGGAGTCAGAAAGAAGAGCACTGGCACAGTGCTGAGAAACTGCAAGTACAGAGGCTGATTTTGGTACAAATTCAAGTGTGGACAGAGCCGAGGGGGACAGAACCACACAGCTTCCAAACTATGTGGTTTTATAGCTAGTCGATGTGATTGAACATAGTCTCGGAAGGGATCAAGCAGAAAGTCAGAAACCTGGATCGTGGGCCTGTCTCTGTCATTAACTTGAGTTAGGATCTCAGGCAGATTTTTGGTTTCAGATGCTCCATACATATAATGGGAATTTTAGACTAGATGATTCTTAGGTTTTTCCTAGGTCTTAAGTTCTGTCATTCTAGGAGTGTTTCTCACATGCATACCACTATTTATTGATCCAGAAAATCACCGACCTCACTTGTTAGGATCAGGGTTGTGACCTGTGTTAGGATCCATGTTTTACAAATTAATTTTGTACCAGATGAAAGCTGCAAACCTGTACTTCATGTGTTTGTGAATTATATGAACTTCTTTTTCTATGGAAATCTTGTCTGCAGTCATGTTACTTTGAAAGTAGCTTTTAGGGCTTGATGAGTAGTTAAGATTTTGTATTTTGAGACCAGAAGGAATTCTGGAGGATGAAGATCTTCAGTTATGTTATTTTCCCTTCATTTTTGTTATATTTAACAGCATTCATACTTTGAACTTTGAATGAAATCCAGTTAGAGCTTTTAGGCATGTGGCTCGCTTTTCATTTGATACTGAAATCTTTCTAGATAACTGTGTTGTCCTCCTCTATGTTCATATTTCAGTAGATATTGTTCCTTGGATGCTTTTATTATACTTCTTTACATTAGCCTCTAACCAATATTAATTTATGTTGGAACGCTTTGGAGAAGTCTTTCAGTAATTCTTACAATTGAGAAAAGAATTGTTAGATAGTATTGAGCTCAGGATTCCGTGGGTTTCTTTAATGCTTGAGGTTTCTCAGCTCAGCACTCTTGATATTTTGGGCTAGATAAGTCTTTGTTGTGGAAAGCTGTCATTTGCATTTTAAGCTGTTTAGAGGCATCTCTGGCCTCTACCCTCTAGGTGCCAGTTGCATCCCCAGTCATGACAAAATTGTTCTCCAGACATTGCCAACTATCTCCTGGGGGCCCAAATCACCACATTTGTGATTTACTGCTTTGAGGTATAATGAGGGAAGACTTGTTCAGTGTAGGTCATTGTATAAAAGGTACACTGTGAAGAGGGTAAGTTTTTGTTTCTGATGCTAATTTTTTCCCCTAAACGCAAATCTTCAGTATATTTGTATATAAAAATTGAAGGAAGTTAAAGTTGTTCTCAGATATGCATGTCAGTAGTAATTGCACTTGTCAGAAAACTGGGAAGCAGATGTTTTGTTACTATTATTTTTTCTTTCCTGGAGTCATTTAAGGGAAGAGGTGGTTTGGGGGCAATAGAGAGGGCATTGTGGGGCTAACTGGGTCCTTAAAGAAAGGCCTCCCTTTTGCAAAGCCTGGCTGCCTGGCACTGTTGGGGAAGCTGGGTGTTGAGCTATATAGCCTCAGGCTGGCTTCCACACTGCCATTGCCTGTCAGGGCACAGGCTCTTCTTGACAAATCTCTTGAGCCTTGCGTAGTGGTGGACTGTGGGGAGTGGGGGTAGCCAGTTATGACCAGGTCAAAAGTTCAGTGAAACCTAAGTTGAAGGGGTGTGTGTGCGCATGTTCCCATATGCTTACATGCCTGAGACGGATGTGTATATTGTTATACAAAGTTTATTCTACCAGAATCTTCAACTTAGAACACACCAATCACAGATTCTTTCTTGAGGTCACTCTAAATATTTTTCTTGATTTCGCCCATTGGATTTTCCTTGTAGGCAAGTATGGCAAAATATTTTGTGGATCAAGTAGATTTTCATTTTGGTTTGGAGAAAAAAAATGTATTGTGATGGTGACTTAGCAGTAAGGTAAGATAGCAGTAAGCTACAGAAAGATACTGTAGAACTTCCAGGGAGATGGTAACATTTATCTGTGGCTTCCAAAGGTGTCTTTCACATAGAGCATCCGTCTCAGACTCCATTTTTGCCATCTTGGGGTATTTGGTCCCCACAGGGATCCAGCACCTTAATTTTTGTTTTTATCTCTTGATTGGGAATGAAGTAAGTCCTGACCATATTATTTTTTCTCTCTTACTCCACATTGTTGTGCTAATCTACTGATGTCCTAGGTTTGTTTTGGGCTGTGGTGGAGTTAGGTAGAATTTCTGGTCCATATCAGGATATTAAATTCCAGAATCTGGGGGCGCCTGGGTGGCGCAGTCGGTTAAGCGCCCGACTTCAGCCAGGTCACGATCTCGCGGTCCGTGAGTTCGAGCCCCGCGTCAGGCTCTGGGCTGATGGCTCAGAGCCTGGAGCCTGTTTCCGATTCTGTGTCTCCCTCTCTCTCTGCCCCTCCCCCGTTCATGCTCTGTCTCTCTCTGTCCCAAAAATAAATAAACGTTGAAAAAAAAAAAAAATAATAAAAATTAAAAAAAAAAAAAAATAAATAAATTCCAGAATCTGTATAAATAAGTTGGTGTGAAGTCGGTCATGCTGCAGCGAAAAGCAGTTTTCTTCTTTAGGAGGGTGAGTGACCCCTCTGAATAATTCTGTTATGTGCACTGTTTTGCACTTAATTACTCATGTACCCTTTAAAATGGAATATTGTTTATGTAAAAGTATATGAAATACAGTATTTCATTCTCCTTTTTAAAGCCCCTGACCTCATGTGACGTTTATGATTTGGTTGGCTTAAATGATGTCATGTTCTTCTAATCGTCAGCTTTTAGCTTTGATTCTACAGCCCAGACTCTTTAGGAGCAGTGCTGTTCTACTTTTTCCCTAGGGTGGGTTTGCTAGAGTAACTGCCTGACTTGGCAATATGTCACTGAGGCATGTGGCCACCTGAATTAAATGTGTGAACGGTTGTCATAGCAGACTGTGTGCATCCTTCAGTGCCCCTCCCCCCACCCATAACCTCTAAAGATAAGTGAAAATAGAGGAAGTGTTAGGGTCACAATTACACTAACCACTTCATGTTTTTAATGTTGAACATTTAAGTCACCTCTAATTAATAATTCCTAAGAATGGAATAAGTTCTTACAATTAAGAGGCTGTTAAGCAGTTTGGTTGGCCGCAAGACTGTTTTTTTCTTCTGACCAGTTCCTCTTAATGAACACCCCTTCCCTGAGTGTTCATTGTTTCAGCAACAATGGCACTAAGGACAGTTGATTTGCTTGACAGAAAATGTGTTAAATTAACAGATCTACCTCTTTAGCAAATCTTTTCTGTCCCTCCTTCCCCATTGTGTCTCTTCTGTTTCCCTGAAAGGTTGTGTTTGCAGATTCTTTTAGGTGTGGGAGACAATTTCTATAGTCAGTGTCCTGAAGTTCTTTGTTCAGGGTACACTGTTTTATGGGAGAAAGGTGATTTAAAGAAAAATTTCACCTGTTGACATAATTAAGGGATTTAACTTTGGATGTTTTTACACTCTTAGACTGGTATTGATTTGGGTTAATATCCTACACAAATCTATTTTTTTTCCACATTGTTTCTCAAAGACTTTTCTCCCCTCATTTTCCATTGTGCGGTTAAAGCAGGCCTCCTTACAGGACATTGGGATTGGGAGTGGAATGTTCTAATTGATATTGGGGATACGTCTGTCCTCATAACACTATATTTTCATCACTTTAAGTGATGGAGCTCATCTTCATAACTGTACTAATTGCTGTACTTGGATTTCTGTAATCTGCAACTCTTTAATAGTGGAATTAAAAAGAAAAGGAAGGGGCGCCTGGGTGGCGCAGTCGGTTAAGCGTCCGACTTCAGCCAGGTCACGATCTCGCGGTCCGTGAGTTCGAGCCCCGCGTCAGGCTCTGGGCTGATGGCTCAGAGCCTGGAGCCTGTTTCTGATTCTGTGTCTCCCTCTCTCTCTGCTCCTCCCCCGTTCATGCTCTGTCTCTCTCTGTTTCAAAAATAAATAAACGTTGAGAAGAAGACAGTTTCTACTCCCTTCTCCACTTAAAGAAAAAAAAAAAAAGGAAAATCTCAAATCTCAATCAGTCTTCTGTTTATTGTCATTGTTATTAATATTAAGGTTGCAGAGGTATGTGACAAAGGTTGCTATTTTCCACCTGCCCTAGGAAATTATAGTATGTTAAGAAAAAGCAGGTGAGTGGGTGGCAGTGATAGTGTAAAATTGAGCTATAGAGTATATGACTATGTGCCAAACGAGTATTATAGAGTATATGACTGCTGTAGGAGTGCAGGGGCAGGCAGTGACCATGAATGAAATGCTTCCTGGAGAAGGCAGGATTTGGAGGTTCATAGTGAGTAAGTCAGCACAGAGCTAGCCAGGTCAGAGAGTTCTTTTTTTATAGAGGGCTAATGAAAATGAGGTTGAGGAGTGCCTGGGCAGCCCAGTCTGTTAAGCGCCCAACTCTTGATTTCAGCTCAGGTCATAATCTCACAGTTCATGGGATTGAGCCCCATGTTAGGCTTTGCGCTGACAGCACAGAATCTGCTTGGAATTCTCTCCCTCTTTCTCTGCCCCTTTCTGTCTCTCTCTTTATCTCTCTCTCTCTCTCTCGAAAGAAACCTAAAAAAAAATTTTTTTTAAATGAGGTTGAGAAATAGTAGGCCAGACATTACAGCAAGCCTTGAATGGTAGGTTCACTGGTGTTAAACATTTTTTATTCAGGCATTGAAGTGTTAGATAAGAATGACGACAAAGTTTCAGGCTAAGAATGTCCTGTGTGCTAAATGTTTTATATTAAATCTGGTATTGGAAGCTGGGATAGAACAGTGGAGGAAGAGAGGCTGGTTTAATTATTGGGAGTGGAAGGAGCATAAAATGCCAAAGGTAGCAATAATAGGAAAGGACATTCATCACTGGCATTACTGAAGAATAAGTAGGACTATGTGATCAACAATGTTGGGTGCATAAAGAAGGTTGTATCCGTTAAGAATGTTTTTGGCTGCAAGGAAAGAATGCTGTACTAGCAGCAACTTAAACACTGGCACAGCCTGTAACGTAATCTGGAGGAACATGGTTTCTGGCAGGTGTGGCAGCTCTGTAAAGAATACAGCATTCCTCCAGTGGTGTTCCTCATGGTCACAGGATGGATTCTGCAGCTCCAAGGTCTGCATTGCTGAGTGATGCAGAGAAGTCACAGGAAAATTACCATGGAAAACAGCCATTGAATTGGTGATTTGAAGAGGTCTGAGGTGACTTCAGAGAAGCCTGTTTGAAAGAGGAGGAGAGGCTAAAACTGCATACTTCTGGAATGAGAGAGGAAAAGAGCTCTTTAGGAATGGTGGAAAAGAAAGAACTTTAAGAAATGTTTTTTCCAAAAATAACATATAGCCATCACAAAATCTCAGTTCTTACATGGTTAACATTTTAATGTACTGAGGGAGTCCATTGTAATTCCTCCCCACTCCTGCCTTTTTTTTTTTTAGGCCATCCTATTTCCAAACTCTTGATTTAAAAAAAAATTTTTTTCTTTAACATTTCTTCATTTTTGAGAGAGAGAGAGAGAGACAGAGCATGAGCGGGGGAGGGGCAGAGAGAGAGGGAGACACAGAATCTGAAGCAGGCTCCAGGCTCTGAGCTGTCAGCACAGGGCCCGACGTGGGGCTTGAACTCATGAGCTGTGAGATCATGACCTGAGCCGAAGTTGGACGCTTAACCGACTGAGCCACCCACGTGCCCCAACCAAATTCTTAATTTTTTATACTAACAATCCTAATCCTCTTTTCTTTCTCCCTCTGATTGTTGGGAGGGGGCTGGTAGTTACCCTACCCCAAGATTGTTAGTTGCTTAGTGTTTTAAAGATTTTTTTTTTAAGTTTGTTTATTTTTGAGAGAGGGAGAAACAGGGTGCTAGCAGGTGAAGGGCAGGGAGAGAGAAGGACAGAGAGACAGAGAATCTGAAGCAGATTCCAGGCTCCAAGCTGTCAGCACAGAGCCTGACTTGGTGCTTGAACCCACGAGCTGTGAGATCATGACCTGAGTTGAAGTCAGATACCAACTGACTGAGCCACCCAGACGTCCCCCCGCCTTGTTGCTTAGTGTTTTAAACACTTCCTATTTAGTAAAATGAAAATCTGGATTAAGAAATGTACCCTTTTTATCATTAGAATTTTAGATTTGTTTTTGCTTAACTATTGAATGTTCGGAATACTTCAGATTTTAGTTTCTCTCTGTTAAGTATTTAATGATCTGTAAGACTGCTACTTAATGCAATTCTGTGATCCTTTCGTAATGGGCATTTGTGTACAAATAAGATAGTTGGGTATTAATAATAAGTGTTCTAATACCATGGTTTGCATGCCCAGGGAAGTTACAGTTCAAGAAGGCTTTTTTTGTTTGTCTTATCTCCCCACTGGCTCTACAAAAATTTTTGGAAGTTATCTGGTAGTTCTTGCAGCGCCTTACCCTTTTTCCCCTTCTCCTGGGTCAAGTAAATCTATAGCCTGCCTGGTAGTCTTTTTTTTTTTTTTTTTCAACGTTTTTTATTTATTTTTGGGACAGAGAGAGACAGAGCATGAACGGGGGAGGGGCAGAGAAAGAGGGAGACACAGAATCGGAAACAGGCTCCAGGCTCCGAGCCATCAGCCCAGAGCCCGACGCGGAGCTCGAACTCACGGACCGCGAGATCGTGACCTGGCTGAAGTCGGACGCTTAACCGACTGCGCCACCCGGGCGCCCCTGCCTGGTAGTCTTAACACATCTTGCAAGTAAAGATG